>NW_010973302.1:552248-843787 GCF_000737465.1 Haliaeetus leucocephalus | reverse complement strand
TCTCCTCCATCCCACTGGGTGGGGGGGAAGTGAGCGAGCGGCTCCGTGGTGCTTAGTTGCTGGGTGGGATTAAACTATGACACCCCCTTAATGAACATGACTGGCAAAATGTTAACAACGGATGAGAAGAAGGCTGAGGGACTCAACAACCTTTTTGGCTCAGTCTTCACTGTCAATCTGTCTTCCCACACCTCTCGGGTGGATGGACCGCAAGGTGGGGTCTGGGGGAGCAAAGTCGCTCCCACTGTAAGAAAAGATCAAGTTCGTGACCGCATGAGGAACCTGAACATACATAAGTCTATGGGACCTGATGAGCTGCATCCCAGAGTCCTGAGGCAACTGGCTGATGTAGTTGCAAAGCCACACTCCATGGTATCTGAAAAGTCATGGCAGTCACGTGAAGTCCCTGGTGACTGGAAAAAGGGAAACATTGCACCCATTTTTAAAAAGGGTAGAAAGGAGGACCCTGGAAACTACCGACCTGTCAGCCTCACCTCTGTGCCTGGGAAGATTATGGAACAGATCCTCCTAGAAGCTATGCTAAGGCACATGGAGGACAGGGATGTGATTCGAGACAGCCAGCATGGCTTCACCAAGGGCAAGTCCTGCCTGATCAACCTAATAGCCTTCTACAATGGAATGACTATATCAGTGGACAAGGGAAGAGCTACGGATGTCATCTATCTGGACTTCTGTAAGGCCTTTGACATGGTCCCCCACAACATCCTTCTCTCTAAATTGGAGAGATATGGATTTGATGGGTGGACTGTTTGGTGGATGAGGAATTGGTTGGATGGTCACATCCAGAGGGTAGCTGTCAATGCCTCAATATCCAGATGGACATGGGCGACAAGCAGTGTCCCTCAGGGGTCTCTATTGGGACCAGCACTGTTTAATATCTTCATTGGTGACACAGACAGTGGTATCAAGTGCACCCTCAGCAAGTTTGCAGATGACGCCAAGCTGAGTGGTGCAGCTGACATGCCTGAGGGATGGGATGCCATCTAGAGAGACCTGGACAAGCTCCAGAAGTGGGCCCATGTGAACTTCATGAGGTTCAACAAGACCAAATGCAAGGTTGTGCACCTGGGTCGGGGCAACGCCCAGTATCAATACAGGCTGGGGGATGAAGGGATTGAGAGCAGCCCCGTGGAGAAGGACTTGGGGGTACTGGTGGATGAAAAGCTGGACACGAGCCAGTGATGTGTTCTTGCAGCTCAGAGACCCAACCGTGTCCTTGGCTGCATCAAAAGAAGCGTGGCCAGCAGGTCGAGGGAGGGGATTCTGCCCCTCTACTCTGCTCTGGTGAGACCCCACCTGCAGTACTGCATCCAGTTCTGGGGTTCTCAACATAAGAAGAACATGGACCTGTTGGAGTGAGTCCAGAGGAGGGCCATGAAGATGATCGGGGGCTGGAGCACCTCTTCTGTGAGGACAGGCTGAGGGAGTTGGGGTTGTTCAGCTTGGAGAAGAGAAGGCTCCGGGGAGACCTTATTGTAGCCTTTCAGTACCTAAAAGGGGCTTAGAAGAAGATGGGGACAGAGTTTTTGGTAGGGCCTGTAGCGATTGGACAAGGGGTAATGGTTTTAAACTAAAAGAGGGGAGGTTCAGACTGGATAGAAGGAAGAAATGTTTTACGATGAGGGTGGTGAGACACTGGAAGAGGTTTCCCAGAGAGGTGGTGGATGCCCCATCCCTGGGAACATTCCAGGTCAGGTTGGACAGGGCTCTGAGCAACCTGATCTAGTGGAAGATGTCCCTGCTCATGGCAGGGGGGTTGGACTGGGTGACCTTTAAAGGTCCCTTCCAACCCAAACCATTCTATGATTCTATGATTAATCTCACTTAGTTTTAGCTGTAAAGAAGCTAGAGCTCTCATCTAAGCTAGTCATTTCAGCACTTTCTGTAGTCAGTGAGGAGAGAGCAGCACACCCAATGGCTGATTTGCCTGTCTACCTTAAAAAGCAACGAAACATTTCTGGAGATGCCTGTTTTCATCTGCTGACTCTAGCAGGAGTCTGCTGAACAGCTCTTCTAGAGATCTATCACTGTGAGAGCTAATATTCAATCAAATGAATTCTGCCTTTTACACACCACACACATTTTCTGATCAGGGCCATAGCAAGACCCAGCACACGTTTCCTCCAGAAGGGAAGCTGGATTTAATTTTTTTAAAATTTCAGTTCAGGAAAAAAAAAGTGTGTATATATACTATATATATGTACATATATACACAATATATCCTTAATTAGATGTACATGTAATTAATGCTATCAAGATTGAACACTAATCAGACTTTTTATTTGCCTCTTCTAATACACTATGCTTTTTTTTTCTCTTTCTGTACAATATGACACCCAGAGAATTTACTTTCTTTTATTTTCAGTAAATAGAGCAAAGACCCACAGGTAAAGCAGTCTAGTACTTGAACTCTGGAAGTTGGACCTGTAAAAGGAAGACATTTGGATCATGAAATTTAGGAGCTGGGTACATTTTTGTGCAATCTTTTTGTCAGAAGGTAGTCTGATAGTCTGGTATATTATTTACAGTTAAGACATTTGAGTGAATGGACATTGCATTACTATTTTGTGTCAAGAATTATCCATGTAAAGAAAAAATAAGGCTTGTAGATCTCCTTAATCTACGTGTGGGATGTTCATTGGTTCCCAGGGAAACCATTAAGGTAGGATTTGAAGAGTACAAATGAGAAACTATGATAAAGCAGAGTTGGAGGTGGAATCTCTTATAAAAGCCTCTGAGAGTGAGTAACCCTAAACATTAACTAGATTTGAGGCGGAGGTTCCCATTAGTGAATGAGGACCTAAGAATTCATCCTAAGAGTATGCAGAGTATGAAATGATACAAAGCAAAGTAATTTTAGAGATGTGACGTGGTGTTTTCAGCCTACATAATACTTTAATCCTCAGACCTACTATTCTAAAACCATCAGCTGTGGTTAATCAGGAATGCTTACAGCAGGGACTGAAATGGCCAGTTCACTCCTTTTTTCCAATCAAATTTTGCTCTCAACTACACTGCTGTCTTATGTACTTATGAAGGTAGGATTCAGTACCTAGTTTGGATCTTCTTTTGTCTGCAAGTCAAATGAAAAATTGTTTTTGACTCACTTGCTATACAAGATGGTTACTTTTCCCTCTGGACAGTCAGTAGTCTGTAATAAAATCCCCCAATTTTTAAGAGTTTTAAAATGTGTTTTCAGTCTGTTTTTAAGAGATCTGGACAGAGCTGAGTCATTGTTCCTAACCTAGTCCTGTATTGGAGCTGTTCCATAGGATAGGGGATTTTTCAGTCTGTCTGGTTCATGCCATTTAGCTGGTGCCTCTGACTTCCAGGTACCCTCCTAACTTCTTACACCTGCTCCGTCAGAGTTTTCTTATGCAGGGCAGGAGGGATCATACTGGGCTTCTAGCCTAATCCCTCCTGGGAACAAACTGGAAGGCAGGCAGTGGTAGACTTGCTGAGTGACACAATTTCATCATCACTGTCTTTAGCTACAGGGAAGCTACATCTCTTTGCTAACTAACCCATGTGGTGATGCTCACCATCCTTTCTGAGTCAGATTAATTCTTTCCTTGAGGCTGAAAGGAGCTGCCCAGGAGTCAAGACAGGCAGAATTCTTGCCTCTCTCAATAGCTTGGCTCTATTTTTGTTCTTTTTGCACATGATAGTTGACTCTCCAGACTCTGAGAAAGAGCTGTTACCCTTTGGTGTTAGGGTAACACTTGAGCAATAGTTGAAGTTAATGGCTGTAGGATGCTGTGTGTCTTTTCAAATCAGGCAATGAATGATGTATCTGTTATCTTTGCTGGGAAGGAACAAATAGTAATAACCCACCACAGCCAGCGCTGGCCATTGCATAACCACACTAAAAGTCATCATCCAAAGGCGGGACTGAAAGGCTCTTAAGCCTGATACCAGCTCCTGGTGTTGAAAGTTTGCCCAGCTGGAGCTGGCAGGTCTGGTCCTCTCTGTGCAGGAATGATGTGAAGGATGCTGCTGTCTGCCCTTTCTCCTGTGCTGGTATATCCTTCTCTGACCCATATTGAAAATCTCTACTGCATACTGGCATGTTGCGAACTCCCCCGTGGATGATGTGCACTTCTCCATGTGCACTTCTCCATATGCAGTGATGCCAGGTGGACACACAGGAGCTGCACTGCAGTGGAGCTTTGCAGTGGGTGGGGTTCATAATCAGAGTGTTGTTCTAAAGGTTTTTAGTAATGGAAGTGTCATGGATGATTTCGTCATCCACTCTCTCTAGGTGGTATTTCATTTATTATCAGAGATACTTGCTTTTCAAGAACTTATTCCTTTTCAGTTCATGGCTGGAGACTTAAAAAATAAAATTCCCCTCTCATTAGTTTATTATCATTTTGAGAACTCATTCTCTGAAACCCATGTTTATTATTATTTTGCCTGAATCTCACACTGTAAAATATAGAAGAGTTTGTGTCCTTCAGAGTGGCCTTAAATAGCAGGAGCACAAAGAATGTGATCAGATGCCATTAGCAGCCTTCTGCTGGATTAATGGGCAGCAAAATCTGGTGAAGATGCCTGGAGCTTTCTAGCATCACTGTTGTGATTTTGTACAGAATTGCCCACGAGCAGCTACACAACATCCAGCTCAGCTACACAACATGTAGCTCAGCCACAGCATCATGCTGTCAGACCTGTGCACCCACACGTCCCTCCCCATCAGCTTTCCAGCTAAGACAAATTGAGGCCAATCGCCTCTCTCAAGGTTACACAGTGAGGCAATAGCTCTCCTGCGGTTAAAATTCCCCATGTCTACATGGCTTTTAGGCTTTTTGTCCCGGCCACTTGTGTGACAAGTCTTTATCCACCTGCCTACTTGAACAGACTGGTTTTGTTGGAAAATCAGCCTGTGCTGTGCAAAAATAGACTTGATATGATGTTGTCCAAATATTTCAGCAGGGCTTGCTTGAGAATGCCACAAGTTACTTACTCAGGCCATCATTTTGCAAACACTTTCAGCTGACAAAAGCCAGCACAGGTTCCAAAGAATGTGTTCTTCTCACCCCTCCACCTCCAGCTTCCCTGCTCATGCCTCCCATGTAGCATCCCCTTTCCTGTTTTTTGGGAGTGTTTATGTGCTTGTGCAGTGAATCTGGACTGGGAAGCTGATCCATGTGAAAACTAACCTTTTAAATTCTTTTTCTGCTGGGTTTACTCTAAACTGGATTACCTTTCTGATAGTCATGATGCATCCATGCAAACACTAATGCTATACAAGAGAAGGAGCAGAGCAACAGCAAAGACAGGTTGAGAGCAGGACAGGTTTGCTTTTTCTGTTGGTAATACCAGCTTAGGCCAGGTTGTAGTACTTGTAAAGCTGCAGCTTCATGTTATCTTCAGCCATTAATAAATGATTCTGTCCTGGCACACCATGAACATTTCCATAAAGTAATGTAGTCTGGAACAGCTAGTTGGAAATGTTTGAGAAAGTGGTATTTATTTTTTTCTAATTAGGACCTTTAGACCAAATGCTGCACTTTCATTAAGCAACTGTGCAGATGTAGGAGAGTCAAAGAAAACCCTTTCTGTACCCAAAATGATATATTTTAGTCTCCTCCACAGTCAGGAGATGCTGTGTTGCCCCAGGGTAGCATGCAAGCAGTAACACAGTGCACAGACCGGGCTGCGGATGCAGAATATGTGAGGGGAGGAGAAAAGGCCTTTGACAGCCTCCCCAAGCTGGGAGGCAGAGGTCAGAGAGGGGAAGGGAGCTGTTGTACTTTGGATGTTTGACTTGTCAGAATTTGTTTAGTGAAAAAACAGAAATGTTTCCCAAAGCTCCTTTTCTGGGCTCTGGGCACATCTGTTATATGTTCAGAAAAGGAGCTAAAATAACAGGGGGGAAAAAGTTAACTCCCTAACATCAGACAGGGAGAAAGAGCGATATCCACTTCTGGCTATCAAATTCTAACTGTGAGGGGGGAAACTTCACCCTCTAACCTGCCCCAAAAGAGTTAGGAACAAAGAGGTTCCCAGGAACATGTTCAGGAGTTTATGTCATCAAGGATCCTCTGGAGAACAGGGTCTGACCAGCTCCTGGGAATGCCTTATACCCAGCTCAGTGCCTGTTATACTGATGTAGCTCATCTTTAACATGAGCAGGATTTTCAGGGGGAAATGCAGATTTTTTATCAGCGATAGCCTGTTTGGAACCAATGAAGATCCTAGTTACATTTCCTCTTACTTATCACCAAGCATCTGTAAAAGACTGGAACCCAAGCAAAATGAGTCAGGACATGTGGAGTTTGAGGTACAGACAGAGCCTTTGACAAGGTCTGAAACAGGAATGGGAGTAGGGAAAACATGACAACGTCACTTGCAGCCAAGCAAAAACTCATCTGCACCAAAAAATGTCTCCTAAAGAACACAATCTCTCTTCTATGCTTGCTGCCAATTGTACTTGATTAATCAGATTTCTGTGGGGGTGGTTTCCTTCACTCCATTCCTAACAGCATATTTTTTCATAAGTGATCTTAATCTTGTTGCAGATAATTCATTGCCTGCAAGATCATGACTGTTCCAAAAAGTTGCAGCATTTTGCCCTCAGAAACTAATACAATTCTTGTTGGAAAGCCATAAATACCTTTTCAAGACATCAGCTGCACAAACATATTTGTTCTTTTAAAAGTAATCATTGTGTGTTCCCCCCCTGAAAAAAGGGGAGTGGGAGACTGGTTTTGATCCTGTGGAGTTGATTGAAGTTTTCCTGCTGGAGTCTAATAGGTAGTTTCAAGCCAGGGAGCATTTATGTACAATACACCTGTTTCCAATAGCTCCGCCACCTCCATAAAGACAGCTGCAGCAGAAAGTCCTATTCACTCTGGGAAAAACACATTTTAGAATAGCTTCCCATCCCCCAGCCAGATGGGATCAAGCTGAGGCAGCTGCAGTCCAGGTCCCATGAGAAATACTACAAAAAGTGCAATTAAAATAATTAGTTAATGCCTTTTTTATCCGGCATGGTAACAAATAGGGAAAAAAGCTTGAAATAGCTATTCTACATATCAGTCCAGTATGATATTGGATGCTTCCCAGAATTGCTCCAAGCTTTCCCTAGGGCTTTAAAAGAGCTTGCGAGTGCTTGGCCGATTGCTGGATTAAGTATCTCTATTACTGATGGTAACGGGGGTAGGTTAAAGCCACTTGCACAGTAGATTTTGCTGTGAGAACAAAAAAAACCCCTGAGTCTGAATTGATAATAAAGCGATTTAGATTCTGCTTCCTCCCTTGGAAATCAAGATTCTCTCCCATTGATTTAAGCATGTACTGGCTTAGATTCTGATTAAGCAGAATTTGCCTGATGATTCAAATTTATGGGGGATGTACAAATGAAAAATACATGGCCAAATACATCCCTGGCACAACTCAGTGAAATCTGGCATTTACCCAATCGTTAGCTGCTTGTTGTTCGGCGGTTTCTCTGCTAACCTTCAAATGGTGCAGCAAGTGAAGAGTTCTTTTGCAGGCATTTTAATTCCTTTTCCTGAAGCGTTCATAGCAAATAAAGCAGTGTACCAGGAACTGTAGTCCCAGTAAGCTGTATTTGTTATTGCCATAGCAGGTGGTATTTAGTCTGCAGCCTAGTGAGTTGACCAAAGGGTGAAATGCAACCTAAAAGCCAGGGCAGATTCTCTTAACAATCCTTAGCTTCTCTGATTTCACTCTCAGATTTCATCCAGGGGCCAAATTATGCAAAAAAGAGGGTTTTTTTCATATGGTATTCCTGTCACTGTTCCCTGCCATCCCTATGGGGGGAACCTGGAGGTCAGGCATCTTAGCAAAGGGCATGAAAATAAGGGAATGTTGAATAATAAATTCTTCAGGTCATGCAGGCTGTTCCTATCTCCCACCTTCCTGACAGGTGATTACAGAATAGCCTAGCTGAGGAAGTTTTGAGTGGCTTACACAATGTTTCTGTGGTGTTAATATGCAATCTGTGAAACTGTCAATGCTCTTAGCCTTTGCAGGCATTGCCAAAGGAGTTTTTGAATCTCAGTAAGCACTTTGCCATGTGGCAAGGACTTCCAAAAGCTATGTGCTATATAACTGGGCATTTCCTTTTAATAGTTTCAAACTATTTCATTTTTGTTGCTTTTTAAATTCTTCAGTTCTGGGAGAAATGGTATTTTAAAGTATCTCATTTTCTTATGTTGTCTGGAAATGTAACTCCCCCTCTCTCCCCACCCCAGACCATTTTTTAATGTTAATGGGAGAAAGAAATATCACGACTCCCCAGATTTGCCTTGTCTTCCTTTTGACTGTGAGAGGAGGGTTAATAGTAGAAGTGGGAAGAAGGGTTAGCAAAGGGGAGTGCTAGTCATGTGGACAGAACGCCAGCAGCAAAGCTGGCGCATGTTTCATTCGCATGAAAGTATGTTTTATTCATTCAGTGATGATCATCTACAGTAGCTATGAGAGAGAAAAAAGAGTACCAGAGTAATATTGGAAATCTAGGTGAAATTCTGCAGCTTTGTCCCCCTTCAATGGCAGGTTTCTGTGACAGTTTCACTGGAATTAATATAGGCACATTCAGTGGATTAAATATTAACATTCATAGCTCACTTCTGTATGTTATTTACTTGGCACTGACTTCAACTTGTTTTCATGCTGTTTTCACACTTGGCCCTCTTACCAACGTTTAGGCGTCCACCATGCAGATACCTGCAACTGAACTGATTTTCCCAAGCTCCCATTATAGTCAGGAAAGACAAAGGCATTTTTAGGATGTGATTCATTTGACAGAGCTTAGAAATTTGCTTTAGGATGAAAAGAACTGTTAGTCTCCAGGGAATGTATTGACTGAATCTCAGCTAACTGCATGGAGGGTTTCAGTAGGCTGTAGGCACATACATTTATGGTGGGAGTCGGGTACATCTATGTTTAGTGCTATTAATACCTAGATTTCCTGGTTCCCATGAGCTGTGCATGATATTTGTCTGTCTTAACCAGATGATCCTGGAGCGTGTCAAGTGGTTCAGCACTTAGGGAACTGAATCCTGTGACCAGTCAGGTGGATCCTGCTCTTGCAGTCCTCAGACTGACAAAGTCATATGTTAAAAGGCAGAAGAGTTTTTTTGCCTTACGCGATAAGTGGAAAGCTTTGTACAGTTGTCCTTGTTACTCCTGCAATACACCTGCAAGGCCAAGAAATGCTATGATTGCTAGTTCAGAAAGGAGGGAAGAGGTGCTGAGGAGGGTAAAGATACTCATCTGCACAGCATATGGAGCGTAAGGTGAGGTGACTAAGCAGTAGATGACTCCACTGCATCATGCAGAAATCACAGTTCAAGTGCTGGAGGCAGCCATCCTTTTGCAGAAGTGCTGTTTTGCCTTCCCAAGCCAGCTTGGAGATCTCAGCACTGCGGCGTAGCTCTGCCTGAAGTCAGGAAGGGAGCCTGGTGACACATGAAGCTGAGCCCAAACCTCCTTCTAATTAGCAAATGATGGTTAGATCTGTTGTCCCCCCCTGGGATGAGGATAAGGATGAACTTGGCTTTTGGCCTGCTGGGAGGAAGTTTAGGGGTTTATGTTAAAAAAGGACTGGATAGGTTTGCAAAAATAGCAAACTAGGGAATAGTTAATGATTTTTTAATCCCATCTCTCACTTTTGATATTAATAACCTATTAAAACGAATGGAGTATGAAATGCTGATGTTTGAAGTCAGCTTGGATGGATATTGTTGAACTGCAACTTTTTTGTAGCTCTGTAACATTTCACTAGCTGCTGGGAAGATAATACTTTTAACAGGAATATATGAATTCTGGAGCACAGACATGCCTTGATGGGAGAGTGGGGATGGCAAGGAAGGGCAACAGACATGAAATGCAGAGTTAGTGGCTTTCCTGCATGTTTTAGGGAAGGATGATGTGCTGGTTCCAGGCAGCAGCTGGTGAATTCAAGTATGTATTTAACATTCAAAGTCAAGCTCTGCTCTGTGTAGGGCTGGTCGGAGCTTGCAGGGATTTACCAGGTGTGTGCCCCAGAGCAAGGTATGTATTCCTGTGAAGTTTGTGACCATCTAAACTAAGATCATGTGCCACAGAACAATGTTTATTATGAAAGCACTGTTTTTTGCAGTGCTAGCCTGCTCCTCTCCTTCATCAACTGGAAGGAGCAATGCTGAGGAAAAAGGCATATCCTTCCTTTGCCCAAAGCAGATAGATGCTATATGTATAGATATGAACTAAAGCTTCCTTGGATTTCCAAGCCAAACCTGTAGTGGTATCCAAGACAAGGGGATAGCACCTGAACATGAGCTGTCAGAGGGAAATTGGTGACTGTACCATAGTTCCCTGATGTGCTGAAAGGCCTTAAGTTCCCTGTTGCTTTGTATTTGGTATGGTGCCTTTTCCCAGCTGGGAAAAGTGAATGGAAAAACCCTACCCAGTGCAGTGTATGTGAGGCATGGCTCCAGGCCTGAAGAAGGAAAAGCAAGAGAAAGCAGGAACACACAGCAATGGGAGGCTAGAAAGTTGTAAATTAAAAACGGGTGAGGCACAGTCTTCATACACCCTTTCCATCTTTCTTTTAGTTTCCTTGTCTGTTAAACTTTAGAGCAAAAGTTTAGTTTATAATGACAGTATACAACAGTATAGCATATATCCTCCATGATCTCTCTGTCTTTGTCACAGTAAAAAGGAGACTTTAGTGTGATTATTGCCCCTTTTATTAAGCACATATTTTGTCTGTGATTCCACTGGAGGTGAACTCACAGCACTGTTCTTTTTTGCCAGCTACTCTTACAGACTGCAAGGACTCACAAACAGTACTAGTTATGATTTTTATTATCACATCAGGGAAGAGCTTTCCTCATCAGTTAGCCAACTTTTGGACCTGTGAAACTTTCAGTGTGAATCTGGCACCGTGGTTCATTTTCTTAAGTGCTGCATGGATTGGAAATAGGAATACTGATTCGGCTGTTCTTGTGTCATTCACATCTGTGAAATGGGAAACAAGATAATGCCACAAAATGAAGATCCAAAATGCAGATACAATATTTAATTTTAAACTGGTTGTGAAAGAAGCAACTATCTATCTGATGCAGAGTATCTTCACTGGTGACTTTTCACTGTTTAATGTCCCAACATACTGAACCACAATTGAAAGTTAGATGCATTGAAGAATACGTTTGTAGACTCTGAGCCCAAACAACCGTGTTTTTACTGTGCTTGAGCCCCACATTTCTTCCTCTTCTACCCAGGTCCAAAGCCTTACTCTCTCACTGCCACTAGCTATTTTGTTGCTGCTGTTCGCTCATGTGGATCTTATTTATTGTCATTTGACAGAAACTAAAAATGCAATTCAGAAAATGCTTTCCCAAGAGTAATTTGTTCCCAGCAAGACCTTTCTAGCTACACATGAAAGCATCAAAGTGCCAGGAGAACTTTTTAAAAATAAACTGCCCTGATGCTAAAATAAGCTTAATTGATTGAGAATTGCACTGAGCTTGACAATCTGAACCATTTATTATTATTTTTCCTCTCAAGCTTCAGCTTCATGTGATTTAAAGTGACTGAATTACAGTTCCCACATACCTTCCTACCCACACTGCATGAAAAAAAACCCACGCACAAACTTCTTGGCTCCAGAGGAGCTGCTGGATACACCTGGAAGAAAATAAAAAGCTGATTGAAAGTGAAGTTTAAATAAAGGTGATGATGATAGGAATGTGCTGCAAAAAACCCCTATTCTGGCTAAATGCCATGCTGCGCTTCCCTGTCCTCAGAAGAGAGCTCTCCTGGGGATGTGTCTCCCTGTCAAAGGCATTTCCTTAAGGTCTGCTTGTAGAGCACTGGATCCTGTAGGCCAGATGCTGTCACAACTCCTTGTGTTGGAGGTTAATAATAGGCTGTGGATAAACTACTACTCTGTCTTCCCCATTGTAGGTTTTTAAAGAAAAAACCACAACTGAGTAGCTGTACTTGGCTATTTAAATAAATAACCTGTTGCAGGCTCTCTAGCAAAAGGTCAACATGACCACCAAACACTGATGATAAATGTGCAAAACTTTCTGGCTGATGGAAAGGAGGCTGTATTGGCAGTCCTATGCTATGGAGAAGTAAGCACTGGAAAGATGTGGAATATAGCAAATGTCAATGGGGTCAGTTACGGGGTTTATTCTTGGCAGTATATTGTGGAGGATGGAAGTCTGGTCAGATATTCATTAATGATAACTAGTTATACTTTTTAAAAGTATGTCAGCTGTACTCATGGCATGTTTGGGTGTGCGAGCAGGGAAAACATGGATCACTACCTTCAGCCTGGGGAGTAGACTCATGCCAGTATAATGGGGCTCATGGGTCATGGGTAGCTGCAATTTCCCCAAGGGCTATGCCATATTCAGATCAGAACAACTCCCAAGCTAGCCCCAAGCTTCAGTTGGGTTTAAGATCTCACTTTAAGTAAGTCTTTATCTGAATCGTAGGCCTGGACAATTCACTGTAGCCAAGAGCGAAACAAGGATTTTCATTTAACTCCCAAAATTTCAAGAGGAGGAAGATGCTTAAATACCATTTTGGCTGTGGCCCTCAATCTCTGTGCCCAAGTCAGCACTGCCTGTGATAGTGCTGTGATGTTTATGTTCACAGAGCCAGCAAAGCTCAATCTGCTGGTAGAGGTTAGGGGTGATCCAGGCTCTGTCTACGGATGAGTTTCTTGGTCTGGGTGGCTGGCTGTCCCCTTGGGACTCCCAGACTTGTTTGTCAGAAAAATGGACCATTGTCACCTTGGGTTTGCATCCTAGTACATGTTTGCAAGCTGAGCAAGTTGCATGCTGTCAAACATCACCTCTAAATCACAATTCCTGTTCTCTGTCAAAGGGGCTAACAAATCCCCCTCTCACCTTTCTTTCTTGCCTGCTTAAATTATAAATTCTCATAGCAAGAACTGGCTCTGCTAATACCCAGCTGCAGTGTCTAACAGAGTCCTGCTCCAGGAGTGGTCTCTGTTTGCTGCCCTAATACAGATAAGCATGACCCAGGAATTCATGGCAGATCACAGATCCAAAGGAAGGAATTTGAAAGGGTCACCAGTTTTATTAATAGCCATCTCTGTAACCACATGCAGGTCAGACTGGACACTGTGCAGAGCTTAAAAGCTGAATCCGCGCTATCACAGGAGGGGCAGAAAGATGTGCCTAGTCACAGTACTGTAAGGATAGAGATTTCTTTCTTTAGGGTTGGTTGTCCAGATTTCCGGTGAGCAGTTCCACAGTGCTGGAAGAGCAAAATAAAATATATTTCAGGAAGAGCGGGGATTTCTGAAGACTGAAGAAGCCAGGTGGATTTTTTTTTTTAATTTATAATTTTTGTCATGGACTGAACTAAGCATGGACTATTTAAAAAAATCATGATGTGTCTGAAAATATATTGGCTTTGCCTAGAACAGTAACTCAGGTAAACAGGTGGACTACCCAAGACAACACTTGTTGCCTACAGTGTGTAGTTAGTAACGTAATCAGTGCTGCAGGAGGACATCATGAAGAATGGTTTGAAAGCTGAATGTCTGGACTGCTTGAAAGTTAGTGTGAATTGAAGCTGATAGTTAATTCAAGAGGAATATACTTCATTCCTTTGAATGCAAAATCAATGCAGAACTGTGGTAAAAAGGCAAAGGTAACTTTTCCTAAATAATTTTCTATGATAGGTCTCTTCTACATCTTGATTATAAGCATAGTGTAAAATTTTTGAAGTGCTTAATTAGCTGATTATTGAGGAATATTTTCTTCATATTTACCCCCATTCTGATTAGTACTACTCACTGACACAGCAAAACCTATTCCAAGATCGGATTCATTGTCTCTGTGAATTAAGTCTAACCTTATATGCCATATTATAGTTTTTTAAAAATATCTCAGATTAACATTTTTATTTTTTGCTGTAAAAATATATTGTTAAAATAGTGAAATAATTATTAATTGGGTTTTTCAGCATTAGATAATGTGTGATCCTTATTCTGACCATGGGAAATATTTGTTCATTGTAGTGTTAATGCTAGAATATTTTCAGCAAAAAGAAGTATCAAAACTTTCAACTGCCATTGAACTTGTAAAGTGAATGCCATTGACTCCAGCACTTTCCGGGCTTTCACTAGAAGGTTTTAGGTGTGGTTTTGATGAACTAGGTGGGAGTTATAACTTGCTTTGGATAGAGGCAGGATCATGTTCCTATTCTAAGAGCAAGTGTCGGCCATGGAAACCCTTTGACCCCTGCATGGTTGAGCTAACATCTCAGTCCTGTTGATTTGGTGCTAAATCCAGGGCTCTCATGCAGTGCTCTGAGATCAAACTAATGCTTCTAACAGATGATTCCTGTAAAAGCAATTTGGTCCTATTTCCTTTTCCCTGCAGAGAAACTGAGCTTCCATCATTCTCAATTATTTGCAGGGTTGCTGTGAGCCTGTACAGGATCATAATAATCACGCTAAACTTCCTGTGTTTTCTAGCAATCTGGAAACGCCACTGAAAAAAGGAAGGCTGTCCCTAGCATTGAACCCAGCTTAGTTTTGAACTTTGCTATATGTTTTAGCAAGCCCTGCTATAAGGAACTGTTAATAGTAAATGTACAGCACTATAGCCATGGCAGCCTCTACATTAGAGCTTCCTGCCAGCAAGAGGAAGACCTAATTCCTTTTCCAACAGAGATGGTGTCAGCAGTGTAAAAAAAGGGGTATTTTATGCACTGGGTCATTTTTCCCCCAGTGCCTATGTGACCCATAGTTGGAAGGAAATTGGTCATGATTCAATAGATGATGTAGTGTATGTTCAGTGCAGAGACCATATGTTATCTTCGGGACACTTCCTCCAATTCAGGCAGCTCCACAGGTAGGAGGCCTGGTGCCAAAGTAGCCGTTGTCATCTCCTCGTGGCTTAGCCCAACTCAGGAGGAAATAAATGTTTACATCTTAGCTGAATCTTTTCAGCCTCCTTCAATATCCCAGTTTAAGACATATGGATTTGTGGCAGTGATGGGGGTCTAGACATTGTGTTAAGCACTGGATTATGCTGATAAATTCATGTTTTATATCTGCAAAAGAATTAATATTGATAAGCATATGTTTATGAGTTCCATATTCAGCAGAACCTTCCAGGCATATACCTATGTGCCAGTGCTTTGCAAAATCAGGGATCTAGCAGTTGACACAAGCATTGTAGAAACTGTAAATAGACTTGATTTAATTTTAATTAGGGGAAAAAATGAATTGTAAAAAGTGTTCTACTAAAACCTTTTACAGCCCATAGTATTTTGCTATGCTGCGTGTGAAGTTCTTTAATCTGCATAACAGTCATGAAGAGGAGTGGAGAGTGGCTGAGCAGGCAGGAGAGAAAAAATGCTAAAGGGGAACGTGAAACGTTTTGTTTTACTCTGACCCTGTACAATACTGTGAGTTTAACATGTTCAGTTATGTATACTGTGATTTAGACAACCAACAGACAGATCCTGCTATCCGAGACACTAAATGCCCTTGCTTTCAGCTGAAATTAGAATGCATAATCAAACACTGATTCAAATGACAGGTTCAGTGAAAGGTACTTAAGGAAATTCCCAATCAGACCTACCCATCGGAAGTGAATTTTTCTGTTTCATTTGCATTAAAAAATGAACTGCAGCTTAGAAATAATGGCTGCATATAGTCCTTTCAGCAGAGAGAGAGATGTGCTTGTTCCCTGCACAAGAGAAGTAGACACTTACCAGACTCCTACCAGGTTTTGTCCTTTTGCTAATTCAGCTTTCCTTGTGTGGAGCTTCAGAAACATGGCCTTGGTGGTTAGCCAAGGTTTCTTTGTCTTTGAGATTCAATGTTAACTTTTTTTTTTTTAATTCAGTTCTGTTTCATTTGGACTTAAGAGCAAATGATGAACTCCCATTGGAGGTATCACTGTCTGGAGCATGTTCATGTTTGTGTTAGAGGGCTCAGAGTCTCACTGCTCAGGCTGGAGGAGTTTCCTGTGAGAGATTGTCTCTGACGATATTTAGCAAGCAGCTCACATACAAAAAATAAAGGCCAGCAAAGTGTAAGACTGACTGCTTCTGGCAGCTTCAGATTATGATAGGCTATGAGCAGTTCCATTTTGCCACTTGTGCTTTAGCCCCTGAAGTCTGTCCATCCAAGAAACAATATAGGAATACCCTTTCTGAGCTTGTGCATATCATGCGGCTTATCCATCTCTCTCTCACCATCTCATAAGAGGTATTTTGAGTAGCTGATACTAGTTAAGTGATACTTGATCCTCTGCTGATGGAAGAGATCTTATTTACCGGGTTCCTGTGCTCTGGAATGATGCTGACTGGAGTATAGTGTGATGTGGGCTAGACTCCCTGTATGTTACCAGTGCTATTGTAGCTACGTTGCCCGTTGCAGAGTCAATGCCTACGTGACTAGCAGTCGGTACTGTACGCAGCACCTGAGGCCCAGTCATGCCCAGCAAATTTGTGTTTGCAACACAACTTACTGTAATGTCCTTTTCCCCATGCCCTTCTCAAACTCTGGAGGGGGTCTTTTGTTGCCTGTTTCTTGCTTAAGTGCAGGGTGTAAAATCATTAAAAAAAATTAATTTGTTCTCTGCAGAGGCCTGATGCTTTCAAGGAGGCCTGTAGTTGACAATTCAAACTCTCAAAGGGGCCCTGGGAATGAGTGCTGGCATTGCTTATTCAGCCCTTCTGCATGCACTGTATGAATGTTTTCACTCACAACAAATATTGTGGGCAATCCTGAGCACCCTTTGAAAATTTGTCGATAGACATCCTATTTCTTTATGCTTGCACAGAGCTGCTCTGCTTCCAGTTCTGCAGTGTTATTGTAGTACTGGGCTGAAGGCAGCAAACAGATTTCTTTTACATGTGACATCAGGAAGGGTGTCTGCACAAGATCTGGCACAGAAAACCCTCTCCACTTATAATACATATCTTTGTACTTTGCTTTTCGCTTTAGGCTTGCAGCTCTCCTGCATATAGGCCTCTCAGGTGCTGTGTCTTCTGGCCAGCTCTGACATAGCAGAGAAGGATGAGAGTACACAGAAAATCAAAGACTGAGTGAGAGTACACGGCACTTCTGGGCTGTTTACTGCAGCTCAGGCTGACCATCTGTCCAGGAGAAAGAAAGGCTTTTGAGTTTGGTGCACTACAGCACAGATATCTCAAGAAAAAAATCACTTTCAATGGAGGGGAATAGAGGAAGAAAGGCTGAAAGTGTTTTCACCAAAACCTAGGTGATATTGAAATCTGCAAAACTGGCATCACACCCATAGAAAGTCATAAGAAGCCAAATTCTACTCTGTGATACTTTGCGGTTATTGTTAAAATAACTCTTGGAGCACCTGAGACAAATTTCTTGGACAGGATTTTCAAAACTGTCTGTAAAAATGCAACAAATCAAAGCATTAAGTACCTTTTCCTTCACATCTGCCCTTACTGGCCTTAACTCACAGCTTCTCCATACAAATCTGCTTGTGTAGTATCTTGTAGGGTCTCAGTCTGGGATTTCTGATGGCCATACTGCTTTTCCTGTTACTGAGAAGGGTATGCGGTTAGATCCCTTTAAATGGTACGGTTCCTATATGGAAACATTCTTGTATTATTTGGGCTTAAATGAACTGATCGTTAAAAGAAACATATTTGGCCCTAGAGCTGATGACTTTGACAAGAGGGAATCGAACTGCTTTTGCTATTTAATTTGCAGTCCCCTGGTATGTGTATTATTCCCAGTACAGTACAAATGAGTGCATCCAACTCAGTTATTTTTTTAACCAAAAGATTGGTTTTCTTCCCCTGGTTCAGGAAGACCCTGAACCACAAAATGGTAGGAGAGTGTTTCCAAGGAAGTATCATTTTGTCCTTGCCCTCTTTTACATTTCCCTGTGTATCCATCACTTTCCACTGTCAAGGACAAGGCACTGGGCTGGATAATCTTTGATCTGACCCTGGATCACCACTCTTTTTATATGCATAGGTGATAATCGAAGCATTTAGCAGGGTTCACAAATGCAAGTGTGGGAACTTTGAAAGGGACTGAAGAAGGACATATCAGAGGTTACATTCCTACACCTTCTCTGCAAAGTCAAGGGTGTTTAAAGGGCTGGTCTCCTCTAGGGGTTCCTGCCTGCAGGAGTTCAGGGTGAACAAGTTCCTATCTTTAAGACTTTTGTTACTTTTGTTGCTTAAAATTAGGTAAGGCAAAGCCTGCCTTAGCCCTTGATTGTCTTGCCTAAATTGCCAAAGGCCATGATGAGGACTAGACCTGGCTTCAGGAACTGAGTTGAAAGAGTTGCACAAAGTTACCTTTGCCCCTTCTTCCCATGCAGCACCAATTACAGCTGAGACAAAGTGCAGCAACAGTCCTGGTTTGCTGCTTTGCACAGCTGGGCTGCTGGCACACTAGAACATTTTGCATACGCTGATTTAACTGTTGGAAAATTTATTCACACAAAAATCTTCCCATTCTCTTAGACAAAGGATTTTTTGTTGTCAAAATTCTTTTCCCATCTGTTATTGGGGCAAAACAACCTCCTAGCCAGGATGTTTCATTCATGGGTAAATCTTTTATTGGAACTTGTTTTAAGAATCTAAGGGTTGGGGGCAGGTTTTGCTGCCAGTGAAATCAGCAACAAAACTCCCATTAATTTCTCTGTGAGCTGAATTGAGCCTCTCCTGACAATCGGGAGATTTTTAAAGGAGTTATGATGGCCGTGGACAAGGTCTTGTCGCTTTGCCCTTTCAAAAGAGAACTGTTTCTGGTGGAGGAACAATCAGAATATTTGTCTCTTTAAATGAATGGTTCTTAGAGCCTGCACTGAGAGGCAGTCTCCCTCTCTGCGGCTGTGAGGCTACTCAGAGCCTCCAATAAATCAGCATGCAGGAACTGAGAGCTCTGTCCTTGAAGAGATGCACAGTGACCTTGCTTACGCTTACTCTGGAGGAATAACCAGGGGAAATATAGGAGCCCAAATAGTGAGCGGTGTATGACTAAAGGCACTGCATTCTGCATGCAAATGCTACAGTACCGAAGGCACGGTACAGACCGCACGCTGCTACACAAAATGCAGCTTTCTTGCTAGCCTGACCAGATTGCTGCTGTTGTTTTTTGCAGGGGACTGAATGAAATCCTCATGATCGTTACATGCTTGTTCAATAATAGCACACCCAGTCACGTCTCCTTGCAAGCACATTTTGTTGGAATCACTGAGCAGAAGCAAAGAAGAGCTGACGACTATGTGTTTCCAACGCGGGTTGCCGGAGCCCTGTGTTTGTCATTGGCTGCAGTTTTCTGGTTTATTTGCAGCTTCCCCCATCTGGAATATGAAAATGGGATTGAAGTAGATAATTGCTAGCAGCGGGTTTTCAAGAGAGGCTTAGAGGGAACAGAATGCCTCTTGCACAGCACAGGCTGCCTGAGCCGAAAGAGCTCTGAAAGATGATTTTAGATGTTACCCACGTCTGAATCTCCTGGAAACTTTACCATGGAAGCGAGCAATTGCGCACAATCCTGGAGCTAACATCCAAAAGGGGCAAGGAAAGGGCAGCAGGGCCAAACAATGGGATACCTTGTCCTTGGATTGCTCACAAAAAAGCCAGCAAGTGTTCCCCTCCTCTTCCCAGCAAAAAGGGCATGAGGGTGACAATGAACTGAATTTTACCCAGCGGAGCTTCAGTGGCTTTTAAGAAGGATGGGATACACTGACCCTTCATCAAGCAGGGATTTGCTCGGAAACAGAACTTTGTTCTTCATATTCATCTGCGCCTTTGCTGTGGTCACCTTGCTGCAGCAGATCCTCTATGGGAGAAACTATCTCAAAAGGTAAGGGGGGATTTGAGGGAATAGGAAAAGTTGTGTGATCGGACTGAATGGAGACAGAGATCCAGCCATACCATTATAACGGTTCAAACCACTTCTTGGTGTTGTGCTGACAATATTAATATCTTGTCAATCCGGGAAAGTGCATCCAGCATCTGTAGTGTCTGTTAGATTATTAATGAAGGAGACAGTTAGGCAGAGTATAATGATTTGTGTGTTTCTTAGATTGTATTTTAGTCCTCAGGTGTTGTAAAAATCTAGGTCTTACTTAAGCTAGACTGACTTGTACCACCTGAGTATTTGCCCCTGATCAGACCCTGCCATATAGGCTTTTCACCCTATGTAAGTTCGAGCTGAAATGGCTTGAGAGGTTGAATTAAGGTAGCATGCTCATTGCCTAAACTTTAATGTCTTTAGAAACAAACATGCGGATGCAATTCCTAAAATCAAAGCGGCAACATTAGTGTTCCAAATAACAGAGAGAGCACTTTATTTTTTCACTGCTGTATTCTCACGAGTTACTTGCTGAGACTGCTTTCTTGTAGAGCACATCAGTCTCTGATCTGCAAATGGTACTGCTCTTTTCACAGCAAATACCAGTGGGGATCTTCAAGTGTTTAACCTTGACCCATGCAGAGTTTATTTTACTTAAATCTAGTTTGAGGTCTTACGGCTTGTATGATTTTGTAAAGGGGAATGTTTCTCTTACATGCTTTGAGGTAAGTGGGTTTCAGTGGTGTAGCCAGCTGCTGTGGAATTTTTTACTGGAATTTAGCTGCATTTTTCCAGAAGAGATCAACGGTTTGGTTCTTGCCTGGTTTGCAACTCATATAGTTGTTTGCCTTGTGCCAAGAGCAAGCAAACTGCTGACAAATGTTTCTTCCTGGGGCGGGGGGAACAGCAAGTATGATATTAATATCTATAGACAGGAGCATTGTAGTTTATCCACAAAGCAATTTGTGTGCCTTGCTTAGCAGTGAGGCCTTGGCTGGGGGATTCTTCTCTGCTTTTGGGCACCTCACTTCCAGAAAGACGTGACTCAGTTGGAAGGAGCCAAAGGAAAGCGGCAAGAACAGAGGTGTAGAAAATGTGTTTGTTTGGCTTGGAGAAAATTGAGGGGAGATATGATATCTGTCTTGAAATACCCCAAACTACTTCCGCTAAGAGGAAGGTAATAAACACGTCTCTGTGAAGACTCATGACATGACAAGTAGTTATGGAGTTAAGTTGCAGCAGGGATGATTTGGATTTAACCATGAAGGGAAACTTTTAAAGAAAAAGGCTGCCTGAGGAGGTATAAAATCTTCATCTTTGGGGCTTCAGGAACCTGTTAGGTAGACAAGGGTAGTAGTAAGCTGTTGAGAGGATGACTTTATGACCAGTTGAGGTCTCATCTTGCCTTATTTTCTCAGTTTTTCCCATTTGTCCTGGAGGCCTTGCAGCCCTACCAATACGTGCTTTTCTAAGTCAAAATGACTACAACAGGATTAGAGCAATGAAAAATAAATCCCAAGTATATATTGAAATGAAAAATGGCAAAGTAAAGATAAAATGATGAGAAGATGCAACTAAAACTCTTCCAGTGAGTGATCTCTGTGGCCAGTCTCTGTCCTGCTTTGTGCCCTGGGAGCCTCACCTGTCATCAGCGGGCCTCAGGGAATGAAAAAAGGGTGATGTCCAATTCCCAGGCTTGCTAGGAGAAAGTCTGGTTCTGAGCACTCTGCCATCAAAGGGGCTCAAGCAGGGACATGTGCATACAATTTGTCACTTTGACTGGAAAACACTGTTTATTTAATCTTTTTTATTCCAGCTTGTAATGATTTGTTTCTTTTCCTTTTTTTTATCACATGAAAGAGTCTCAAAGAGGGTCTCTTCTCCCACCTCAGTGCAGGGAAAAAGCACTTTGGCTCCTTTCTGCTGGGAAGGGGTAGTTCCCATCTTTCATGGAAATGAAAATGCAAGATGTGGCAGTCTCAGGCTGTCAGTTATTAATGACAGAAAGGTGATTTACATAGCAGCCTACATTGTTAGCATAATGTTATAATGAAGCTACTTTTTCACTTTTTCTTTCCCTCTCTCACTCTCATGCCCTGCAGTACATTATGGTGACCATTCCCAGGCAATTTGATTGCCAGTCCGCTCCGTGCAGGGGTAGCTGTAACCTTTAATTACTCTTTCATTTCACAAACCTCCAGTGTTAAGTTCCCTGTTAGAAGCTGATGCTGGCTGTGAGGTTCCTTGGACATGTTATAGCTTGCACCCCCAGGGACCATGGAGGAGCTGGTGGCTTTGGAGAGGATCCTTGCAGAGGGGAAGTGGGATATTTATAGCTTTGGTGCTGCTTGCCAAGCTGGAGCCTGGGGACGCTGCCTAAACCTAAAGCCATTTACTCACTAGGATTCAACATGCTGCTTTTTTTATGATAGCCTTTGCTTGCCTCCCAACATCTGCAACAATAACAGGCCTCTGGGCCTCTTCCCAAGGCAGCGGGAAGAAATTCCCTAGTGTATTTAGAGAAACCTGAAAATTGCCCTTAAGTACTATTCCAGTAAATGTACAGTGCTTTTAAGCCTAAATATAACACAGGGCTAGCTTGTTTCTTTGCAAGAACATGGTGGAAATGGGTAAAGGCCAGCAAGGCAGGGGGAATCTGACTGAAAACAAGCAGCTTGGGCACAACACAGGGGACAGCATAGACTAGGGACTGGTCGCAATAAGTGGTGTGGACAAAGGTACCCTTTTCTGGGAGAAAGATGGAAAAGTTAGCTGGATGACTGTAAGCATTGCCATGCCACCTGCCCTTACAAGCAGGGAATGGGCTGGTTTTATTGCCATAAAAACCCACCTGAAGCTCCCCATGGAGGGTGCCTTGGAGGCTTGTGGTCCTGCATTTTTCCACAGCTATGCTCCCCAAGGCTGACTGTCGGGATGGCAGGACTGCAGGCAGGAGAGGATGCTCCAGGAAAGAAACTCTGCTCAGTGAAATTTGATAAGGGGTCAAGCCTCTGGTCAAGTCCTCTCTTTCCCCTTAATGAGATATTAATTTGCTCCTGACACTGCTGGAAGAAGGGGAGAAAGTAGAGATTGAATTTCTAGGTTTTCACACATTTTTCACCCACCATATAATGTTCTCTGCTCCTTTCCCTGCTGTTTTGTGCCATGTCATTGGACAGCAGAATCCTGACCAGCTTTTTTTTCACTTTTTCAGTTTTCCCCCAAGTGGGATGGAAGTGGGTGCTCTCAGCAAGGCCAATGCCTCATCCCCACAGTAGCAGCTAAAGTCCTAATGAGAGAGTTAAACTGCAAGCTGGAGAATGACATCGGGAAGCTCTGGTCTCTGTAGCTCCTGATCCTGAGTAAAAAGGATGATGAAATGAGATATAATTAAGGGACTTTAATACAGATCTCTGGGGTAATTATTTTTATTTTAGGATTAATGTGATGATTAAAAATCCGCTGCATTGATCTGCTAAAGTAGGTTAAATGCTGTGGACTTCTGCTTAAATCCAGAGCTGCTGCTTGCTTTTGTATTGACTCATCTTTCCAATGCTCAGCTTTCAGCTGAATTTTCTTTTGAATCAGATGCTCAGCTGAGGGCTGGCCTTTTTTTGTGAGCTCTTGTTTGGCCAGCAGGGAATAATCCTGGATTACATCAGGAAACTGCCACTACAGTAAAAAATGTTGATATGGTCTCTGTCTTCATCTCCCAACCTGTAGCATGGGATTGATCAATAGGACAGTCCTTGCCTGCTTTGGCAATGTAAAAATATCAGAGCTATATACCAATATTCTATTGGCAGAGAATTCACTACATACTGTTTTTTTAACAACCTGACTTCTGCACAGGGTGAGAGTCAGCTGAAGAAGGGAATCTGCCCCTTTAAAACTATTTTTTTTCCAGCCAAGTGAGGAGAATGCATTTTCAAAGCTATTAAAGACTTTAAAAAAAGATTACCCTGGGGTCTGTCAGAAGGGGCACGCACAATAACTCAAAGAATCACACAGCAAGAAACAGCAAACCTTCCCATGCAGACAGCCTGCATTATTTGAAAGCTTTACATCTCTTAAATGAGAATAAAACATCACTCTTATGTGTATACCCTATAATTAATATCAGACTCTCATAACTTCAGGTTATACCACCATTTTGGTATTTCTGAAGCAGCTTTTATTCAACACTTGCAAATCAGTCCCCAGACATCTTTACCCGTTTCCTTACCCATATAAGAAAGATGGCTTATGATCATTTTTTGCACAGTATGGGAAAATATGGAATAAACCCTCAGAAAATAAACCTGGACTACACCTTCAGAGATCATTTAGTCTGTACCGTGCTATAAGACAAGATCAGATCTTACTTATACCAGCGACAGCAGTACTTGCAATGTGGACGTGGGGGCTGCATGTGGCCTGAGTTGTATTTTGTCCTAAGCTGGGGTCTTGAGGAACTACAGCTAAGTCATGGCAGTTGACAGCTCCTGCCCCACACCTGCCATGTGCTCCTGTCCCCTCTTCATAACACCCTGTGAAGATGTTAACCGTAAGTTGAGATGTTAACCGTAACCTAAGACCATCTATTCCAGTGTTTAAAGTCTCTTTCCATTCAAATATTTTTCCCAAGAGAAGTAAGCTGAAGGTCACCTAATAAGTCATCTCTCTGTGCCCCCTCTGTTTCTAACCAGAGTGAAATATTATCCCAATGAAATGACATGCGACCTGTCAGTCACCTTGCTGAATCCCTGATGGCACTACCACACAGGTTTTGGTTTTGGTCTGTTTTCTTCAGAGAAGAGCACTGGAAACTTCAGGAGACAGCAAAATCTTGAAGCTATGTACACCAATATGTGTATGTATGGGATATGGCCACCACCTTGAAGTGACTGAATCCATTCTAGCATAGCAGGAGAAGCTGAGACTCCAGCCATGCTGTTCTTACTACAGGGTATTCCCAAGAGCATTTCAAGGGGATGGGGACCGGGGTGCTGGCATCCCCATCGTGCCTAAATAACTTGCAAAGACAAGGAGCTGAATTAGTTCCCCAAGAGGTCAGAGGAGCACTGCAGCCTGTGCTGGGAGAGAGCTCAGGGGAGAGATGGCAATGGGATGGAGGGGGCAGAATGAACAGGGAGCTGGCAGATTAACTCAGCTGCCTGCAAAATCAGCCCCCGCTGGTCATCCCATTCCCTTTCTCATTGCTGCTGTTGGTCGCTTTACGTAATGCTCCTGTCTCCCCACATAAAATAAAAAGAGAGAGCTCACAAGTACATGGCATGCGAATTAAAGCTCTGTAAGAATCTGCAAACAATCACAGCTCTATCACAGGCTGCAACAGAGACTTTTATTGTGAAAAGTGTCCCGAAGCCAAAATCTTACCTTCTGCTACTTGGAGTTTTTTACTCACCCATAATTTTAATTTACTTTTATAGAAAAGCATCAAGTGGCTGAAGATTTAGTACCAGAGCATGAGGATATGTTATTTCCCCTCTTGTGCTCCCTGGCAGTACTCTCTATGGCTCTGATGCAGAAAACAGGCAGCGTTTGAATCCCTCCTCCCTCTAGACTTGCTTTATTTCTAGCGTTGTTGTGCGGCACCTCTTCTGTTAAGATGGCAAAAACGCTGATCTAGTCTGTGAATTGCCAGTCCTTCTCCATTCCCCAGATGACAGTAAATTAAGGTAATGAAAGTCAGTTATTTCAGTATTTTACATGTGCAAATTGCATTACCCTGAGTGTTTCATTCCCCGGTGTGTTACACCATGGTCCTTCCTGAGCTCAAACCACGGGCGATGTGAGTCACTACAGAGTGACCTACAGATACTTGCCCCTTTTGCTGTGGCTGTGGCCACCTGGTAGTCCCTAAATCAGTTCCCACAAGCCCACCCTGCACAGGAGTGGTTGGTTTGCTTAGGGTTTGAATCATGTTGGGCTGTAGCAGCTCTGCAGAAGCTTCTTGCCCTGAAGTAGTGAACCATAGGTGTCCTGTTTACCAGCCAAAAGGTGGCCATTATCCTCACTGATTAATTCTGCACCGGTTAAATCCTAATTCTAATTCACATAGTACCCAGTAGCAGCTTGCTTCAGTCTAACTTTGCTGTGTGGGGATCTAGGCCTACTTCTGTCCTTGCAAACAGCTCTTTTTGAGTATTTGGCTGAATATCTAGGCTAACTCTGCTTTCTGCACTTTCCACAGATCTGTTGCCCCTGTATGACAAAGTAATGGTTGAGTTTTGCCAATGCCCAGCATTCAAGCACCTGTGAATCAAAGCCCTTTCATCCAAAGTGGTTTAAACCCCATGACATTTCTTTCAAAAACATCTCTGTTATAACCTGCCATGAACTTGTTTTATGTCATTTTGAAAAAATTAGCTGCTTGCCCTCTATGTGTATGAGGAGGTACAAAGTTCAATCTTACCTACATTTGTAGAAAGCCAAATCCAGAACCCCGTCTTCCTGCTTCAAGTTGTGCTACACTTGTGTCCCCCCCAGTCCCAGCTGTGAGCGATCACGTTCTTGACCGCTGACCTCCATGGCTAGTGTTGCAGACCTCCTGGTAACTCGGTCTTTTATTTCTGACCTGATCAGAGTTTCCTGATCATTCTTACACTCGCTGGATTTGGTCCAGACATAATCGCTGTGCAAAGCTTTGTATTTTCTTACTTTCGCTGTGCCTCATTCTTACCCTTGATTGCTTTTTCATTTCATTTCTCATTTTTTAATTCAAGTGTATTCATTGCTCAGCAGTCCGTGCCTCCCTCAGGCAGATTGTGGACTTAACCTCTCATTTCTTTGAGGTGTCCTTGCCCTCCGTTGCTTGCATCCATTTTGCTTTTTCATCAGCCCTGCAGATAGTCACTGTCCTTCCATGTCCTCTTTATTTAGTTAGTTTTATGCTTTAGTCCTCATGATGAAAACCTTAAAAGCAATCTCTGTCACCGGTAGTTTCACAGCACTTTCCATAAGAGCAAATATAGCCGAAGTTAGGCTTTTCACAGTCCTAGCTGAAAATCTTGGGCAGTCAACAGTTTGGAGGCCTTGCACAAATGGTAGGAGGAGATGGTGCCATCCACTTCTGTGCATGGAGAGGTGGAATATTGCCTCCTCCTGTGGCTGATACGGGGTACAGACACATTGAGTATAAATGGCATTTTGCTCATCATCTTCAGCATGGGTCCTCACTGCAAATGGGGCTCTGTGGGTATGTTTACACCGAAGAATATAGTACAGTGTAGAGACACTTAGCCTGGTGCTAAATATATTAGTTTTGGGAACATGAGATGCAAAACAACTAGCTCAGTCAGATCTCTAATGCTGTGGTGAGATTGCTTCTGGTACCCATGCTGCATCAGGTATCTTTGCAGTGAGCTACCATCTCAAATGTCAGAATTTGCTGGTATCTTAAAATATCTGGGATTTCCTGTGAGTCTCTGTGCTTGGGGCTTGATTGGCCTTTTTTCTTGAAAAGAAAACAACCTGCCTCACTGTCAGGTCATTCTGTTTTGGGTTTTCTGTTGCCCCTAATTATTACAAATAATAATATTTTAATTATGAATAATTATTACAAATAGAATTGATTGACACAGATTATCTATTACTCCTTGGATGTTTATCTTCCAGCCACAGATGAGAAAAGGAAAGATTGTATTGTTTTGAAAGGTGTCCTTCAAAGTCCTTGATGTCCTAGTCAACACTTTGTCCCGTTTAAGCAGACTAGTTGAATGTTGGAGTTGAGTCGATTTTATCTTTCTTAGGAAGTGATTTTATATCAGGTTTTTCAGACGTTGCATGTAAATATCTGATGCAAGGTTTAACCAAAATGTGAAATGTGCTACATGAAACAAAACCTTTTTCTGTGTAGTGGTGGTTATAATCCAGAAGCTTCCCACCCATGTTTCCAGTTTTGCTCTTTGTGCTAGTCAAAATATACTCCTCCACCACTTTATTACTACCATTTCCCTCTAATATGTAGAGCCAAGCTTCTCCCTGGTATAATACTATATGGCCAAGTGTGTAGTGTAACCAGACGTGCCCCTTTCCCACATCTTCATCCATATTTTGCTTTTCATGGGACCCATATTATTTCATTTCTTCCATTTGCTGTGAATATACCATTCCTGCTCTCCCACATATTTTCATACATTTTCAAAACCTTTTCTAATGGTCTTCTCCCAATAAGACAGCAAGCAATCAGCTCAGCAGTTACCCAGTATCAGTCAACTTGCAAAGCCCTAGGTCACTGAGACAAAGACTGGTCTCTATTAATGCAGTGAGCAGAAGTATGTATGTGAATGTATCCAGACTAAATCTTGCATTTTGCTAATTCTACTGGAGAAATAAGTATTTTTCTAAACTGGACTGGTCAGATTCACCTCTGCTTCCACTGAATGCAAATGTGAGTTTTATTATGGACTCACATAAGAAGGGGAGCTTCCTGCTCAAGTACATGAGTTGGCCCCAGAAATGTTTTATTTCTTTGTGCTGTGCCTGGTTGGGTTATGCCTATGGATTCTCTACTGAAAGAGGCCAATGAACACATGGTATTTTTCTGGCATTATAGCACAGGTGAATTGGACCTGGACTGCTACAGGCAGATTTACATTTCTTTCTTTCATCTGTGCTGTGTCTTTCTAGATTGCTGTGCCTTGAATATTTATTTCAAAATGGATTGGAGTATTTGAAGTCATATAAAACTATTCAAGTAAGCATTTGCCTTTCTCTTGTCATCTAACTTCACTGTCTTCAGGGACTGAGTGTGGCCCTTTTGTCAGGAAAGGGGAGTTTTTGGACACAGAGGCTAGTCTGCCTTAACTCTGCTGGGTTGGGTTTGATCTCAGCATCTCATTGTTACCTAGTGGATGCTTTACTCCTTTGGAGCCCCTCTGATGTCTTTTCAAGTGCAGTGTAAATAAACTTGCTGTTTCTGGCCTGCGTGAAAAAAAAATGGATCCTTGTTTTTTCTCCAAAACTCCTCTTATTGTTATCTCTGTTGGCTGCTATGCTTGTCTTCGCTTGTGCAGCAGTCTGTCACATTGGAGACTCCTGATATTCCCCTTTCTTACCCAACCTCCTCCTACTTTCTGATCCATTTTAGTGAGTGTTTTCAATCACTCTCATCTGCAGGTCATTCATGCATACCACTGTTTTCGTTTTATTTTCCATACGCCCTGTGGACACAGTGAGTCATAGTTTCCTTATTTTGCAGAAAGAAGGAACTGGATCTTCAGCAAGATTAACCATTTGACTTTCCAATACCTCTGTAACATCCCTGTTAGTAGGCTAGGGGCATCAATTTACATTTTCAAAGAGAGTAGCATGATCATTTAACACTGAAGTCTTCAGTTCCTCCTCTCAAGGGCACAAGAATTATGAAATGGGGAAACAGAGGTGCAGTGAAAGTAAGTGATTTTCCACTGACTTTAGGAAGCGTATACATGGCCTGGACTGTCAGTTTATCAGGGCAGGGACTGTATATGGCTTCTGTGTTTGGGTAGTATGTAACAGTGTAGTACAGCACCATGACCAGGCCTGTAGAAATATGATTATAAAATTATTAATGATGTATATGGAATTAATGTGTATACTATTAGCTTATAACTTAAACAGGAGCTGGAGACAGAAAAGCTGGGCTTGCTGTCACCTCCTAATGACCTCTTTGCTAGGGAGAATGCATATAGAGAAGGAATTTGATAACTGCTAGAAAGAAAGGGCAGGAAAAGTGAAGACAAATAAGGGAGCCCAGAAAGAAAATGAAGTAATTTGCCTTGCTCTTGGGGACATTCATATCTCCCTTTCACCCCTTCAAAGAAGGAGTCTGTAGACTCCTCCGCTTCCCCTTGCTTGACCATCTGTGGTAGGCCAGCAAGCTGAGTCAGATTTTGGCTTAGCTTCACCGATATAAAATTACATTGGTTTCTGCTTGTTTTTGCTTGCTTTTGGGTTTAGTCTGCCTCTGGTACATGCAGGATGGGAGTAGTGGTAGCTGTCACCTTGAAAGATGAGTGGAAATAGCCTGCTGCCTGGGATTAAATGAGATGAGCTAGTTGTTTTGGGGGAATGGGTTGGCACTGGAGTGCATCTTCCATGCCCTCTCCTCGCACCACCTGCGTGATGTCCCTGTTGCCATTCAGTCCTCGTTACCCATAGGTGCTGATCACTGTGTTACTCAGCCACTTGCACCAAACTGCTCTTATGCCTTGAAAGCATGTGGGTCTCTCCTGAATAAATTCTGCTGCATACATGGTCATGGCCTGCTCTCTGGCTAGAGCCCAGACAGGACCTCCAGCTGTGCTTAAAGTCTTTTGGGTCTTCTCCATTTATTAGCTGTAGCATACATACCTCCCTTTTAAAAGCCTTCCTGTCTGAGCTGATTTTTTGCCCTACCTTCACGCTTTAGAGAGGCAATGAGACAGCCGTGAGGTGGGATCTCAGTGTGATGGCAGCATGGATGCGAAGCTTCTTGCTGCAATCTATCCACTTGTTCAGTCTCGCCTTATAGTTCAAACCCCTCATAATTGTTTGACATCCTCTGCTATTAAAACCTCTGCTTGCGCAGGAATTGTTTCTTGTTTGGATTGTAGCAACAGGCTTTTTGCTTTGCTTCCTGCTGCTTCTTGACAGCCGGTCTTGACAAGCCCTTCAGAATTACTGCTGCTTTGTTAATTTTCTGTTTTTTCACCCCCTCCTGCTATTCTTACAGTACGCCAGTGTTTATTTGACCACATACTGATTCAACAGTTACAGTTACCAATTAGGATCAAAATATTGCTTTGACATTTACCTGAAACTCAAGGTCTTTATTGCTAAGACATTCAACTTAATGGAGTTTCTCTAATGCAAGGCACAACACTGCTCATACTCTTATTTGTTAGGGGTAAGTCCTGTGATTAATGATGTCCATAAAACTCGACGAGAAATTTGCTTACAGTGAATGGGCAAAACATAGCATCTCTGCACTAGGAGTGTTTCTGGTCATCACATCTTTCATAGTCTTCCCTTGTCATCATCAGCATCACATGTTGGGGAAACATCCTAATTTTAGAAGGAAATAACATTCAGGCAAATTGAGCAAATGGCAAAGTTCCACCATTGGTAATCATTGCTAATGATCCCAGGCTTAAAATTAGCTTTTTGATTTTTTTTAAAACTCTGACGTGAACTGTCTAAATTACATAGGAGACCTCTATGTCTAAGTAATTTCCTTTGCTTTCCTTCCCTTCTTTTAATCTTTCCTTACTCTGTTTTTAGTTCTGCTTCTTTTTCTCTTCCTTTTCTGTGTTTCCATCCTGCATGTGTTTTCCTATTGCGATTCTGATTCACAAAAGCTTAATTTACCTTCTGTTCACCTGTTTAAATGTAGTTAGCGCTGGGACTGAACATGGTAGAATTTAACTACAGTAATATGCAAAAGAAATACACCGATGGAGAAGGTCAAGTCTGTTTTCATTTTCTCACGCTGTTTGCAAATTTGGCCAGACAGCTTTTATGAACACTTACGACTCACAACTGAGAGGATTAGAAAATATATTTTTAAAATTGAAATCTCCCAACTCAAGGCTGATTGAAATGAATGGTAAAACTCTCAGTAATCTTGTTAGGAACAGAATTAATTCAGGTCAGTGTTTTTAAATGTCTCATCCTTGATTTCTACTCAGTCCTAATACTACAAACCATTATTTATGGGAGTTTTTCTTACTAGGAGGAAGAAGTTTATTGTACCATCACTCCAGAAAATGCAGAGCAGCAGCTTGGTCTCAGTCTTGCAGACTCACAAGTGAGACACACAGTCCTATAAGCTGTGTAATGTTTCTTCAGTAGTGTGTTTTGTGTATATATAAGTCTATGTGTTGCTAACCTCTGGAGTACCTGTTGGAAGAAGAACACCGTGTGGTCCCCTTTCCCTGTCTGGTTCAGGGTTGGACACTTAGCTTGCTCCTGACCCTAAGCTCAGCTCACAAGTTTGCACTTTGTCCTTACCATGTAGAAGTGTCATACCCAGACCCTTCCTTGCCCTTGTTAGGTATTTTTGTACCTCAGTTAGATCCCCCATTCTGCCATTTCAAAGCTAAGTATTTTAAGCTGTTCATCGTAAGACATATCTACCATTCCTCAGTCTTAGTCTTCCTGATCTCCTCTTGGATCTTACCCAAAATGTGCATGTCCTCCTTTAAACTTGGTGCCTCAGCTACAGTACACGCTGTTCCCAAAAAAGGCTTGATGAGAGGAGGGCATTAAAGAGTGGTTTTATCATTTCTTTTGCTTTATGGACAGACTTCACCCCCCTCTGCCTTTGAGCATTTACTTAGCTCTCCTTCCAGCTGTTACATGTGGAGTGAAGACATACAAAGCGAAAGGACTTTACCAAATGTTTTAATTCTTTATTTCATCTGCCTGAATATTAGCTATGCTTTAGGAGAGTTCACCTCTGAAGGACACACCAACACCAGCTATTTATCTAGACTGATGCTCTCTATTTCAGTTGCAAGTAAATATCAAAGCCCAAAATATCTAATTTAAATCCATTTAAAAAGTACAATTGCAACTTGGTTTTCCCACACTTCTACTCTCTCTCTCCATGTATCATTCAGTGCTGCCCTTAGCAATTAAAACATATTTTTAAGGCTATGTATTTAGATGCCTTTTACAAAGACATACACATTCAAAAGAAACGTGTTTCCATACCAGTTACAGTGTGGCAAAAAAATGTGTTAGACTGTGGTGCATGGGAGAGAATCACAAGTGTTTATTTCAACAAGCCTAAAAGTGAAGGTGTCCTAGTAAAAGTGAGAATTTTCTCGTGTTTTCTTCACACCAATATGTTACTTGGAAGTGGTACCTTGGGCAGCCTCAGCTGATTAAAAACTGTCAAAGCAACGTACAAGGTGTGGGACTCCCTGGCAAGCCATAGCACTGCATTAGCCTATAGCGATTATAGCAAAACCTATACACCCTTTGATGTGATTCTGCAAATTGACCACCAAAGTAGCTCTCTCCAAGGTGAACGTAAGATGTAAGTATATGATATCATCTCATTTTGCTTATGGCGATCAGCATAGTCACTTCCACTTATTTTGACTTTTTTGAAAACAGGAGAATTGCATCCATGCATTTAACTAAGAAGTAATTAGAATGGGTCTCCTATCAGCAAAAATTTGGCTTCTGTATTTGAAATGTTCCTATTTTTATACTTAAAAAGTTAAAAAGGCAAAATTTGACCGCTGGAGGTGGGAGGCAGCTTGGGAGGGGAGAGGGCAGTTTAGGAGGCTAGCTCTTTCCTCAGTTCAGAGTGTTGAAATGGATCCCTACCTTCTTCAGAATTCCTTCTCCCCCAGAGTGCCTTTACCAAAAAGTCTGTTTTCAGTAAAACAAACAACAGAACAAAAAGATTAAAAGGCACAAAACATACAAGAATAAACTTCTTAAATTATTTCAAAATATCTTGAGCTCAGGTCGAAAAACATTTGTGGTGACATGCACTGCACTTCACTTGGGCAGTGGGATTCTTCCGTTGCGTGTGCCCACACTGCAAGCAACCTCATGCTCCCCATACTGCTGATGGAGGAAGAGTTTGGGGGATGGATCAGTTCACCCTAGGGTGAAGGGCAGCCTTTGATGGGGTGAATCTTCCCCTAAACTAACAGTATGGAGCCAATCTCTACTGATTTTTAAGAACGAAGACAATTAGCTCATGTGGAAATGGCTGCACTGCAGATACCTGAAGTTAGACAAGGTTGTCTTAAAATAACTATGACAACAAGAAGTTATGTGCACACATTTCCACAATATAGAACAAATAAACTCCTACTGTATGTTTTTGGAGCTGTTTAGAGCTACTCCCCTTTCCTGCTGCAGGAAGCAGAGAGGCCTTATTTTAACACCCCATGTTGTTCCTTCTTAATTTCCTATGCTTATAACTGCTGCCAGTTAGACTAGAAGACGGATGTGGTCTCAGAGATTCTCCAGTCCTTGTAATAAGTCTGTTGATGAAGAAAACTAGCGGGGTCCTGGATGTCCTTTCTTTTGGGCAAAGCAGGCTGGCAGATTGCTTCCTGGCTGTCCCCGTACAGCCCAGCCGGGAAGTTAACTTTCAGTATTGGCAGCACCAAATGTTCACAACTCAGCTGCCAGGCTTCTGAAATCATGAAATTGGGTTAAAATGGAGAAGATTAAAAATAACAATCTGCAAGATTCTTTCTTGTTGACTTCTGAGCTAAGGGAAGGATTTGACTTGTGTTGTCAAATGTTTTTTTCAGACTCAGCTTTTTTAAATACATGTGGGATTTCTACACAGCTATAGGTGTAGTTTCCAGAAGACTTCAGGCATCATGGGTCTTGGAATGAATTTGTGGAAGTTTGGAAAATAGGAAGTTATGAAGATTGTGACATGCATTGGCTTAAAAAACATCATCTTCCCAAACAGCAAAAAGAAGCGTTACAGTGTGACTCGGAGAAGTCATTAAATGGCAAATCCTTTGCTAGCATAGCCAATAAATCAGAGGAAGGACCCAGTGCTCACCACATTTAACAACTACTGTAGCCGTAAAATTGAAGTTTGGAGGGTTTATTTCTTTGGCCCTGCAGTTTTCCACATAAGTTTCCAGCTTTTTGCACTTGCATCTTGGAATGAAATTTCCACCTTGCTCCACACATATGTGTATTGGTTATCAGCACAGATGATTATTGGCCTTCCAATTTGGTTGGGGAATCTGGTGTTGTTTTCATCCAAGAAGTTGTACAGTCTATGGGAACTGTAAATTAATTGTTTCCACTAGTAAGATGATGTCTTGTGGTTCTTGGTATCTTTTTATTGTTTTTGATGAATGTGTCGTAGTCACATTTCTGTTTTAAGAAAAAGGACATGAGAACTCATGCTGATAGACTTAACCTAATGAATGATATCAAATATCAACTGCCTCGTTTTCTTGCTAGAGGGCTGCAGTTTAGCTGGCAGAATGGAGAGGAATTGGCAAATTGGACCGGCACCTTTAATTTCACGGATGACGGAGCAGTGAAGAGTGGCAGTGACACAGGCACCAGGTACCAACACCCGAGGGAACAATTACAGAGATCTCTCTCTCTTTGTGTGAAACACAAATGTGAGCACAGGCTGTATGAAAAATGAGATTTGCAGTTTCCTTTGGCTGCTCTGTATTGCTCCCCATGGCACAGAAGGTGCCAGGGATGCCCAAGTGCTGTGCTGTTTTCCCCCTTCAAGGTCTCAGGACCATTTTGGAATATACCATAAGCATCTATGCAGTATGCAAGAGGGTGACTTCTGTGTCCTGGCCTCTCCTATTTCCATTCCCCCACCAATGCTATGTGTCAATATGTGGCAGTGTGGGAGAGAGAGACTTGGGTGGAGAATGTCCCAACATGACAGTATTGATGCACACAGAGCACACTGGAGAATCTGGCCCAAGGCTTTCTTTATAATAGAATATATATTCTAAGAAAACATAGTTTAACTTGAAATCTTTGCAGGGCCCAGTAGGGGAAAAGTGTTCTATCAAGATAAGACCAGAGTATTTCCTTTATTTACATTATTTTGAAAATATGAGAAGCACTGATGTGCCGTTGCACTTTTTACACTTATTAATTTGTAGTAGGATCCTTTTGACTGACACACATCTGAAGGGTCATAAAGAGCCATGTGCATAGTCAGGAAGCTGGCTGCAGTTGTGCCTAAAGAGCTTCATAGCTATCGCAGGCCATCTGCGTAAATCCAGGTACAGGCATAGGGTGAATATTTGGGGTATCTTCCCGGAACCTCAGTTGTAGAGGTTAAAAATCCTGAGTCATGTGTAGTATCAGGTTCAATAAGTAGCAGGGAAATCTTAGAAAGACTGTAAGTTAAAGAAAAAATAAAATTAATTAAAAGAAGCTTACATTTAATACTCTCTCTGGATAAATTATGTATTTTATTTAAAATATCATCATTTTGGTAACCGTACACCACTACAGCTGTGGAGCTGACAGCATTTCAAAGGCAAGGAGAAGTACAGAGTCTGACCTGCCCAAAATCACCCAGTCTCACTGAACCACAGCAATGCTGCAATTCCTGTTAAGGCTCTTTTCTGTAGTGTGATCCTGTATGAGTGCTACCCGCCACTGCACTGGTTTAACTAGTTAAGGCTCTTCATAAAAAGAAGCAACTGAAGCTGCAGTTTTTCATTCAGACCAAGGGAAAAATGGTTCATTCTATGTACGTATGTATGTATGTATGTGTGTGTGTGTGTGTATCTATCTATATCTACCTTTGTTGCCTTTTTTGTGTATGCATCTATAGTCTGTATATGCAGTCTTCAGTTTAGGCACTTGGCATATAAAAGAACTGAATGTGGCACAAAGACAGATATCTTCTTGAAGACATGAGAAAATTAATAAATATAGACTTCCCCCTCTAGGCACCCTTGACAGAGACAACTGAACCATCATTGATTGCAGGATGGGGACCAAAACCCTTGACTGCAAAATACATACTAGCTGTAAGGCACTGAACAACAGTACTATTCTCAATCTGTTTAGCCTCTTCAAAGATGAAGAGGTTCAGGATGCAAGTATTTTTATACAAACAGGCTCAAACCGCACAAGTTAGGTATAAATTTCAAAGGTTATAATATCAACAAAAGACGCAAATTTCTAAGTCTGTGTCGTGTTAATGACTGTGGAGCTGAAAGATGGGGATTTTGAGTTAGGGACAAGTCTAGCTGCAACATATACTGCACATAAGTGTGTTATAGATATTATTTATCCATTTGTCTACTGTTTGAAAGCTGAGAACATGGCAAAATAAAAAAGAACTGTATAAATGTGGAGGTGAGACTGGAGGTGAGACTGTGCAGTGAATAACTGCAGAGCTATGTCATAAATTGTTTACTATTTACCTTTGATCACCTTTCTTACTGTGTTATCACTAGACATCTCCTGAGAGTCTTGATCTGACACCCAACTTCAGGCTGTTGATATAAATTGAAAACAAGCCTTCCTCAAATGAATACTTTTTTCCACCAAATAGAAAACTTGCAGACTACATTTTACCAACCTGGTTTTACTTGTATATATTTACAGGTCTCTAGAGAGATGTCTAAAGTGCACAAAACTAATTATATGTCAGCATATGCACAATAATTACCTTTCATTGCATGGCTCTGCAGTTTATTGTGTCTTGTCACCTCCTTCTAAAAGGTTTGGTGTTTGAAGATATTAACTGAAATAGATATTAATATGCTTTTCATTAGCTTATATGATTTGCATATTTATATGTATATAGACACATGTTTATTTTACATATGTGGTATCAACCCATGTATATTCTATAACTATTCTTTATCTTTTAATTATGTAACTTAATACATGGTGTAGAGACATTGACAACTTATCCTGTAGGAGTGATTTGCTAGACAAAAATGAAGGACTTCCAGAGCAAAGGCACACTGAGACAATAAGTGCATTAGAACTGCAAGACAGCCAGACTTCACGAGAATAGTGGCCATATCAAAACCAACGAACAGTGAAGGTTAAACATTGCATGAAAATGATCAAGTAGGACAGAAACAAAGAGTGTCATGTTATCTGATTCCAGTAGAAACTGTTTCAGACCATAACTAATACATGAAGTTAAAGTGTGGCTTGCAATTGGGATGTTTTTTACTGTCCAGGGGAGTTCATTACACAGTTTTGGAAAATGAGCCCTCCTCTAATTGCAGACAGCTCTGCTGTGCTGGAGTAACCAAGCTAACCAAGGCTTTTCATCCCAGTGCATAAGACGGTTCTTCAGGTTGTGTAGAACCAGTCCATGGAGTTAAAAGCTAGTATCATGAGCTTGGCTCAGTATGTGGTGCAACTAAGTGTGTGGATCATGTTTGCAGCATCTAATGTTGCTGTGGGTAGATGCCCGACTTCATTTCGATGCATGTCGCGTTGCTGCAGGACTTCTATGAAGTGAAGAAGTTGTGAATACTTTCAAGGAGTAAAAGTGAAACACTCAATACCTCCCCAAAGCCACAGGGAGGTGTTCTTTCAGACAAAGGAGGACTAGGTGGGCTGCAGGCTCTTTGAAACACCCACTCAGATGCAATGTCAACCAATTGTTGAATACTGGCTTATTTTTGGTTCTTACGTATGAGCCATTGCTCAGATTCTACCTTTTGCTTTTTATCTTGTGCTCAGTATTACAAATCTTACAGCATCCTTGTGGGGAATCAGGTAAAGGAGTCTGTCTGATGCTGGTTGTGAGAAGTAATATATACAACTACTTCCTAGAGCCCTGATTTTTCTGTTCTCCTTTTAATGTGTTTTGCAACTTACTGGGATTGTGAGTCTTCATGCTTAAAGCATTTTTTGTTGCCAAGAAACTGCCTTAATGATATGATGATCTTTCTGCCGTATTCGTTGGGTTATGGTGTTCTCGGCCACCTTCAGTCTTATCTGAGCTGAAGATAAGTTTCAGTGTAGGACTTAGGTGATGAGACCACAGAAGCCTTTGACGGGCGAGAGGAGACATGAGCTTTATGCTTTTGGGCCTGTCAGTTTGTACACTGAGTTCTCCAGTATGACAAATCTGGAGCTTTGTCCCCAGTGGCTACAAAATAGAAAGTGTAATCAATTGGATTCATCAAATACACATTCTACAGGAAGGAATTTAAGGGCTTGAGCCATCAGAACTCATTGGCCAGGACAGTAGCTGAGGATGTTCCTAAAGTCATAGTGCTGAACTCCTCATACAAAGGTACTAAAATCTTAAGAACCACACACACACACACACAAAAGCGCCGTTGTTTGCAACAATAAACTAAAATGTGGGTTTTGAGATGTTATCGGTGTACAAGTGTTGTCATGTAGTTTGTTACGCCTCCCAGGTGGTCATACGGATAACAACATCAGCAGCTTATTTCAATCACAATGATGGGAATGAGCTTGATTAAAACAGCCGAACAGCAGTCTATTAAAAATTGGAAGGGCTCTGAAAACTCGGCATTGGTAAAATGGGACTCCCTGCAGCATACCCCATGGCTGTTTATCAGGAGCCGATGCTGTTTTGATACAGTGACTGTGAAAGAAAAGAAACACCAAGGTCTTCCCAAAACTACAATTCAATATACTCTCCAATAAATCATTCTGGGGGTGACACATTGTAGGGCTGTCTCTGCTTTAGCTCCTGCTGTTACACCCACAGCTGTTGCTGTAGAGCTATATTGGCTAGTATATTAGACTGAAATTTCGGAGAGACTTGGGTCCCAAAGAAGTGGACAGATGAGAAGGGAACAATATGGCATTGGCATGAGTGGATGTTCGGTCAATTCACACTGCTAATGTGGTATCGGGCAGCAGAGCCAAGCAGTCCCAAATGATCTGTGTGCTGAGACATGAAGCCAGGAGATTAAAATCAGAATGGCAGTGAGCAGCCAGTGCCAATTTGCCAGGAGCCTTCATAGTTGTGATGAAAATCATATCCTCAGGGTATCACAGCTATCATCTTAACTGTACAGATGTGTAAACTATCTGTGAAGTCACAGGACCAGATCATATAAGGAATCCAGAAAAGGGACATCTCTGAGATATGACACATGGATGCATGCACTTTCCTAAGGTTACTTGGGAGGTACATGGAGCTATCAATGAACTGCTTTTAAAGGACAGAAATATAAAACCCACTCCTCTTCTGTGGAAGATCAAACTTATGGATTTAGGGCTGGTTTGTGGAGGCACTTTTGGGTTTTTTTAAAATAAAAGTCTTTAATTTGGAAGATAGGCAGGATATCTTGGGAAACTGCCCTTGTCTTGGTGGATGGACATTTCTGAGGCCATCTATTACCAAAAACCAGAAAAACTTGTGACACTGTAAGGAGACAAATCTAGCTAAACATTTCAAAATATCCTAGGTGGAAGATCAGGAGCTTCATGAGTTAATAGCTTTTAACCTCAGCTACATGAATCTTCCGGGAAGCATGAGTACCTGTACAAGAATTCCGTCTCCTGACTTTTGTTTGATTACTCTGGTTCTTCTAGAAAGAAAACCAGCGTCGAACTAAAGATGCCATTTCTATCTTCAGCTTCCAGGCATCAGGTACTATTTTTCCTTCCTTGCTATGCTGTATTGAAAAGCTTCCTGTTACTAGGAATTGCATCCTCTTGTAGTGTCTCCCTACTCAGTAACGGTATGTTTGGATTAAGCTTCATACATCTCTCATACTTTTTGGAACCCAAATAATTTCTGCAGATCCTTTCGTAACTCTTGCCAATGTCTCAAACCCTCAAAGTTGAAATAGAATCATAGAATCGTAGAATGGTTTGGGTTGGAAGGGACCTTAAAGATCACCTAGTTCCAACGCCCCTGCCATGGGCAGGAACACCTTCCACTAGACCAGGCTGCTCAAAGTGCCATCCAGCCTGGCCCTGAACACTTCCAGGGATGGGGCATCCACAACTTCTCTGGGCAACCTGTTCCAGTGCCTCACTATCCTCATAGTGAAGAATTTCTTCCTTATATCTAATCTAAATCTACCCTCTTTCAGTTTAAAGCCATTACCCCTTGTCCTATCTCTACATGCCCTTGTAAAAAATCTCTCTCCAGCTTTCTTCCAAGCCCCCTTTAGGTACTGGATGGCTGCTATAAGGTCTTCCCAGAGCCTTCTGTTCTCCGGCTGAACAACCCCAACTCCCTCAGCCTATCCTCATAGGAGAGGTGTTCCATCCCTCTGATCATCTTCGTGGCCCCCTCTGGACCGGCTCCAACAGGTCCATGTTCTTCTTATGTGGAGGACCCCAGAACTGGATGCAGTACTGCAGGTGGGGTCTCACCAGAGCGGAGTAGAGGGGGAGAATCCCCTCCCTCGACCTGCTGGTCATGCTTCTTGTGATGCAGCCCAGGATACAGTTGGCTTTCTGGGCTGCAAGCACAGCCCAGAAATATCAGAACTTGATGCAGTAATTCAGAAGAGCTTTTACCATATAATGTATACAAAGATGTATGACTATTTTCTCTTGCTTATCTTTTCATTTTTTTTATAATGAAAAATATCACTGTTTATAATGACACATTTTGTTCCTAGCTACAGCCACATACTGAAAATTCATCATCAGTTAGACACCTACTACGTATAGTAATGTTAGAGATGAAGGTGGTAAAAGATTTAAACCAGTTAATGCCAGTGACATTGGCATCAGCAGGTGGTAGCCAGGAGGAATGTGAACCAACTTTTTTTATATTTGTTGTCCCCAAGGAGGAAGTAATCAAATAGTTTCACCAACCTGTACAGAAGTCTTGATTTTCCAGCCTCTTCCTTTGTGCCCACAGCACCTTCTGTCTCACTTCAGTCTTTCAAGCACTATCCTGGTGTGCACAAGACGACACAGGCTCTCAAACAGCAGAAACAACATATGCAGCAACATGATTTTTTGTGCCCCAGTCCTAGTGGAGTGTACATTAATCTGAGGGCATCAAACATTTCTGCTTCACTTGCCAATTCTCAAAGCAGGGGGATCTCATTTAACGTCAGTACATCCACAGGTGTTTTCTTTTGCAAGGTGTAGTGTAAAAGGTCATTATGATTTCCATTAACTTCAGTGGCTGCTTTTGTTCTTGGTGGCAATTGTCTAGTCTAGGCAGTGTCTATGAGAGCAGATCCCAAGGTCCCAGTTCCTGCCTGCCCCTGACTTACCTGTCAATCAGCCTCTACATCAGCTTCTTTATCTGCCAAATGGGGATTGTGCCTTCCAAATGAGGTCAAAGTAATCTTAGGAGAATACTCTGTGAGAAGTGGTAGGATGCACTCTTTGAGGGAAAAAAATTGCTGTATTGATGTCAGGCCCTTAAACCTTTTGACCAAGTCTTGTAGTTTTTGATATTGTCACATAGAAATGTTAACAGAGGAAAAGGCTAGCGGGATTTGGTTGCTCACTCACAGTGGGCTCTTTGATGAAGTCAACACCTAGTTTGCTCTGCTCTGGATGAGTTTTCCAGAGCCCCTATAGCCACGATATTCTCCACCTCAGCAGTATTTTTGCTACAAGGGTCTGAAGATCCCGTGCTGACCTGGACAGATGAACGTGAGTCCCTGTGTGCTTTGGGGAGCGTGCTCTGGCACACTTGCAAGGTTCCTGAGTAGGGAAGGTGAATCTAGACCCGAGGTTGGCCATGGATCTCCCCATACTGATGAGTGCAGGCACTGCTAATTGGAGAGTTCTCTTAATAAGTGTTTAGTAGAAGCCTGCAGGGCTTGGTTCATTTATTCTCATTTCTTAGTCACTGGATAATGTATATTTTTGGAAAGATCTTTGTTTTTCCTGGAGGGTAGGTGGAATCCTTCCTGCGATACTCAGCTTTCTTGCAGCATAAGTGCTGCAGCCTCACTGCAAACAGTGCAGAACCGGCACTGCAGGAACGGGCAAAAGGGGAAGGCGGCTTGTGCAGGGGAAAATGGTCTTGTTTAAAAGATGCCTGACAATTACACTCAATTATATTTTAAAACCTTTGTTCAATATATCAGACACATCAGTGTCTCAATCCAAGTGCCGCTTGAAGACAGGATTGAAGTCTTAGCCTTTTTAATTCATGTAGCATGATCAAGAAAAGCTTACTTTTGATCAAAGCAGGAACAACCCAACTGCTGATGATCAAAGACCTAAGAGTTAGCTGGTGGACTGGGAAACCAAATCTGCCTCTCACTATCGAGCTCAGTAAGCTGTTCAGCTGGAAGTGGGGTTGCAATGGGAGACATGAAAGTTAGAAAAGAAGAAAGTCTCAGTTAGTCAAAAATGGAAAATTACAGAGTGAATAGCATCTCATTTCTGGGCATTCAGTACTGAGTGCCGTAAAAAAAGAGTCCTCTCTGAGCACTTGCAGCTTGTGTGGTGTTCAGATACAGGATTTGATCCTGGAAAAATGTTGTAGATTTGGAAGCTACAATTGACCTGAATGGACATAAAGCAGTGGGTTGTGTGTAGTGCCTGATACCCTGAGAAAATGCAATCCTGCGTGCAACTATGCTGTTTGTTGTGATTTGGTCGTAGTTGTGTTCCCTATTGTAAAGAATCATGAATTCTTGTGTTGGTTTTCCGGTAAACTTGTGACCTTTGAGGGGTAAAAGTTATTTAGATTTCAGCAGGGGAAGCAAAGGCAATGCAGGGAGAGGACATTCTGGCGATGACATATCAAGTCTGTTTTATGGATATAAAACATGACTGTCATTCTTGTAAAGCTGAAATATAGCCCTTTTCTGTAGCAAAAGGAGTAGCATAGTCAGGCGTGTCACTTGCCACTAATCAAGAGCATAAATCAAAATAAATTGCACTACACCCTTGCTTCTTAGCTGGATATCAGACTGAGGAAGATGATGGGGAGGACGGTTTCCATTTGTGCTAATTAAGCTTTCTGACAGGCAAATGTATCTTCGTTCACAGGGAACTACATGGTTTAGAGTGGGAGTTAATAGGCAGAAGTAGCACTTGGAGCCCAGGGAGTGGGTGAGACTGATGCTTCCTCTGGGAGAGTGCGGGGGGAGCTGGTCTCCAAACACTCCCAGCAGGACCAGACCCTGCTGAGTGGAGGAGCTGGGTTTAAAGGACATCCGCGGGGGTTGAGGGAACCCATATTCTTTGTGCTAGAGCCCAGTGTTGTGCAAAAGCTGTATTCTAGGAAAGTACAGCATGAAACACTTCTGCGGGAAGAGGTCGGCCGGTGCTCCAGGGAGCTGCCTCTGCTAGTTTGCCTCGGTGTCTGTTGCAGAAGGGGAATTGCTGTGAAGCAAATAAATAGCATGAATACTCCTGGGAGAAAGAGAAGAAAAAATATTTTTTTTTGTTTATTGACTAGATACCTTTTCACAAATTCCTTAATGCTGTTGTATTGTCATTAACACTTGCAACCTAAGTGCTACAGCATCAGTAGCATTAACACTAAGGAGGCTTAGCGTCTGCCTGGGTGCTTCAGATGCGGTTCAGGGCTTATGAATGATGGCCCAGATGATGATTATTCAGCAGCTCAGGCAGGATGAGTTAGTTTCAATAGAGCTCATCCCATGGCCAGTAGCATCTTCTCCCCCAGTCGGTGCAGAAGTGACACTGCTGTCAGTGTCCCCTGCCTTTGCTGTGGGAGGCATGTAGGTGTCCCATTGGCAACATGTCATCCAGCCTGTTTCACGGATCCTCCCTCTGCACTTCCACAAGGTGCCAAATGGTGAATTCACTACTTCCAGTGACTCTGCTGGAAAAGCTGGAGCTATTATGAGAGTTAGTGACTTGCAGGACAGTCCTGTGCTTTTTGAAGCTGTAGGCTAATGGAATAACTCTGCTACAAATGCAATGCTGCTTCATGCATTTCCTTCCAGATCCAGAAGTGGTATATTTTTTACCTAGTCCTTTCCTCCTTACCCTTCTGCATCTTTGGTAACACATCCCTTTTACATTTCTATTTTTGGTTTGTGGATTGGGTAAACTGGCAATGATCAAAGGGAATCTCTGGGACTCAGGAAATTTCATCTCTGTTTCATAAAATGACATCTTTGTTTCCACTGCCACGGGCTGAAGCCAGCTTTCCCCTGCTGCGGCGTTCCTACATGATAGCCTGTGCTGTTTGACATCTGAGCTGCAGTTCTCTAACTTAGCAGCAGAGCCAGAAGTGTGCAGGAAAGATAAAAATGCATGTTAATCTAGATTTTTGCCATTCTTATCTGTTCTGAGGCACATACAAGGTACTGAAATCCAGTGTTAGGTGAGAGGTGAGGATGAGGCTGATAGCCATTGCTATCCCCCTTAAGCCCAAAGAGGTAGGAGTGGTATGTAACGTGCTGAGTGTTGCGTGGGGATGTATACCTGCCTCTGGCTATTGTGTAGAACATGCACATTCAGGGTCCCAGTCTTGTCTGACTCAAAGAACCAAAGAATGGATACCACAAAATACAGTAAAATTCTGTAACCAGCAAGAAGTCCTATGGTGTTGGCTCCACAGAGGGAAATTTCCATTTAGTTTTGGAAATTTGTCAGGAAGACATCCACATAGGGCTTAAGTCTGGTGCAACCAGGTGAACTCTTAATCCAGTTTCAGTGGGAACAGCTTTCAAAATAGACAGGTTGCTCAGCTGCAGCTCAGCAAGCCAAGCACGCAGGACTTGTGCCACTGCAATGGATTTCAGCTACTCTTTACTAAAAAGGCTGAATGCCCAGGTGAGTGATTGAGTTGGAAGGAGAGCCCAAGCCTTTTGGTGAGACACCAGATGAAGGTTCATGTTACATGAACTATATCTCCCTTCTGGAGGCTGAGGAAGTCTTTTCCCAGATTTGTCACTGATTATGGAGTGCTTTAAATACATAATTTCCTCCATAAAACTCATAAAAATATATTTGTTGCCTTGAAGACTATCTAAACACATTTCCTAATAGTCACACTTTTTAAAGATTGCTAAGCTATTGGTTTTTTTCTGACAGTAATCATTTTACTTCTTTATCGGGGTTTTATGATGTTCTGCCACCTTCTAGGCATGGGCTTCCTCCTTTCAGTCTCAAGGTTTGTGCCTCTCACTGGATCACAGAAATGATTGGTTTGGGGTTTGGCAAAGCTAAGGTGGTGAAAACCTCAAGGAGAGGTGAAGGAGACATGTCCTAAAGCAGCATTTGACAGGATAGAAACGTTCCCAGTTGGTAGCAGATTGCTTTGGGAAGCTCTTGAGCTTTTTCCACTCGGATGCTATATTCCCTTTCTCCCTTCTATAGGTTTGTCTCTTCCCTGCTTTATCAGACTGATTTCTGGATGTACTTACAAGGCAAAATTCAGAAGCTGTTTGTTTTTAGATGCTTCTGGCCTTTGGAGGCCCCACTGAAGATACCTGAAGGTGTTATTTTCTGGACACTCTCCCTTCCTACAGTTCCCCTGGGAGGTGTGAACCTTTAGCACTTCTCCAGAACAGATCAAACTTTGGATCCCCCCAAATTCTGATATTAATTATAAACATGAACTCCTAAGGAAACTAACAAGGCTTTCCTACTTAAGGATTATATATTCAGAACTGAACAGACATTCAGGTCCAACATGAATTTTGATGTTATTTTAAAATGACACTAACCCAAAATATTAATTTCCAGTGATGGTTTAAATAAAGCTCTTCCAGGAATCTTGTATTTTTCTTTCATATTGAAAATTCAAAAGATAGATTGGAGTTATAGCCTCATGAATTCTGAGATTTTAAAGGATCCATCAAAATATCTTGCTCTAGCCTTGGTCATAATACCTTTTCCTCCAGGTCGTCACCTTGTATTTCTTCATTATATTAATAACTGCGCTATGGGTATGCACAGTTCTTAGGTATTAGGCTTTAATACAGACTTCTAATGATAAGTGGTGAAACTGATACAGAGTTTAGTTTAAACCCTAAATCTTTTTTGTCATTTCAATACAGTCTCATTGAATTCACTGGGCAGCCTGGGCTTTCTCTGGCCCCTAAACATGAGTAGCAACCATTGTGTTTTGTTTCCCCTTCACTCCAGTCTGATGGCTAAGATGGAGGAATTTAACCAACAAAGTAAATATTTATGTCTTTATTTCAATTAAGAATAGCACTGTCATTTGTGCTGTCTGAGCATTCAAATCCTTTCATTCTCAAAACTACCTCAAATTTTTTGAGAAGAAAATCCCAGCTTCCCTTGCCCTCCAAATATACCAAAAGAGTAAATCCCAATGAAAAGCTCAATTGTGTAGGGCTATGCAACAGTCTCCACAGACAAGATGCAACCCCCAGCACTTTGCATTCTACCTGAGGGGAAAATTTAAGGTACTGTTTTTTAAACTCTCAGCACATTCAGACACCCAAAGGATGGGAGCAGTGTTTCTTAAGTGATCATTGCTTTTCCCCTGACTTTCAGCGGCAGCTGCCATGTGCTGACTGCTGGAAAAGGCAGGTGGTCCTTGTTGGTGCCTACAAGATAGGTGAAGTCTTGTAGGGATGGACAAACTGGGCGTGGGTGGCTGTTCTGCAGTCAGCAACAACATCTGTGTTTTCCTGTGAAGTAATAACCTGCCTATGGGCCAGACAGTGTAGTCTCAAGTTAGGCAGAAATCATAAATGACACCTTTAAGCAAATTTCCGTTGATGTGTAAGACAAGTATTCTAGTCTAAGCCTTATTTATAATCTTTTTTCTTGTTCTTCTTCAGGTATTTTGAGTTTTATGAAGGGCCTTTGGAGTACAACTCTACCAAATGCCTGGAATTACGGCAGGACATCATTGAGGTGAAGGTTTTGTCTATGTAAGTATGAATGAATGCTTGCAAAAAAGGTTACTTTTCAGGCAGGATGAAAATAGTAACTTACAATGACATTGCCAAAAGATGCAATGCTCAAGAGATCCCATCAATAGGGATTTTGTCCGGGATTCCTAGGGTTCTCTTATACATGCAAGTAGTGACATTTGAATTTGATCTGAGGTCCATTTGAAAAAAATGGAGGCTTTTCACATACATTGAAGCATTTTGGTCAGGCCCAGTATCACTGTTTGGAATTAAATACGGTGTTTGTAATATTATTTGTAACATTATATTCCAGGTAATTGAAGAGTAAGAGCAGCCAGACTGACTCATAGCAAGTGTCCATCTAGGACACTTAAGGACACTCTAGGACACATAAGGCTCTACCATTGACAGTGGCCAGTACTGAAGGCTAAAAAACGAAGCAAAAAGGTTAGCCCTTCCTGGTAACAAATACTGGCATGGGGACTTGCTGAGTGGTAGATGGTGAATAGGCTACAGTAATCAGAGTGCACAATAAACCTCTCTATTAATTTGTTTAGGTCTTTTCTGAGCCCATTTGTACTTTTGACCTCCTCAATCACCAGTGAGTTAACACTCAGTAAAAAGTAGGAAAATGTGGTTCTGAGAAACAATAAATATTCATACTTTGTCTTTTGTGGTCCTATATATATACATCAGGAAACTAATGAGTTGAATGAGATGTATCCGTGAAGCCTTAGCGATGGAATTGGGCAAAAAAGTGAGGTTGCTCATTGGACAGAGCATAGCAGGGTATTTTTGTGTTGCCCTTTTGCGTTTTCAGCATTGCACTGAATTTAGGTGCTTAGATTATGCCTAATCCCTTACCATATCTAAAACACTGGTTTAGTAATCTTACTGACAATCCACAAGGCTTATTAAGGTCTGTAAAGTGCACTGAGAATTTCAGTTGAAAGTGCAGCTATACAAGTGCATAGCCTTAAGCAATCAAGGCTACAGAAAATACAATTTGTTGCTCCAGGTCTGCATGATTTTGAGCATGTCTCCCTCACTGACTTTATGCACAGAAAAATGTAGGTTATGTCCTTGTCTTCTGTATTTGGTGCTGGATAAAGGATACACAAGCAACAACTTTGCACTGCTTGCTGACTCGCAGTGCTTAAAAATAAATAGAAGGGGTGAGAATGTCACACTTCTGCCAATGTTCTGCTGAAGATGGGGAGCTTTGAATTGCTTTTCTGCGTACTTATCAGATGGTACAGAAAATTACTCATTCCTCTTCATTTTATCCAATGGCACACAGAAGGTAGTGGACTCCTGCTCAGCTGGATAGAGTTAGCCTTACTTTTACGATAGATGCCATTTGTCATTAAGCTCTTTTGCTAGGCTGGGTTCTTCTGATGTGCTTGCTTCTAACGTGCTACATTTTCTAAGTCAGCCCTTACGGTAGTGGAAGATTTCCAAGTTAATGTGCTCTGGTGGGCTACAAAAAGTACAATATGACCTATTTCCTTCCTGTAACTTCCACAGCCTGGGAAATCCTAAGTTCTACTCACTTTAAATATATAATTATCTTAAAAGTCTTTGCTTTATTCAAACATTCAAAGCCCTCAAGCTGGAAGAGAACTCATTAAGACCTATCGGTCTTGAAGAAATCACAAACTTCAAAATTTCCTAGCCAGATTATGACATTGCTCCCTAGCTCTAGATATTTGCAAAGCCTTCATTATTTCTGTTGTCCAAATACAGAAGAATATGTATGAACTCTAAAATAGAAGTGGTTGGAATTGATGATATCACCAAAAATGTGTCATCCTGTATCAGCCTAGTAGAAAGAGGAGTGTCATTTTTTGATATAACTAAAAGTATATTTATTAACAGAGGGGGAGGGAGAGATACTTTTGTAAAGAGCTTTTCATGTCCTTTTACTGTCACAGATGCTTATCCCTACATGTGTGCTGTTGCAATTTATAAAATGGATTTACCAACAGTACTGTTCTGTAGGATCTCACGGATTAAGATAGCCTCACCAAAATATAATGGTGGTTGGCCAAATTATCTAAAGTATCCCCATTTCCAATACCCCTTCTGCTCGGCCCTTCTGCTAGCTGCAAATTTCCCCCCCTCAAAGCTGCTGTAGTTGCCAGATGCTCGTTAGCTTCCCAGCAGACTGTGGACAGACTTTGGTACAGTAGATGCTTCTTGCTCGATATTGCATTTTTTATCCTGAAGAAATGGAGAATGCCCATCAGGGAATAGAAATCAGTCCCAAACATCTGAAGAGCTCCACCAGTACCTGTGTATACATGGTTTAGCATTCCTATGTCTGAGCAGAAAAAGAAATAAGAATGATAAATTTTGCACTGGCTAGACTGACTGGTTTGCCCTATCAAAAGCTTACTGCATGGTACTCTGGCTGCAGCTGTTTTAGGAAATGAAGCCCTTGTAGTAACATGAATTTTTGTTTTCTTTCTTTTTATCTTTTAGGGTGAAACAAACTGAATTGTTTGACAGATGGAAGAGCCTACAGATGTGCAAATGGGAGATGAATGTCACAGAAGCTAATTTATTCAAGTAAGAATGGTCCACATTAATGAGACTAAGTAAGATTTACTTCAGTTTGAGTTTAGCTTCCATAGAGAGATCAAACCTTCATATGGATAGCAAGAGTAAACATTATAACACTGTTACTGCTGGAGTACCGTCCTTTTGAATAAATATGGACTTTTTTCTACTTTTAAAAAGTGAACAGCAAGAGTGAAAGCACTCTTCTGGCATGTGGAACAGTCTTCCCAGGAAAGGTGGGGAATTTGATATGGGAAAGACTTCCAGGTATGATTCAGGCAGAAGCGAGGATGGAGCCAAGACTTAATGGCTGCGCCTAATACATCAACCTAACTCTCTGGTGGTGTAAAATGGTAATATCATTGGTGACACTGCAAATTTGGCTACAAAATACTCAAACTGGATTTTTTCTGTGGTGTATTAGGTACTGTCAGACCTTGTTTATGACTTCCTTTTTTTTAATGGCTTCTCAGCTATTGCTCCCTGACTAGCTAGATAATTTTTCTGGTCTGTGGAGACCTCTGCAGATTGTTTCTGTAGTGTTCTGTCTTCCTTCATGTGACTTCGTCTTTGCTGAAGGTCCTCCATGGTCCTTTTGAGATACAGCTTTTGAAATTGGTCTTGTGAAGGCAATAGTAGAATGAAGCCAAAACAATATTTGAATGTTGTATATTGATACATTCAAGGGCCATATTTGAGTAGGTCTAGAGAAAGCACATTATTTCAGAGTCAGGGAAATATAGACTGGTTAAATCTGTAAGTCACTGGCATGATTCAGAGCTGTTGTTTAGAATATGGCCCTGCAACTTTCTCCCAAATTCTTTTGCATGATTCCAGGAAATAGCTGTCACGAGTTAATGAGAGAATGAGAGAATGTGAGAATGCATGTGCTGAGTTAGTCATTAAGATCTTTAAAAATAACTAATTGTTAGTCCCAGGCTCATAGCACTTTTTCCAACGTGAGTTCCACACATAAGTTTTTTAGGGTTTTTTTAGTATATCTTTTTCTGGAAATTACTTGATGGGCAATTATCAGAGCCATTCAGGATGAGTGCCTACTATCTTAAAGATTGCTTGGAGTAAGAGAACTAATGATTGTGCCCAGAGTGCAAGGAGCACATTGAAGGATGGAGAAGAGCACATTGAAGTATGGAGGCCAGCCCAGTGGTGGAATCAATGAGAAAAGACTATCTAGAGACCATCAGGAGCACCATAACTTTCTCTCAGGCCACCAACACCAGCACATTAAGAAAGAACCCCTCTCCATCCTAGACAGTGCATTGAGAGAAGAGATGAAAGACTTTGTTGCTGACTATACCTGCCTGATTGATATATCACTGCTTAAGAAACTCCCACTGACACCTAGGTGTAACCTAACCTTTGTTAGCTGGTTCCAGGAACAATAATCATGCTAGTCATGAAAAAAAACTTCAAAGTCTGTTTCATTTTTGTCTTATGGGACAGACACTTCAGTGTGTGAATGTGTGGGGAAACTGTAGTCCCTTAAAAGCAGACCAAAGTCTCTGAGTTTGGAGGTAGACTCATAGGAGGCTAAAAGGTGGTGGTCCAACAACACTGAGCTGTGGGCTTTCAAACTTCGCCAGTTCTGGAGCATCAGGTGAGACGGGGAGAATCCAGCAAAAGTTAAATGACAGCTACTTAAGCAGCAGGGAGAGAGGAAGCACAAAAATCACACTAGCTTTTGTGTCTGGAGACACAGGAAAACAATTTCCTTGACAGTCTTCCTCCTTCAGATATCAGACATTTACATTAAGGAACGTACCTCTGGAAAACCAGTTGGACATTAGTTTAAAGAACAACAGCTCTTTCAATTTCTTAATGCAGAACTAATGAAGAGTTTTCTCATATCTCAAATATCACAATTCAATCCCACTACCTGCTTGTAATTATTTAATGATTTTGTTATTAGAAATTATTCATTGACTTATTCAGTCTCAATTGCTGCCTTGATCTGATCATCATATTGTGTCATTCTGCATGAGTCAAGTATATAATAGTAATTGGACATCACTGAAGTGTTTGCATAATTCTGTCTTTGCTTTCTGGTGCTTGTAATAAAGCCCATGAAGAAGACTGGCTTATTCTTCCAACTCATAATGAGGCCACATACCCCAGAGGCAAGGTATTTAATCTAGGTTATTTGAGAGCCATTTGACTTTGTCTTCATGTTTGTGCATTTGCCATGACATGTATTTTTCATTAAAGGTATAAGATTCATTGACTGAGAAACAAACTGTCTCTGGAGTGAGAGTAAGATGAGTTAAGGGCTTTCAGTTCCACCAGTAAAAGAAGAAAAGCATTTGGGGAAAGATGGGAGCTAAGAAATGGGTCCCTATTTGGAAAGCTGCTTTTCCTATTTAAATTTCATATGAAACTTATGGTAAGGGGATCAGAACCGAATGATTTTTCTCTCATGCTGTGAATCCCATTTTTGACATTTCAAAACTGTTCTTGTTTGCTTTGGAATACCTGCCATTTTGTCCCAAGGACAAAGAAAATTTTGGCCATTTGTCTGAGATTTTGGAGTTGTAGCCGTGACCAGTCTGCCTGGCACCCATCTCTCGGGGCCACATCATCTTCCTGATGCACATATGCAAGGTCAAAGGCAAAACTAAGACCTTTAAAAGTTTTTTTTTGTAATCAAAGTGTGCTGTGCTCCACAGTAGTCTGGTAAGTGGGGTTGTGTCTTTAGATATTGCTGTGTTTAAGTCCCTGCCCTGCCAAGCTTCCACATCCTCAGATGAATCCCCTGGATTTCCTGCCCAGTGATGAGTCAATAATTTACAAAAAGTGGAAGACCTCTAAAACAGAGAGGGACTAATTCATCAGGATGGTTACCCCAGGATACTGGGGACAAAAGCTCAGCTTTGGGGTCTGAAGCAGGGCAGAAATCGCACATGTATTTCCTGCACCTTAGAAGAGACAGGTACAGGTATCTCATTTCTTCCTTTTTTTTTTTTTTTGCTTGTTTTGTTTTGTTTTGTTTGGTTTTTTGTTTTTTTTTGTTATTGTTTTTTAACCATGAGTTCCTCAGTCAAGCAAAATTTCACTGAATCTGAAATTTTCTAAAGGAAAATCCAGCAAACCACCATTTTACCCCTCCTACAGCTAAAAAGTTTATTTTTGCTGAAAAATGCCTTGTTAGGAGTAATAGTAATTGCAAATCCTAAAGCATGCTATCAGCTCCTTGATCTTATTTCTCTCTTTTTCAATTTACAGGTCTACTTTGTCGAGGTGTTGCAATGCCCCTGCCTTTCTGTTCACCACCCAGAAAAATACTCCCTTGGGAACTAAACTGAAATATGAAGTGGATACTAGTGGAATCTTCCATATCAACCAAGAAATCTTCAAAATGTTTCCAAAGGTGCCTCATGCCTCTGCCCATTGCAGAATCAACTTCACTCTACTTGCTTCATTAGATACTATACCATAGCCAAGCATTTAGCAGTTGGCTGTTTGACATTTCTACAAACTTCATCACTTATACTTTGAAAATATTTATTTTTGATATGATATTTTAGCTGATTATCCTATTTTCTAGTGGTCATCTGCTCTAGTATGCAATACATATATATATTTTCCTGCAGAATATTACTGACTAGTAGCAAAGTGGCTAACGAAATAACTTAAGAAAGCTGAATAAAAGAGGCATTGACTGATCAGAACTTTTAAAGAGTACAATACTCACATACAATAAATCCAACATTTGGGGTAGGTCTGTTTTTTTAGGGGCAAGATTATTTTATAATTCATATTCACAATGACTACTTTTATACTTATTTCTGTTTGCAGCTTATCTGTGAACAGGCTGCACAATTTAAAAATATATTCATCATAATGATTATTCAAAACCTTTTCAGCAAATAATCCTTGACCTGAGGGTCATTCAAAGTTATAACCAGTGGGCAATTCCCATTGCAGGTAGTGATTGATGTGCAGAAATGGGCTTATGTGAATACTGATTTATCATGGAGCACACCTCATGAATTTAAAATGGCATATTTGGAGGGAATAACTGAAATCTATCCCTTTCAGAAAGTCAGAAAAATATTCGAGTGAAGTACATAGATTTGTGTCCTTAATGTTGTCCTTAAGGGTCTAACCACTTTTAATCCAATTGCTTTCTGAGCACTGCTAAGAGGTAGTGCTGTTATCTAAATGTGCACATGGGGAACTGGGGCAGAGCAGGTGAAGGGCTCAGATCCAGCAAAGCACTTTGGCATCTGGAGACGTGCAAAGAATGGGTACATCTAAGTCCAGGAGTATTATCCTCAAAACCCTGCCAGATTGCACAGATGAATGCATAAAAGACTAGACATCTACACTTTTGCTAGGAGTGTCCTATAGCTGCTGTTGTATTTATCCAGATATGCCTTGAGGATGCTTTGCAGGCTCTATTCCATGCCCAGATACCTTTGGGATTCACTGGGCAGCACCTATGTGACCAAAGCCACCCTCTGCCTAGGACCAGGGCTGCAGCAAGGCAAATGTAGGAGATAAAGGGCTGAAAGCACAGGAGCAAGACGGACTGTAAGGGCCTTGTGCTGAGTGCGGAGAGCTGGCTTCTGATCTCCCTTTCAGGGCTGCCAAGGCATTTAGTGTTAAGAAATCGCTGGATAAAGCACAGACAAATCTATAACTCTATATTGCTTCTCTGTTAGACAGCTGCTGCTTTTCTCAGACAGGTGTAATTGCATGCCCTTTTACCTCATGGCTTATGAATGCTATGGAAAGATCCTGGGAATAATCACCTAGATATGTCATGCCACTATGGCATCTCTCTGTAGTTTGTGGTATGAAATTATTGATAAAATATGTATGTACCAAAACGAGCACTCTCATGCTTATATAAGCACTTCTCTACATATTCATAAGGTGTAGCGTGGCACAGTTCTGCGTCACAACCCTCTCACCCTAACGGCCCAGTTCTGTTCTTGGAGATGTGATTTTCACTCTCTCTGGCTTCAGCAGCAGCTGCACGTCTGCATATGAAGGCAGAATTTTGCCTGAAGGTTACAGAAAGATGCGTCCTACACAAGTCCAAAAAGGTGCCTGACCAAAGGCCTTAGGCGCTGCTGGTAGTACAAGTGCTAATTAATAATCATTAATACTATTAGTACAATTAGTTGTAGCAAGTACTAAAATTTGGGTTAGGTTCTGACAAATACCTGTAACGTGCTGTCTGACTTAGAGAAACTTCTTGGGCTTAACTAGCTGCTCTGGAACTATGTGTGCGGACTCCTCAAAAACAGGACATCAGAGCCTGAGGAATGAGCAGTTTGCAGGCAGCTCAGAAGGCAATGCCTGGGGTACGCTAATTTTATGGTTCATGCCCTCATGTGGAAATCAGAAAGTTTCTAAAATGACTTCTTCCATTATTAAGTCTGGACAAAACCAGGTTATTGCTTTTTTTCTCTCTGAGTTAGTTGCCCATACTATCTCTAATTGCACAGAAAACAATCCCATCCATTTATGTACACCATGGGAATATTGCGGGCCGGAGCCAGTGTCAACTTCCTATGATTAGTGCATCTGCAGCAAGATGCAGCTGCACATAAAAAAGGAAAAAGTGAAAAAGAGACTTGTTGCCTCCATGTTTCAGGGTATTTAACTGTTTCCTTGCTGTGATGTTGCAGGATATGCCATACCACCGCTCCCAGTTTAAGAAATGTGCAGTGGTTGGGAACGGAGGAATTCTGAAGAACAGCAGATGTGGCCGGGAGATTGACAGCGCAGACTTTGTGTTTCGGTAATCACCACAGCACCATTTTTCTTTTTTCCCATTTTAATGACAAATAAAAGATTTCAAAGCTATTCTCTCTCATGTAGAAACATGGGATTTGCCAAACTGGCCATATCAAGCCTGCTTCTTGCACAAAAAGCAATGTTTCAAAAAAAACACCTGACTTATTGACAAAGTTTATTGTGCTCTTTCAGGACATTCCCTGTCACTCAGGTTGCAGTTTTATCTTTCCATGGACATTAACCCATAAGCAGTGTCCTATGAATGTGGCCATGATTCATGATTTTCTGGGGCAGTTCTGAACCAGAGGTACAACCTGTATGCCGTAACAAGCAGCTTGGACAGATGTTAATAGCTCCATGCTGTGCAGCTCATGTGCCTCAGAGGTGTGTTTCTGAAGAGGTACAGAGCTTAAGTGCTGGATAATGGGAGTTACAGTAATCAGTACTGTAGACTCCAGGGTGTGCAGAGACGCCTGAATAACTTCGAAGCTTGAGTATCTTCATATTGTGCTCCCCACTATATGTAGAGTTATCCAGGTTTTGCATAGACAGGGACGGCCCACGACTTGTGTCTCTGGATAACAGAGTTTAGCAGCACTTTTATCATCCTTACTATATATGGGAAAGATTTTTTTATTATTCATATGCATGACTAATCCCTCTCTAAATCCTGTTAAGCTCTTTGCCTGGGTCACGGCATATGACAGCTAGCTCACAGATTCATGACCTGTTCTGTAGAACAGAAAAATCTTTTTACTTCTGTTGGCCTATTTTCTCATCTTGGATATGCTGCTGTCAGGTTAGAGTAACTGTGCATAAATCAATGAATTTCTCTGATTTCATACCAGCAAAAATTAGGTCAGATTTTTGCTCATTGCATTCTTAATTTAATTTGGAATCAAATGAGAAATAAAATTTTGCAGGTCCTACCTTCACTATTCATTGTTTTCAGACCCTTGTGTCTGCCTCTTGTTCCCACTTTATAGCAAACTATTGTCTTAGTTTTAATCTGTGAAACAGTCCAGGCTTCCAATAATTTGCTTCTTAAAAGCCTGGTGTACCCCATAGACATTAAATAATTATTGTAGATTCCCTTCTATCATGTTGGATCACAGCTATTAGTATAGTTGAAAGGAGCAGTATATGTTACACATGGAGATGACAAGCTGTTGAGTGGAAGTGGAAATATGGGCAGCAAATGTCATCATTTATGTATAAGAACTTTCAGTGGAGGTCCCTTTTTACCACTGTTACTCTTCCTTGAACTGTACCAAAACCGATTAAAAAGAGCAGAGCAGAGCAGATCACTACAGAATGTAGAAATTGGGTTGCTTTTGGTACCAGTAATTAATTAAATAGAGGCTTAAGTAGAACTGAAATATGAATAAATACATCAGTACTTGTGCAGAAGAAACCCCTGGTTCACCATCTCCAAAATATGTGGGACCAGTGTTATGCACAAAGACATGCTAGTGTTTAAGAGCTTAAGGTCTGCTGACATCAATTTTAAAGTAAAGCTTGTGTTTAAGGTCAGGTCTGAACACATCCACTTTCCAGTCTAACACCAGTTCACCAAACTGTCAGGAATCACCATCTTGGTCACCAGCGAAATAATTCTTTGAAATATTTAAAAAACTGCCTATGGAGCACTTTTAACATTCAGTGATACCTTCAGGACACCTGGCAAAATCCTTTATTGTCAGGAAGCCTGTGGCCAACAGGATACAACCAAGGTTTTCTATGAAATAAATTCCGATAGCAATTAATTATAGTACAATAGAATATACAAAATACACACACAGGAATTGCATTTGCTAGTTGTTATTGTCTATCTCCATCTACTGGCCAGAGTAGAGATCTGTGATGAAACATTGGGTGCGTTTAGAGATGTGACTGCTCTCTGCAGGAAGGAATTTTTGGAGTCTTATGGCAAAAGTACAGTTTATGCAGATTGTATCATTTTTATAAGGAATTATCACTTTCAACAAATCCAGTCTTTCTTACGCCTGGTGGGCAGTTGCTGTTCAAAAATATTGAAGCTGAGTATTTGAAAACTTTTTCAAATATAATCTAATGAGCACAGTGCCAGTGCTAGGTGGAACTGAGTATACTAGAGGACTTCAGAAGGATGTTGCATGACCTAGCAGAGAAAAGTTCTGGAAATAACATTGCCTATGAGAAGGATGAGATGGCTAAAAAAAAATTGTCTGACCTGATAAAGAGGGACTCTCTGGAAGGTAGATATGAACCTCCTAAGTCTGAAAAGGACTTTGAAAGATTTTTGTGCATTCTTCTACTTCCCCACTTGCCCTGTCCCTGTGACTGAGAAATTATGCTCACAGCTGAACTGTAGTATTCTGAAAACACTGAGTATCACTTACCCTAAATACCTTCACAGTTTTCTCCTATTCGACCCTGATCTTCAGAAATACGGGGATGTTTGGGAATTAGGCACAGCAGGATTTTTGAGATGTGGGAATCTTAACAGTAATGGCTTTTATTGAGGCTTGTAGATCACTTCAAAAAGTTTTCAAAATGTCAGCAAGTATCTAATGCTAGCTTAAACTGATTGTAAAAGGCCACTTATGTTGCCTCTGGTAACATATGCCGAAGCTTTTTTTTTAGTTGGGTTTCCTATGGAAGTGAAGCTTGTGTGTTAGCTTGTGTGTGTTTCAGTAACTTCAGCATCTCTTGAGGGATGCTCTAAATTTTGTGAGACGATGAATCTAGGTCAAGGTGAGTGGAGGCTGAGCAAAGTCAAGGTTTGCAAATCTTCACAAGTTTGTTCCTAATAGCTTTGACATCCTCTGGTGAATCTGTAGAGTCAGAATTGCTGCACTTCAACTATGCTGGGAGATACTTGTAAAGGGAAACGGAAAAGAAGCAGATAGTTTTGGATTAATTAGGACTGGATTGATTTGTCTCTTGTGGAACATTTCCCCTAAATTCTCTCGGGCATAAAACAAAGCATGTTAAAGGCAACGTTATAGATACAGCTTATCTATTAATTATTGAATACTGCTTAGCTGTTCCTGAGGAAGTCTTTGATTTTATAGGCTGATTGTCCTTGGGGCTTCATCCTATTTCTTGTCCTAAACTGCCAAAGTAAATAGCTAAACTGCCATTAAGGAAGCAAAATAAGTGAGCATTGGCTACATCTGCAAAAAGGGGTCATCTCTGAGACTCAGGGAAGAAGAGAGGTGTCCATACAGCCTCTAAGAACCTGTTGCTTTAATGCACAGTTTGGGCATCAATATGTTTTGATGTAATTTTAAATTCTCAATCTGTTTCTAGATTTGTTCCTTGGAAGAAATGCTTACATCGATTCTACTTTCTAGTCCTGAAAAAGTGCAAGACATTTTTTAACATTCTTATTGATTTCTTTCCTTTATAGATGCAATTTGCCTCCTATATCTGAGAAATACTTCACGGACGTTGGGGTAAAGACGGATGTCGTGACTGTGAATCCCAGTATAATTACTGAGAGGTAATTTCTAGTTTTTGTATTTTCATCTCTATTGCTTTTCCAAATCTACCTTTCACTTAATTCTAACAGTTACAGAGAATTTTTTTCCTGGTATTACTTTAAACTGACACTATGAATCATGCATTTCATTCTGAATTGAAGTTATTCAGTATATGGAATTAGTAACAACTTATAGAAGCTTGTTAAATACTTAGACCTGCACATTGGTGATAGAAAGTGGAAAGCTGATGAGCTAAAATTATAACAGCAGAGCCATCCTTTCCCTGGAAGTCTTGTGCTGTGCTTGCAAGCTGCAGGCAAATGTCTCAGAAACATTCAGGGTGGAAGCAACTGGATCCTACCCTAAATGCTTAAATAAAGTAACGCATATTGGCATATGTTTTTTTTAAAATGCAGTTAAACTTTGTAGCCATGATTGACTGGGTGATTTTAATTTTAAGTTTATTAATACCTTAATGCCACCTTGCTGACAGGTTTGGGACCATGGGGCTAATTACTGCTTTCCTTTCTTGCTGGGGGAATGTGTTTCTTTTCTGAAGCAACATAAAATAATTTGCTTGCATTTTGGATTTATTTAAAATGTTACAGTTAAAAGTTTGCTTTGCTTTGGTATTTGCCATTTTTTTATACAGTTTTGCACCTCATAGTGCACTATACAGCTGTCCACAGCTTGGAAAAATGGCATACTTCTCATAATAAAATGAGAAGTGAGACATGATCAGAAATGTCTACAAAGTTTGTCCACTGTTTAATGAATATATTGCCAAAAGAAAGGAGAATATGTATTTTTTTATCCCTGCATTTTTGCCCTACATTTCATACTGATGCTTTAGCTACAAATCTAACTATATTCCCCTTGTTAACTGAAACAGCATTTCAATTATCTCTGTATCAGAAATGTTTCAGTAAAAGCCCATTGGAAGTTTCTTGTCTGCTGGGTCCAGAGTGAGTCTGCGCTCGTCTGACCATCACTCACATCCTTTTCCCTTTAGATTTCATAGGCTGGAAAAATGGAGAAAACCCTTCTACGATGTGCTCCAGGTCTACGAGAACGCTTCCGTGCTGCTGCCAGCTTTCTACAACACTCGCAACACGGACGTCTCAATCCGGGTCAAATATGTCCTGGATGATTTTGAATCTCAGCAAGCTGTTTATTACTTTCATCCCCAGTATCTCATCAACGTCTCACGCTACTGGCTCGGCCAAGGGGTGCGGGCCAAGCGGATTAGCACTGGACTGATCCTGGTGACTGCTGCCCTGGAGCTCTGTGAAGAGGTCCACCTTTTTGGCTTTTGGGCCTTCCCCATGAACCCCTCAGGGATTTTTATAACTCACCACTACTATGACAATGTGAAACCTCGCCCTGGTTTTCATGCTATGCCCTCAGAAATCTTCAACTTCCTCCACATGCACAGCAAGGGGATCCTGCGGGTTCATACAGGGACCTGTAGCTGCTGTTGACAGGGATACTTCTTCCTCTGACACAAAAGTGTAACAGGAACTTGATGCCTGTGTATGGTGTAGGAGGTTTTATTACACCCTGAGATTATGCAATAAATGTTTGATATAAATTTCCTCAAGGCATTGCATCCCATAGGGTCTAGGATACCAGCATCTTTCCTGCTAGCAGAGTTGGGTCCATAACAGTGTAGGAGAAGCAAAACTCCTCTGTTCCAGGGTGTACATTGCCCTGGAAAGCAAGTCAGATAAGAAGCACATTTCCAGTAGGTTTAGGGATAAACAGAGCACATTAATATGGTTATCATTTCACTATGAAGAAAAGCACCAAACTTTTGAGGAGAATCAGTGATTGAGAATTTTAACACAGACTGTATGACTTTACATAGGTTTCTGAATCAAGTACCTTGGGTCATTGCCAGATTTTATTGAAAGCACTGTTCTCTGGTATTCGGGTTTTTGAAAATACCTTTTAGCATTATAGTTTTAAGGGGAAGTATGTAACTTGAGGTCTTTGTTCTGTAATGTCACGAAGTATTGGTGAAAAATAGCAGATAGATGCAATAGGAATAAACAAGATCACTATGAATTTTTTCAGCTGAGGTAGAAAAGAATGTTAAACTCCAATTCACAGCAACAGGTAACTGTGGATCATGGTGTGCAATTGTTTTAGAGTTTCTCTCTTCTTCTCATTCTTGTGTCTTATATTTCTCGTCTCCTCTGCTGATCATGTTTTCTTTCTCATTGTCTGTAATGCTTTCCTTCTAGCTAACGCATGTGTGTATTTCCTCCTACAGTGACCATCTCAGCTTCAGATTGGAGTTCTTGTTGAAGAAACATGCTCCTTCACACTTCTGTAAGCTTTTCTCAGGCTGAATAGCAAGGAGATTGTGTAGTTATATTTTCTGAGTTGATTTTTTGGTTCAAATATCACAGCATAAGATAAAAAAAAGCATTTCCTGTTTGATTTTTATTAAAGACTTTGTAAGACTATCTAAATGTTGATTCACTGTTATGCAGGTCAAGTTAAATACTTTCAGGTATCTGTGATAAGTAGTGGCAGAAAATGATTTTAAAATACAGTAAAGATACTTTGTGGCTTGGTTTATGATGCTTATTTTAAAATTATGCATCTCAAGTTGTCAGATGTCTTAACGTGACATTTTTATATGTTGAGAATGTTACTAGGATAGTAAAAGGGCTGCTGGATTCTTTAAAAAGTTACCCATGTAACTCTGTCAGTTATGCCAAGCTTAATTTTTTCACCTGATACAGTCAAATTGGCAAAATCCTGATGCAGAAAAGATGCCACATATTGCTGGAGTTTATTTTGGCTGCTGAACCGTGGTGTAGTAGGCTGCTGGTATATGCCTTTTCATACTGGTATGATACACAGGATGGTGAGGTTTGCTGTTTCAGCTGTGCTGGCATAGTTAAATGAACAGAGTTTCCTCGTGTAAGTTCTTAGTCTGAAGCACTTGGGCTGTTGTCCAGTGCCTTGTCTTGTCTTACTTAGATTACAAGACCTTTGATCAAGGATTTGGAGTTTAAAGTGCTAGTTCTATATGAGGGATAGTTTTTTGGGGGGAGGGAGAGGGTTTAAATCCGAATCTGGACTTGGATTTTGATTTTGTAATGCATGAATGCACAAAGCTTCTTTTAAAAGCCTCTGTGCTATGCTGAGAGCTGTGAAAGTTGCTCATGCTACAGATAAAATGATCGAAAAGGAAGTGAAGCACGATGGTCACCATTTCAAAAGTCCCTACTGACCAGCAGTGGCCTGGACGGTATGTGAGAGCATATTTCCTTAACTTTACACTAGTCTCCAGAGGTCTGATTACTTTAAAAGCAACCCATATCCTTGATAAAGGTGTCAGAGCTCACTTGGGAAATACCAGCCAGGGGTAGGTGAAGGACCTGTGCTTAAACTTTATATATTTGTGTTGTTGTACTTTTGGTCTTAGAGTTATACCGTGTGTTAGTGAGCACCACTTCATGTTGGCTAGCTGTGAAATATGCAGCACACTAAGAATGAACATATAGATGAAATGGTTTCCTTGATTTAATATGCAAAAGAGATCTTTGTCTTTGCTGTGTTTTGTAAAATTATGTGCAAAGGGCTTTGATAATGAAGTGCTGTAATGAAAGTGCTATTTAGAGAGCAATGTGACCCTGTGGGTTGGCCATCTTGCTGTGCATTAAGCTTTATGATAACAGGAATGGCGCTGAAGCCAGTACCTAGAGCCCTTGCTCCTTATTCTGCCTGAGTATGGGACTAGTAGTGACTTCAGTATTGCTTTGCTGCTGCTGCTTTGCTAAGGTTACCTTCTTTAGTAAGGGATTTTTCTTTACTATGGTGATTGAAGTGAACAAAAGCAACCGAAAGGAGTCTGCTATGTTGCAAAAGATACTTCCAAAAAGATGGGAAAGCACTTGAGAAGCATCCATATGTTGGAAAGAAATGGTGCAAATCCCTCTTTTTAATTGCAAAAATCCTTTTGGACTTTTTGGACAGACAAAAGGATAAGCAAAACTGTAATTACAGTTAACCTGTAATTACAGGGTTACAGATGTTTCCTTTCCTTTGTTTGCTTCACATAAATGAGCAATGTAGATTCACCTAGGCTATACTGTAATAAGTGCAGTTTTACTGTGTTTAGATTTTGATTGGTTATAAATCTATAGCTACTCTATTTTTTTAATGATTTGAAAATGTGTGTGCAGGATACTCGCACGAATGCACCAAAGGCCCAATCTTGCCACATTTATCTGAAAAGAGCTCCCATTCAAGTGGATGGGTATTTTATTTGTGTAGGGACTGCAGAAACAGGCCCAGACATGTCTGTGAAGGTGTACATAGGTGTATAGTTAGATATAAGGAATGATTTGCAAGCCAGAGAGATACTTAAAGAAATATATATTAAATAGTCCTCAAGCTGAAATGCATGTTGCAATGTGTTTACTTTCTGATTCATTTTTCAGATGTTGCTCAAAAAATGATTGAAAAACTATGGCACTTTTCAGAAATGCCATACGCAGAAACTTTCAGATATTTTTTGGCTTCCTTACCTTGCACTGGGTGCTGGAAAATCAGATTCCTGCTGCTGTACCGCAGCACCTGTGGGGCCAAGTGGAAATGGTGTGGTGGCAGCTTGCAGGAGCAGGGCCTGAGGATGGACCCTACCTGCTGCTCTGTTCTCCATGGATGGCAAATAAATACCGCCCGGGAGATTTTAGCTAGGTGGAGGTCACTACCTGTGCCATGTCACTGTGGGGTGCGTGAGCCAGCAGCGACCAGCCTGAGCTTCTGCCCATCCTGCTTAAATGGATGAAAAGAAGGGCTGTTGCAGAAAGAAGGACCCTCCTTGTTTTCTGCCATGATTCTTTTGTGTATTGAGCATAAGAAAATACTCTTCTGACATCAAGAATTTGTCTGAGTTTGAGGCTATTTTGTTTTCCCTTCTCCCATTGCGGTCAAAGCTCCAAATGTCCAATCTTAACCTTCTTTGAACAATGGGATACCTGAGTGATAAGAAATGACCGTCAGGAAGCCACGTATGTTTGCTCCACACTGTTATGGCAAGTAAAAGACATGCATAGCATGTCATGCTTTCCCACAGAAAAGGCTGCAGGCCCCAGAGGAATCCCCTGATACAAAAATCTGATCTGTCCAGGAAGAAATGCTGTCAGCTGTCTGGTACCACGTCCTGAGCTCAAGCTGTAATCCTAGCTCTGTTGCTGAGGATATGGAATCTGAGACAGGGAGAGAGAAAATTATAATATCATGGTTTAATCCCCAACTCCTCTTATTAGTTAGAAGAATCTCTTAAGAAGTTCCTGAGATCTGCATATACTGGCAATGCAAATTCAGTCAGAAAAACTCCGTTTTTCTGCTCCTCCGTTATTTTCAGGTCAACAGAGGAGGCTTATGAATCTGTCAGTGCTTTCATCAAAGGGAAGGAAGTATTTAGTCAAAATAGTTTAGCTGCTTGCTTTTGATTTATGAAATCCAGCTTTGCTGTTGGACAGAATGGATTAAATGGTGATAGGGCCATTATAATATTTTAGCATATTTTCTGTGATTGCAATGGAGTTGTCAAAGCCAGCTCATGAATTGCAAAGGGAGAGCCATGCCGTGGCAGCTCCTCCTGCTGCGATCTCGAGGAGGAGAGGCACCATGGTGAGTAGGTCCGGGGCCGCCTGGAAAAGCGATGTAAAGGGAATATAGGAGATTGCAACCACAAGTCTGGTCCAGAGCCTTTAGCGCTTTGGAGTAACACGGCAGAGATGATAGATGAAGCTTCAGAGCTTGCAACGGCCAGGAGTAGCTCCCCTGGTCCCCGACAAAAGCTGCCCTCATGCAGACTTGACTGATGATAAATTAAAGGCGATGTTCACTCGGGATGGTTAGATGTAGTAGACAGAAGGAAAAGATGTAGTAGATGGAAGGAAATCAACTCTAAGAATAGTCCGCTCTGTGGGGGTTTGGTGAATCAGGAGGAATGTTGCTCAGACCTTGAAGGCAAAAACACTGGTGGTGACGCAGTTCCGTGGGTGGACTGCCCGTGCTTGGCTTTCCGTGGCAGGAAGGAGCAATCTCTGGTTTGTGTGTGAGGGAAACCGAGGCGGATAAAACACTGAGACATGGAGCAAGAGGGAATCTATCTTTTTTTAATCTTCTGAGGCCTGGTGGCTTGCCAGCAAAGCTCTGACTGTAGAGAGCAGAAGCTTGGGTAGTGAAAATGGAGAGCTCTGAAATGGTCTTTTCCCCCATCTTGCTTGCATCCGAGCGTGCAGAGAACCTTGGAGCTTTTATTAGTATATGAAGAAGGAAACAACAAAATCCGGCAATTCCTAAGGGCCAAATTTCCTGGGAAATTCTGGAGTGGCCTGAGCTTTTAGGAATAAAAGAGTCAGTATTTATGCTTAGGGCCTTTTCTAAAATCCAGTGAAGTCTGTGGAAAGTTTGGTGTACTTCAGGGCAAGCCTCCAGAAACAGGCCCTGATCATGGGCAGGAAGAGCAGCCTCTTGTTTCTTACTCACTTGTTTTCAGATACATTTTTTAATGTATTGTAGATATGGTGCAGTAGCAATACTGTGTTTTTAATGGTGTGCATAAAGAACAAACTTATCTGGAAGCAGAAATGTTGTGACCGTCACTCTCCCTTCCAGATTTTGGCACTCTTCATCCTTTCAAACTCATCTATGCAAAGCATTTCATTGTGGTAGTGTAAATCACCATATGAAATCACAAATGAATCCTCTGTACCTGACTGTATGTATGCGAATTACATGCCTCGAGAATAGAGTTTGTTCTGCTTGCTTTCAAATACCAGCATGGAATTAATCAGTGATATGAATGTGTTTAAGGCAGGATTCAGCCCATTCCCTTTGAAGCCAACACAACATTGGCTTTTGGCTTCAACAGAAAAAAACATCAGGTCAAATGCTTCTAAGCCAATAACCTGCATCTCCCCCAAAACCCTCCTAGACTATTACCATTTTATGTCTTATTATCATCCTGTCTAATGTGGCTGAGGCTGCTGGGCATCCCTGTGTTGTCTGCATGGTATTCAAAATCAACAAGCAATTGTACTTAAGTGCTTTTAAAAATAAACTTAAGGGAAACCCAAATGTATGCTAGGCGTTAGAGCGAGGGAGCCTGAGTCCCAGGCCATGAGCACCCCCAATGCTCCCTGAAGCCCTGAGCATCTGAGAAACATCAGAAAGGAGGGACTGGGCCATAGTGGGAAACTTAAAGAAAGACAAATATGCCTCAGCACTTCAAGGATTGAAAGCTGTAAATATGTTACTGGCGTGTCTGTCTTTCCCTTTAGAAGCCATAAATGTTCCCGGTGTTTGATCTTTGGGTAAGCTGATGTATGTTTTTAACTGTACTAATCACTGTAAAATGTGTTAGCATGTAAAATGGTGACAAATTAAGCCAGGAAAATCAGATACTGTGTTGGCTAGCTCTCGAAATGTCTGTTCTGCCTGAAACTGTCTGATGGACCAAGACACTGAAGTATCTCCAGTGCTCCATTCGGCTTATGAAGACTGGTTATTACCTGCTTTAGCAGCGGGAAGCAAACAGAACTGAATTAATCCCTTTTTGTTAACCTCGTGTTGACCAAGTGATACACACTTCTGTGTGACACTAGAGCCTGTCCCCTTAGAGACGAGGAAAACTGCCTGTACCTGCTCTATTTGGGACAGGACGTGGTGATTTTTGCTTCATTTCTGGGTCCTCCTTATTGTCAGCCATGAGGCCCCTGATCAAACCTCTGCATTCAGCCCATGTAAATTGTATTGAACAGCTGCTGTCTGTTGAATATGTCCCCTGTTTTCACCTGGTGGGAAACAAATGCTTAGTTTGGAAATAACGGAGCAAAACTATGTGTCTTCACGCTAGGGGAGCTTGGGCTATTACAAAAATAAAGCTTGTTTCATGTTTGTTATTTCTGTAAGGCGGTGACGGTGGAGGTGGAGAAACAAAAGGATAGTCATGGTAGTTTCATGCTGATGTTAATCCCTTGTGTCCATTGAGTCACCTTTCTTTTTTCAACCTTCCACCCTGTAATTTTTGCTTATTGTTTCTGTAGCTGTATTATGGTTGTAATAGAAAGCCTATCAATTGATGTAAGCCATAACTAAAACAGTAATCAGGGTATATTTTTGGTCTGTGTCACTGTGTTTGAAAGATGATTTAATTCTATTGAATAAACCACTTTAACAGTTTTATGGGAAAGGCAATCTTTGAGCTGCCTTTTGTGCCTTCAAACTCATTTTGTATTTTCTGCTGTTCTGTGTCTCTGAACAGAGAGAGTTGCAAGCTCAGCTGACAGAAATTGGTTCGTATAACTAGAGCACACCACTGTAGAATTATATGATGATATAACATCATATATATATACAGATATAAAAAAGTATATGTAGGGCTATACAACGATATAAATTGAGAGTTTGGTATTTTGATCACTGGACTTTCAATATTACATTCTGGATTGTAGCCTGCAATATATATGGGCACAGTAAGGTAATTTATTACTAGAAGTAGCAATCTGTGCACAGACAAGCTTTGAAAAGCCGCTGCAATCCCCGGGTTTTGCCTACTTACTCCTTCCTAACAGCTCTGTCCTTTACTGTCCTTACCCTTCACATAAACTTATCTTCCTTGGGTCTGGTGTATCTTATTGAGCCCCAGTCTTACAAGCTTACATTTCCATCAATATTCTTAGCATCTGGAGAATTAAAACATAAATGCAAAAATATTTGTGGGAATACAGAATAGCAGATGAAACAACCATATATTTTTTTGAAATTGGGTATTTTCCTGTGGCATTCTATTGTTCTGAGATTATAAACTGAAATAGGAGTAGGTAACAGCAGTAATACGATCTTGGTATTAGCACTGGTATAAGGAAAATGTAAATGACTTTGAAGATGCAGAGCTGTGGTGAATGCTGGAGGAATCAGTTCTCATTCTTGCTGACATTAAAACCGATGGATGTACTTCCTTCCCCCAGCTGCTTGTGATTATTGTTAGTGATTATTCAATCAAGAAGAGGAAACATGTGGAGAGGGAAAAATGAATAGACAAATTGACACTGGATGATATAATTGCTGTCTATCACATTGCAAATTGCTCAGCTAAGCAAGCAATCAAAGAATGGTTCATTTCCTAAAGACTGCAGCATCTGTCATTTTCCTTAGTGGCGTTTGCAGCCTTTCCTCTGAGAAAGTCTCAATAAAAAGCCGTAGTGAATTACAGAGACATTTCACCACAGTCTGTCTCTGACAGTGCCCAGGAGTGGATACTTAGAGAAAAAACAGAAGAAATAGGGAAAGTAATAAATGGCCCTTCTGCTGGTATTCCCTCAAACTGGTATTGCCAGTTTATATTTTTGGCCTCAGCAACGCTATGTGGTACGGAGTGTCAGATTTTAGCTCTGCGCTCGTGCGATGAAGTGATTCCTTTTGCTTTTGTGAGCTGCTGCTTTCTCCCAAGGGTGCCCAGCAAGATGTCTTTGGGTTGTGGGACCTGCTAGGTGATACTGGGCAGATACTGACCTCCCTTCTTCCACCACAGTTGTCACAGGCATCACCTCTTGGAATAAAAGCTTTATGAATCTCTATTTATCTTTTTTTTTTCTTGTTTTTTTTTTCCAACCAGCTCTAGAGCTGTGATGAGCACTGCTAACCAGAATCTACTCCTGGGAGGTGAAGTGCTAGCAGTCAGGTAATTTTTATCACTTAGTTAACTGTTTTCTTGCTTTAAGGCTTCAGCCATCTCTAAGCCTTCCCAGTGGATCTGGATAGAGGAATAAACCATTTAAGTCCATAAAGAAACTATTGTCCACCACAGAGAGGGAAAATATTCCATTAAGTGTGTATAACTGCCGCCACAGGCACTTTTTCAGGTGGAGAATACACCCTGGTTACAAGGATGCCAATTCCAAAGCTTCCTACGTGTAGAAACTCAGACTCCACTAATTTTTTTCTACACCTGAAAACTATTGAGTTAACAAGTTCAGGTCTTAACCAAGAGTTTTTTTGTTGAGCATGAGCATTTTGCTGAAGGTGGGGTGTAGAAAATAGATGGCTATGTAGACCTGAGACAATAATACAGACCTCAAATCCTACCACTGAATGAACACAAACACTACAGGAGGGTGTCTCACTAGGTGTCTGCTAGCAACTGTGATAGCCCGAAGTAGACATCTGTAGGCAGAAAGGCAGAGACACAAAACAGAACTCTGAAATAATTAACAAAATAATCCTTTTCTTCCTCTGCTTTTGAAGAAGTGATGTACACATCCTCCAACACACTCAGATTATTCTTGTCACCTAAGCCCACAGTTTTACCGGGTACAGAGGCACCGTCTTTTTCTCTCTTGGATGTGTCGGATATCATTTCACAAAGCTGCAAAATCAACGGGCGGTCCTTTCAGCTCATCATCACCAGCTTTGTTTTGCATTTCATTACAACTCGTGGAGGTGAAATCGGAGGTCCGGTACACCTCGCCTGCTCTTTTCTGCTCAGAGCTGTAGAAAACCACCGTGGCACTGATGTCCTCCCTCCTTGCTGACAGCATCCCGCCGGGTGCTCGCTCCTCTCTGCCTACAGCCTTGGGGGTGATGGGGACATCTTTGCCCGCAACCCCTTTTCCTCTGGCTTTAACTGGCAGGGATTTATCAGGAAGATAATGAGGGTTTGGCAATGGAAAAGTGTTTCCTGGGGAGTCACTGAAGTCTCTGTCGCCAGTGGGTCAGAAATTGGGTTGAACAGAGGTTCCTTGCTGTTGGGGCAGCTGGTCCTGCAGGGAAAGGACAAGGGGCTCTTGTCTCCATCCCAGTTCCTGGGATTTGGTGCTGCCTTTTGAGACCTGGCATGCTGATATATGAAGGGTATCCCAGATGGAAGGTTTGCTGCCAGGCCAGGTTTAACTGGTCTGATACAGCACGACAAAATTAATCAACAAAAATAAGCTTTCTCTGGGCTTCTTTGCATCTTTAGGTATAATAAGGGCTAAAATCCACTGTTTTCCTTTCACAGGGCATCTTTTGTTTATTTTTGCAAGGAATAGATCTTGTCAGATGTACTGACAGCCAGGACTGTCACACTGTCAGTTTTACCAGTCTTTCTGCCTTGCTGGAGTTATTTCGAGTCAGTTTTGGGAAAATGAAGTTCATCCTTTTCCCAGACGAGGTGAATGAAATGCCATCGAGGCATCTGAGCTGACGCCTAGAGCTTCACGGGAGCGTTTTCATCTCACTGCCTGTTTGCTTAGCGGCGCTTGATAAAATTGTGGGCTGCAGTCAGGTCAGGCAGGCAAATGCCTTTCAGGCAGTGGAAGTTAATCTTGGTAACATCCGTGTTTCTAAGCACGTTATTTCCCTTGAGAAGTGCTGAGGCACTGAGGGAGTCTGATAATTTTGCAAATAATTTGCCATCTTTGCTGCTCAATGCAAATGCCATCAGGCGATAAAATAAAATACTTGAGTCCCTAATGCCGTGCTCTTCAGATGTTTCCATGAACATGTGGTGCAGGATGATGAATATGGAATATGGGTCCCCTTCACTTGAAAAGATTAATGGCATTTTTTGACTTCCCGTATAGGTATTTCATGAAGTACTGTGTACTGAGAATGTTTTTTTTGTTTCAGAATTGTCTCCTCAATCACGTCCTTAATAAATCTCTCAGAAGCTTTGCTTCATGTGGCAACATTTCGGAAAGGTTATGCAACAGTGATGGATTTCATATCTCACTATGTGGAAAAGTGATTGAGTAGGCTCTTTGAATGATGGTGAGAATGAAAATTAACCACCATCAGATATTTCCCTTTCTTCTTTATGGAGTAGCAGTCACTTATGCAGAACTGGTGCTATCCTTGCAACCAGAGGAGATGGTCTTCTTTCCCCCTCCAATTCTGATGGTCCAGGTATCCCATAGATAAAACTGGTTAAAGTCAACTTATTTTGGAGAAAGGATAGCCATGTCTCTGGAGCAGTGAGGGTATTTGACTGAATAGCCTTCTCTGTTTACCTGATATGCCCATTTTATGACCAACTTGCCTCTACTGAAGGTCCCATGGGTGGTGGGACCCAGATTTGCCACCTGCGGGAGGACACCCCCGGGGTGATGGTGGCTTTCCCCCCCCCATCCACCCCATGTGTGTGGAGCTCCCCCATAACCGGGTGGTTCGACGTGTGCTGTCCTGCTGAGATTTAAGGTGTGTGACATGTGCAGCCACAACCCCTTGAAAGGGAGTATCATAGCATGGTTCAAGCTGCTTTGTCCACCACCTCCCTTCCCTTGCTGAAGCGGGATGCATCTCACTGTTCCTCCTGCCTTTTTCTGGGAATCTTGTTTGCTTTCTCTACGAGGTAATATGGAAGTGGTGAGGGGTCCTTCCTTGTTCTGCCAGACCACGTAACTCCAGAAAAACTTTGGTCCACAGCAATCTTCGGGCTGCTGTTTATGGCCTGGCGGATCTCTCTGCTTCTTTTTTTTCCAGCAGCCGAAGGGAGTCAGGAGGATGCTGCAGAGCTTCTGCACATCACTGCGCCAGTCTCAGACCAGCCCCAGAACCAGACTTGGTCTGACCTTCTGCCTTCCTGCCTGCCATTGAGAAAACTTAAAAGCCAATCTTGCCTGGCACCTTTGCACCCAGGAGGCTCCTGTTCTTGCTCAAGCCAACTTCTTTTCTAATGAAGATGCATTTCTAATGCATTTCTTTTTCTCCTTGACACAGTTTTATGGCTCTTTAGTCTCTCTTGCCTTGCAACCGTAGACAGTGACTTGTATGTAGCAATGCAGATGTTGGGATTAGATGGATTTCCCTGGATTTTCCATGCTCATGGGAGCAGAGAAGCCTCGCTGTCCTCCCGTTGCTTCAGGATCAGCGGTGGCAGCAGTACATAAGCCAGTGCTATATTTGCTGGTGAATATAAGGGTTAAGGGTTGTCCCCTTGCTTGCTGGGGACATGTAGGCTTCAGGGGTCCAACCCACCCTCCAGGTACCTCTCCAGCTCACCCAGGCACAAACACTCTTTATTTCCCCAAACCACTCACTTTTCCCAGAGCTATATGCTGATTTGTCATTCTTATTTATTATAAACTCTTAGGGATAAAGAAGGACAACCGTAATGACTTGCTCATATCTAGTAGCTGCTTTAATTGGAGGTTTGGAGTTGTTTCATCTCAAGTCACAGACCTGTTAACACTGGCAGAAAACCACTTTTTGCCTTTCAGTATTTCTTTATCCACTGTTACAGACAATCTGGTTCTGTTTCTATGTTTATATCTGATCAGTGTGTTACCTCACTTGTCTGAATAAAGAATAATTAATAAAAATCAATGTATACAGTGTTCTACAGAGAACAGATCTTGACTCTGTGTCTGCACAGGCCTCTTATTCTGCAAAATAAACCTGCTGGCATCACTTTATTTAACATGCTGGCAGAATTAAATGTTTACACATCACAGCAGGAGGCACTATGCGTGTCCACAAGCTAAAAACATCTAAACCACATCCAGAACAGTTTTGTGAGCAGTGAAACTGAGGAAAATTATCTTCTTCTAGATTTACGGATCACGGTGGACAGATTTTCTTTTTAAAATAGTGTAGCAGTGGGTTTATCCCACATAAGGCCTTGTAGGGCAGACCCAGCAGAGAGATGTTACAAATGCTTGAATGAACAGGAGAGTTGAAATCAGATTTTCTGCCATATTAGACACCAGAGACGCCCCTCCTTGGTTGGGATTTCTCCCCTTTGCAAGTTGTCCACTATAATGAAAGTACAAATATATGTGCACTATCCACAATAGCTCTTTATTTCCCCCAAATTTTCCATAAACTAGGAAGATATTGTCTCTGGGAGAACTGACTTGCTCTCAGCCCTGACTGAAATTTAGCACAGGAGTTGGAAGACAGAAGGGAAGGACTGACAGACACAGGCAGGGGGCTTACACAACCCTTTCTATAAGAAATCATGTCAACAGGGAATACTGACCCCAAATATTAAGTACTTGCCCGATAATTGCTCTGCTATCTTACTATTTTTTTATCCCAGTGAATACGCAGACACTTTGCCAGGCTGATGCTAAAGAGTCACAGAGAAGAGGCTGACAAGACACATACAAATGTAACTTGGTGATTCTCTTGGAAAAGTAGGAAGCATTTGCCTCTTTATAAGCTCTTATTATTAAAGTTTTTGGGTGAGTTTTCAACCAGCTCACCAGATGCTGACTGTCCTCTGCAGGGTCTTTAATGCTCTGAGCTCTCATCAGCTGTGCGGCTTAGTGGCACAGCTCATCTCCATCTTCTACACTGAGTATTTTTCACCGCCCGTAGCGCAAATTTTTGGCAAGTATTGCTAAGCTTTTGCTTGAAAAATGTATTTTTATGATTAGCAAACTTTGTAGCTGCATGAGCAAAAGATTTAATTTCTGGGGATTAATTAACCTATACCTTAACAAGTTTTTAATCTATTAGCATTTTGATAATTTTATACTAATAACCAACAGGAAAAGCAAACAAGATGCATTCACTGAGCAATCAAATATATGTTTTTACAGTGGATGCTTCAGAAGACATTAAAACAGTTTGGCCCTGCCCCCTTATCCTAGCCGATATTAATTTGATAAAAAACCCTATTGATTTCTGCTGCATAATTTTATACCATGCTTATGGCTATTTAAAGGGACTTGCTATGAAGAATAGGTATTTGTTAAAGCCTCCCAGTAATCCAACCGTAAATCACATAGACTTAGATGGGTCTGGTTGGGTTGTTAGCCTTGACTGTCTCTTTTTAAGCCCAGTCATACTCTCTGCACAAGAAAACTGAATGTGGCTCATCTCAGAGTGTTAAGTTTCATCATTTTTGAGTGGCAAATGAGATCTCTGCCAAGTAGCAAATGGCTTTGTCCAAAGCTGAGGTTAAGGTCTTGCTTGTTGACCATTTGAGGAACAACCACAAGTGGTAAAGCCCTGACAAAGGACGAGGCGAGAACTTATCTGTTTGGCCATTGATCTCCCAACAGCCTGAGTAGCATTAATGAACTTAGCTGTACATTATTCATATTGTCAGTTTATAGATGGAAAAACAGAGACAGAGAAAAGTTGAGTCTGCACCTCCTGCAAATACAAAGCAACAATACTTAGCGTGAAATTAATCTCTCCGAATTTTAGGCATCTCCAAGTGTAGAGCCTACAGGTGAGCTCCTTGCCAAGGCTCTGTTTGTAGAAACACGCCCCAGATTTACCAGCTTAGGCCAGATATTGGTTTTATTCCTCCAAAAGGGCATCAGACTGATTGCAGTTTTCCTGAGCACTCCTCATCCCGCCTTTCTTCTCACTCCTCTCCATCACCCCAGAGGGACTAGAGCTAAACGGAGACATCATCCTGCGCCTGTCCAAGGCCAAGGTTAGGTTTTGTTTTCTCTGAAAGATGAACTTGTATCCTTAAAAAGATATATTAAAAAAAAAAAAGTCAAATTGTGCTGACCTTAAACTTGGAGCCATCTCCTGTTTTGCATTACTACAGAAACAAAGTGAATATCTAGTCGATCTGTAATGCTGTAATTTAGAAAGGGCATTCATCCCAATAGAGCCGGCTTGTGTTGCAGAGCAGTTTGTGCTCATGATATGGGCTCTGATATTGTGACGTAATTGCCTTTCTAATATCCATGTATTATTTACACTCTGCTACTGTTGCAACCAGAGGCAAACTCCTTTTGACTCCAGGTCTGTTGTTACTGTAATGTATTTATTAGAGCAATGCAAGGTCAGGCTAACCTCAGTTACTTGTCTGTAAATGAACTGCAACTGAAACCAATAGTTTTAGTGCTGTAACACCAATGTAAGTGAGAGCCAAATCAGGACTTTGGAGTATTAATTTACTTTATTGCCATATCTTGATAGGTGGTTATTAAATACTTTAAGTATTAATGCTGCTGCTTTATTTATAACACAGAAATATGTCTTACATGTTTCCTAGATATTTCTTCAGGAGAAGGACTTAAAGGGAAAACAGAGCAGGACACACACACCAAAGATGATCAGATCAGCAGTGGCTGAGGCAACGTTAGTCTTCAAACTCTCACTAGAGTCTGTTAATATCTTTGCAATCCACAGTCTGGAAATCGTATATACAAAAATATCACCCTGCAGGAAACTGTTGGTGTGGGATTTCAGATTACTCTGAATTTCTTCAAAGTGAAATTACAGACTGGAATGGGCTGGGGGGAGTGCGGGAACTTCATTGGCTTAAAATCCAACTCAAAATATCAACGTAGTCAGCTCTCCATGACCTCTGGTGAGAGGAGGCAGGGCCAGCCTGGGCAAAGAAAAGCCCATGGAAGGAAAGCAAAGGAGTGCCGTGCAGAGACGTTTCTGGCCATCATCTGTAATTTGCCCCGTGCATGTTGGAGGCTGATATTGTCTACGCTCACCGCCTGTGCATTGCTTTCCTTGCTCGAACCGTGTCTTCCCTGCCTTTACCTTTCCAAGGACACATCCTTCACTGTTCTGTATCTGCACCCGTGCTAATCAGGGAGCCCTAAGGCACCCGACAGCAATCACCTCTATCACCGTTTGAGGGGTTTGATTATGGCTTGAGCTAACTGATGCTTGTGTCAGATGGAGGCTACTCAACCCCCCCGATTCTGGCTGTATGTGAGACAATTTGGGATGTCGATACCCTCTCACAGCACTGGTGGGTCCATCAGTGTGGTGCTGGGCCACCCATCCTGGCTGTGCAGGCAGAGCCCTTGGCTCCCCGTGGTCATTAGCTCACAAGCATGCAGAAAGTCTGGTTTTAATGGCAAAATGGCTAAGATATTGTCTCCAAAGCAGTCAGCCTTTACTGGATTTAGGTGGGTGCTCTGTGTAAATGAGGGTGGTGCAGCACCATTCCTCTGCTCTTTGCTGCATTCAACAGCTCGAGATTGCAATGGCTTTGCTGTTTGTGCCATGAACCATCATCTTCACCCCACTGTTATCTTGCTCTCTGGTTTGAGCAAGGGCAGTCTGCACGCTTTTCCACATTTCTTTCTTTTTTGGGGGTTTTCTCTAGTGATGCACATATGTCTAGGAGGGGTAAATGCTGCCAGATCAAAAGGATACCAAATGAAGCACGTTTAAAACTTTCCCAAGGAAAAAAATTATTATTCAATAAGGATATTAATGCAGCACCTCAGTAGCATTTTTCCTGTCACTACCACATTCAGTGGGACTGATATGAAAAATAGCTAAAAAAGGAAAAGATCCCAACCCAACCCAATAGCCAGCTGCTAGATAGGAAGCCCAAGGTGAGAAGGATGAGGCGGGCAGACTGGCACTGGTCCCGTATGCTTGGAGCTCCTCCATATGCTTGGAGCATATTTTCATCCAAAGGAATGAAAAGACCTTTTCTTTCATATTGATGATTCCTGTAATTTTTTTTATTATTATTATTTATTTTCTTTTTTATCCATGCCTTTCATTCACACACCCACCCACCTTGGGTTTCCATTTGATAAGCCCTGTTTTATTTATTCTCCTTTCAGCAAAACCTCTTGTCTCCCCTTCGCTGCCCAACAATGCTTGAATCAGTCCACACCTTTTGCAGCTGAATTAAGCGCAGCTAGTGCTTGAGCAGAAACTCTCCTAACGCCCCCCATAGCACCCTGTGGCAGGGTTGGTATGTTTAATGTCTTCAAAGTTCAATATTAAGCCTTACAGACTGCTCTTCCAAAGAGACTTTGTGAGACATCACTTGCTCTAGTTTGCTGTTGGCCTGCAGCGATGGCCGGATCTTCACTCTTTATGTAGTATTTTAATTACAGTGAAAACTTTTTCCTCTTTCAAAAGAAAGCGCATCTGGTGAGTTGTGACCTGAGGAAGAACTGCAGATGGTGTCTTCAATGCAGGGTTTCTGGATCAGATTTTCCTAAGACTTCTGCACAGACCCAATGTTGTTTCTATTGCAAAGCAGCGGCGACCTGCCCTTTGGTCGAGTGCAAGTGAAGCCGGCCATCACGTACAGCTCTCCCCAGTTGTCCTTTGTTCTTTTGCCCAAGTAGAAAATGCTTGGGAAAGAGGCAGGAAAAATCTGTGCTCAGGTCTGAATACTGAAAAGTAAAAAAAATACCATAAGCTCCATTTAACTTCAGGACTGAAGATATTCTCATTTATATAGCATAGACTCCATCAAACAAACCTGGTCTGTGCCTCAAGAAGGGGATTTTACTGTTCTTTGACTGATGTTAAGTGTCAGAAACTGGAGGTTTTTTCCTTCCTTTGTACAAAAAGATAAAGTGGATCTAGTCCATAGCATATGGAGAAAGTCAAGGTGAGTTAAATGGGAGAAATGAAATTATGGGTGAAGCCTGCAATGGCAGAACATCTGCCTAATGTGCAAGTAGTTACTCCTCCTGGTTGGTGGTTTTTTGTTTTGGTTTTTTTTTTCCCCTCATGTTACCCTCTCCCCACCATCTCTCAGAGGTCAATAGGTCCTTGCTGGCTTCATATTTTTTTTAAAGCCCTCATTAACTCCAGGAGGGCTCTCAGCTGACTGCCTTTGGGTCATAAATACCCTGACTCCCCTCCTGGCTGCCTCCACCAGTTCCTCTACCGAGGGCACCTGAGAAAGAACTTTTCCTCTCCCAGGTGACTTCATTTAGCAATTTGCAACCAGCAGCTGAAGAAGGGACCTGGCTGATCACCTCTAGAAGGAGAGCAGTTGCCATGCAGTGGGGGAAGAAGTTCCAGTCTGCTGGTAGGGTAATGGTTTTCACCTTTCTAGCTGTTATACCCCAAACTCTAGATGCACACAGACCCCTTTTCCCTCCCTCCTTCCAGAAAGTGAGCCCCGACAGTGGTAATTTGAGGTATATCCAAAAGTTATAATGTGACTTTTTTTTTTTCTGCCTTAATTACAGGGGAAAAAAACCCCAAGCTTAAGAATCTTTTATCTCTGTAAGGAGAAAGTAGTTAAAATACGCAGATAAAAAGTCTTAAGGCTGGAGGCATGCAACAAAATGCCATAACAGCTTCTCTTTACTTTGAGCCTCTTACCAATATTTTTGCAGTCAGGTAAAAAAAACTGAACTGACACCAATTTTTTTTTTTTAAAGTCTCAGCACATTGGAGAAGATAGATGACATAAAAAATGAGTGCTGCTCTTTAGCACAGGTGGAAGATATTAAGAATATACTTAAACTGGGGCAAAGAGTAGCGGAGTATCCTATTCACTGCCTTACCATAGCTTCACCCTCAAAGGAGCTGAATTTACTTAAGTTAATAATGAGGAACTAAAAGCTTACATGATGTTTTGATAGCTTATGATTATAATAAGCTTCCCCAAATCCATGGGATGGGTGTGTGTGTGTGCGTGCATGCATAGGTTAGCCTGCTGCAGTCTGAAACAAGAGGTTTATTGTTTAATATTTTAAATGAAATAATGCAGATTAATACAGCCTTGAAGATTGGGGAGGTTGGGCTAGATGATCTTTAAAGGTCCCTTCCAACCCAAACCGTTCTATGATCTGACCCTGGCAATGAGGGCTGAACTGTGTTGAAAATCTTGCCGGCAAGATGGTAAAGAGTAAGGAGCCTTTTGTGCTTTTGCTGCTTTATTCCTCTTTATTTGCATGTGAAATGGTGTGCTAGTAAATCTTAAAAGTCTCTGTCGAAGATCGAACATCTGTCGAATGTCTTCTTCAAAAGACGAAGAAGAGTTATAATTTCACAAGCTCTTTATTAACTGTATATTTGAATTATTTCGCTTTGTAGCTTCTCATGAAAAGAGGCATGCCTTTCAAATAAAGGCATGATTTGTCCTTTATGCGTTGGAGACGACGTACTGTTGAATTTTGGAGCAATGCCTTGTTCTCTGAGCAGCTCTAATGTCACCACTGAAATCCCTACTTTGGAGTCTGGGGGTCTGAGGCTTAATTTTAAGCACGTCTTGGGTGTGCTGCTGGACTGGAACCCAAGCAGAGAATGGAGGAGGTAGAGTGTTACATGGTCCTAATCACTGACCTCCCGTGGTGGATGGGGTGCCATGGTTTGGTTAACTAAAGTTATACTTGGACGATAGTCCTTGGTTAAGTGTGTTGCAAAAATATTAATGCTGAAGTATGCAGGTGTGAGGGGTTTTTGATAGCTCAACTTTAAGAATTCAACAAAATAGCATATGTTGCTTGTCACCTCCAAAAGCAGGAATTTTTTTTAATGGGTTTTGAATATCTTGGAGACCGTTTCCCATTATGGCAAGGGATAATGAGAGGGAGATATGTCCTCAGCTCTGCCCGGAGCCCCTCAGGAGTGCACAGGCTGCTCTTCTAGTTATGTCAGCCGGCACCGGTGGCCTTCATCCAAAGAAAACACCAGTCGGAGATGTCCCGGGGAATTTTTCCAGAAAACCTTCTGACTTGAAGAATTTACACAAAGGGGAAAAAAATTGTTTGTCTTCTGGTTAAAAGGCTGAATGCATTAAGTAACTGCATATCCAACGCTATTATGTGCTGCAAAGAGCATCGTGCTCCCCGCAAAGGCAGCAGTGAACTTCATCCACTGTAACACTTAAAGGGCTGTTTGGTTTGGCATGTGCTAGCTCCGCTGAGACTGCTGACGGGTTTACAGTGAAGGAGATGATTATTTTGCTGGGTTGATGAAATTAAGTCTCAAGCCGAGTCACAAAAAGCTGCCCCTGAGATGCTAAAGCTGGGAACCATGCCTGGCTGCAAGGTGCTGGCTTATGGCAGGATGGGTCCGAGACGATGGAAGCTGTGGTTGTCCAGCCCCGGTGAAAATAATGCAAACCATGCCTCAGTTTAGGACAACAAGATTTGGAAATTTGGGCCTTGTGCAACTTCTTTGTGAAGGGAACAGAAAGAAATTTCACAAATGCTTTCTCTGCAAAGAGCTGAAATTCCCCTTTGGATTTGGGGAAGTCCCCAGGCGCTCACAAAGTCCAACAGGCAAAATCCTGCCTCGATCCGGTTTAGTCAGAACTCGCCACTAAGGCCAGGATTTTACCCTCTGGGTCTAATTACACGCTTAGATTTGATCAGCTGCTAAAGTGCTTTCCGAACTGAGCCTTTGGCCCCTAGAAAACACTGGGAATTAGATTGCTTTCAGTTGGCTTTTCAGTTCAATTAGTTGGCAGAGCTGATATCGGCGTGGATTATGACTTACTTATGATTCCCAGACTGGGGACACGCGGTAATAACATTTCCTTCTTCATCCCATCTTGTAAAGGTGCCCTCTACTTTTTTTTTTTGGTAGCAGGTTTGATATCATGTATCTGCTTTGCTCTTTCATGTCTGTCCTTAGTGTGCTGTATAGCCCATTGCAAAGACATCGCTGGCTGGGCTCAGTTACTTTTCTCTCCTTTCCATTTGTGTATGTGCTTGTATACTCTGTGTGTGTGTATATATGTGTGTGTGTATATATATATGTACACACATACAAGCTCTCCGTGCTCCTGCCATGTTGCCCCTTTCTCCTAGCAGATAGGAAATACGAGTAACTGTCATTCTCCTCTTGTTTCTGGAGTTCAGCTGTGTAGTAATGCAAAGCTTATTTATGATCATTTAGGTAGATATTGGGGCTTGGGTTTAAAAGAGTATTTCCAGGAATCTAATTTCAAAGCTAACAGCATGGGAAAAAAAAAAATTAAAAAAAAAATCATTGCTTGTTTGCTTCTTGACAGCTGCGTACCTGGTGCTACAACACAGAGCAGTGGGGATTTCTGCCCACGTAATTCTGCGTGCAAAGTATGCCAGGGCTGGTGCAAAACCTTCTCCGGAGGCTCGGTGGGTTGGGTTTTGAGTCAGACACTCAGTTAGGTACTTTTGGCTCTTAATCTACATTTTACAGGACAAAAGAAATCTCTCTGCTGATCTTCAATACATGCAGTGACATGAAACAAGTCCACAGGTATGAAAGCAGGTTTGCCACGAACTCCTACTGCAGTGGGAATTGTCCCTGTGGAAATAGGCGTCCCAGTGTGGGATCACCTCCCCGTGTGGCTCTGACAAAACACCCCTGCAACAGTCTCAACGTCAAGCCTGCAAAATGGTAGAGAGTTCAAAGGAGAATTAGTGAAAAGCTTGGAAGTGTGCCCGAAAACTAAAAAGTCAAGTACCTTAGTTTACCTTGCCGTGGTCTCTGCGTGCTAGTGCCTGCCTGGGCACCAATACAAAAGATGTTGTTGGAAGCTGAAGTCAGAGATGGGAGATATTCACCCGGAAAGATGATGAACCCTTATTGTGACTATGCTGAATTTTCCAATACTAGAAGCTTTATTTAAATAAATCAAACAAACAAAAGCATTTAACTGCAGGTATAAATGTTGCCATCCAATCTGACCAGTCTCAATACTATATGAGCAGTAGGAACCTGGAATCACCAGACCAAAATCCAGGTCTTTACCATAAGAGGTAGAAATGTCAGTGCAAATAGGCGTTAAACCTGGTTTGCTCTTCACCGGTGCTGTAATATAATTTATTAGTCGTTCTGCTAGCCGGGGGTAGCCAAGCATGTTTTGTCTCGAAGCAGAGCTTTATGTCCGGATGGCCCATTAGATTTGCAATGGTGGAGGGTGGTTTGATTTCAGAGGGGGCAGGAAATCAAATGGGGCTCAGAAATAAATTTCAGGGCAGGGTGGTTATCTGGTTCCCTGAGGTTACTGGTGGACCTGAGCGTTTGCATCTCGTCCGCCGTCACAGGAGGGAGAGCACTTGTGCAGCTGTGACGGAGTCGCCTATGGACAAATAATACAGAGGATACTTGGGGAGGGAATTGGTGTAGTGCATTTTGGGGAAGCTTATTTGTGTGCTTACAGCTACTTACAGCTGTATTCAGATAAGATATAGCAAGAAGCAAGTCCTGCAGGAAATAACTAAGATCAACTCCGACAGCCTGAGAGTAAATCCATGGCACAGACAGATAAGGGGTATTACTATTTCTTGGGTTGGGGCTGGGTCCCTGTAACTCTGAGAGCTTTTCTATTTTTATGTCAGCTTAATAGAAAGTTTTGTATTTCTTTGGTGCTATCTGGGCAAGTTCAGCTGCAATTATTTTACTTTCATCCTTTCCCAGACACGCATGTATACACTTGCGCTCTTGTTTCTTGGCAGCTTGTAACAATGTCTATAATCCTCCCTGGCAGAAATCTTCTTAACTAATTCTCTTAGGGGAAAAATGAAACAAAAAAATGTTGGTGATAATTTTATCGCTGATACAAGAATGGAAGTGAAAAATTATTTGAGAGAAGAAACTTTGGCCAGAAGTTGACTTTCTTTCCATGCCTGTCTAGAGTAGTTTGTGTGCTGCAAAGCCTTAGTTATCCTTCAAGATAAGGATCCTTGGGAGGAGGCGGATGGTAATATCCAGGGTGATGATGCTGCCGGGGTGACTCAGAGATTCAGTGTGGCTAAAAAGAGAGAAATAAACCCATTCAGCCCATGTGTGTGTAAGCAGACTTGTAGGTACCACTTGAAATCCCATATCTTTATTTGGATGGGGTTTGTAGGACTGATAGCGTTTCCAGGCTGTGAAAGAACTGCAGAAGGCTTTCTTTGGTTCCTTTCTATCAATACGTCTTAGAAATTCAGCCCTTACCTGTGTCATAAACTTCCTGAGGATGATTAGTATTTGAAAGGGTAAAAAGATGAAGAGAACACACATGTTTGTGCAAGATTGCAAAAACAAAGCTTTGATTTTTTTTTTTTAATTTTTATTTTAAAAGGGAATAAAAGCCCAGCAGTATTGCAGCTGTTCTCAGCTCTCCATTCTCTCTGATCTCTCCTAGAGCAGAGTTAATGCACAGGATTTTAAGCTGTGGTCGATGCATTGTGCTGAACGCCCATATCTGAAAGAAAAGATGCCAAATATTTGGTGTGCTTCACTTCCAAGGTGTGGTGCAAAGAAATGATTGTTTTTAACAGCTGAGACAAGTGTCGTGCTCTGAAAAAAGGGCCCTAGCTTTGACTTTTGACGAGACGTTTGACCTTCCCTCTTTGAGGCCCTGTCTGCGAAGAGCTGGTTATTATGTTTTCTGGGATTTAGAGGTGAAAGCAGCTGTGTCACTCCGGGTCCTCCAGTGGGTGCTAGCAGATGCACGTGAGGTATTTGTAGAATTTTTGGCTTTCCTCATAGAATATGTTTGACAGCTGTGTCTGGCTGTGATCAGAGCTGTTGCTGCAAGCTGCCTGCCTCGAATCAGTGATGGGATATTACCCTGTCCATGAGAAAAAGGAAGAAAGGAGCCAATTTGTATAGCAATAGCAGAAAATCTCTGGTAGGTTGGAGAAGGGCGTGAAGGTGTGTGATGGGCAGAAAGCAGCTCCTTCAGTAGGTGACCGCAGCATCACAATTTCTTCATTAGCACTTCTACATCTCCTGGATTTGGAAACGCCACCCTTTCGTTTTCTTGGGTGGGATTCATCTCTGTGTATGGGTACGCTTCATCTTAACAGTCATCCACCAACCCTGGCAGGGGGGTTGGAGCAGATGAATTTTAAAGGTCCCTTCTAACCCAAACCATTCTGTGATTCTGTGACCAGGTACCCATTGGTAGGGACAAGTCCACTGGTGAGGCAAGTGCTGCTATATCGTAATTGGTGTAAATGATCGCTGGATCAGGCCCTGGGAATGGAGAATTGCCACCAGGACAGACAAAGCTGAGACGTCGATACCAGGACGATGAGCCCTGGACCATCTAGGAAGTATTTATTTTGTGACATGCCACTGTAACGTCACCTGCTCACAAAGTGATTATTTTGGAGCACACAGGGTTGCAAGAGACCACGTGCCTCACCAAGTCTAGTCCCAGCTTAACCCACCAAGTACTTAATCCATGAAGGTCCCTGCCAAATCCAGCTGTGGATTTCTGCCCGCTACTGTTTTTGGGGGGCTGTTTGAGAACCTCCCTGCTCTGATGTTGAAAACCTTCGACTTGCTCACCATCAGCTTGTTCAGGAGCCACCACTGCTGGAATAGTTCTTTAGTTGTTTGCCAAGAGCATCTATTAAGCCCCTGAGCCCGCTTCCCTACGCGCCTGTGGCTGCATGCAGCCAGGAAGATGTGAGGACAGTAAATTTTGGAGTTTTCGTGTGTGTTGTTGCTGGTGACTCAGTGATTAGTGGATCAGGGCAGGTAATGGAGTCAGGGGGTGTCCTCAGCTTGCCTGGGGTGTCCTGCTCGGTGCTCGTGGCTATGCTCTTGCTTTTTTCCTATTAGCTCTGTGTCTCTCCTGTCTACAGAGAACCTTTGGGGCAAGGACTTTCTTTCCCTCTTGATGTGGTTATTGCAGCGTTCGGCACAGCAAGGGACCTAGTCTCAGCTGGGAACTCTAATGTCACCGCAGAGCAAATACGAAATAACAAATAAAACCAATTTTTTCCCCATTATCTGGGAACAGAGTATGCGGAGGCTTCTCTGGTGCTGATTACATCGCTAACGACTGTCTTAAAAGATAAAACATTTGCAGCACGGGAAAATATTTATGGTATAAAATACAGGTGTGTCTGGGCATCAATGCCAGGAAATTTCTGCCCACGGATGTGCACAAGTGGAGTTGGGCCACGCAGCTTCTCCATCCCCCAGGGCAGGAGGGTCAAAGGCAGCCCACGGATGCTGAGCAATATTTTGGCAGCCCTGCAGCGGGCTTCGAGGAAGCTGTGGGCGTGCGGGAGAGGAAATCAATGACCGTTGCAGAGGCAATTTGGCAGCATCTGAAGAGCTGAGCGCTTGAGCCCTTCTGGGTTTATTGAATTAGATCCTTATCTTTTAGTGAGGGAGGTGAAGGTAGCGTACAGAGTTGGCACATTTGCTGCAAAAGTCCCCAGATTCAGCAACAAGCTGTGTACTACAGGCCTTAATCATTGCTGCTCTTCTGGTCTCCGATACGTGGATCTGATAGAGAAATCCCAGCTTGCCTCTCGAAAGCTTAACTCTGCTGAAGTTGGAGGACACGCGTCGGGGTCTGCATATTTACTGTCATTAGATCAATTATGGGTTGAGCTCTGCAAACACTTATTCCTGCTATCTAATGTCAACAGTGGTACTGGCTTCACTGGCAGCACTAAATTCTCGTAAGGATCTTACTGTTTGCATTAAATATTAAATGTACTTAGATTCAGTAGCCTGTGTATAGGTTTAAATAAAAAATTAAAAATGGTGTTCTTTAGTTGTATAACTTTTAAGTAAAGAGCTGTAGAAACATATGTTAACTTTGATTTTAATTTACTATATAATAGCTTACATCATATTAAATGATGTTGTGTGATTTGGATGTAATTTTGAATTTGTCAGGAAGCTTGCAGCAAAATCATGAAGTTAATGGTAGTTCTGCAATCAACTTCACTATGTGTCAAATCAGAGGAACCATTATTGAATTTTAAAAGGCTGAATTACTGTGTTGTTTGTATTAAATCTTAATGTCATTTTGGATAACGGTAATGTTTTCCCTTGGAGGTATGTACTGGATAGGGTTTCTGTTCCTGAATATAAAAACCAAACAGGGTTTCAGTGAAATTGCTTGAATTCCAATTTTAAAGGGGTTAGATGTATCCAAAAGTAATTTCAAACCTGTCCTAAATTAAAGAATTTATTTCTCCCGTTGGATATAGTGTTACAGTGCAGTCCTTTTTATGAATTGGGAGAATTTAATGGTGCACTGTAATGATGTTAATTACAAAAAATAATGTATTGACATGGCAGATATTTAAGGGTGGGGAAAAAAAAGTTTACATTTCTCTAGGAATGGAAAAGAAATGGGAACTGCCCTGTACTTGTTTGTTTTGAGGTAGTCTCCCTTCCACTGACCACTGCAGGGTGTGCTGCGAGAGCATCGTCTTGGCCTCCTCAGGATGGGCTGGGAACCAGTAGATAGGTATATATAAAATGTTCTTAGACATTCTAACATTGGAGGAGGTGATGGTTTTCTTTTCTTCTCCCCCAAAGCCTCAAGCCTTTTTAAAGAGTCATGGTGTCTTAGTCCGATTGTGCTGGTAGCCTCTCGCCATTTCTGTTTGTGTTTAAAAAAAAAAAATAAAAAAAAATTAAAAAGAATCTCTTTCTATAAAGCATTTCTGGAGCCGCAACCATGCCTTGCTAAGTTGAAACAAGCCTCCTAGCTCTGGCTGGGTGCCACCTCCTGCTGAATCTGGTGCTTTGGAGTTACCTGCCTGGTCCTTGGAAAGGAAAGGTTATGTCAGCTCGAGGTGCAAATGCTCAACTCTTGTGCCAAGGTAGGGGGTGAGGAAGGACTCCTTTGCTCATGTTTCTATCCCTGCTTTGCTAAATCAGCTTGGGCAAGTGCTATAATAAATCCATTATCTCCCCAAACCCCAAATTCAGAGAGTGGCAAAGCTTTTGGGCTTTACTACTTGCTGTAAGGATTGATTTGTGTGTAAGTTCTCTGATATGTTTGGAAGAAAACCAGAAATGTGCAGTAAAATGACTAAGCTTGATTGTTTCCATCACTTTTTTGATGGCAAGAAAGTCACCTGGCCTGATTTTTCCATTGTTTCCTCAAACACAGTCCAGATGGGACATCTTTTGGCAGAGACAACTGACCCAGCCTACCTGGGCATTTAACGCTGCAAACTAGTCTGGGGATTTAAAATTGTTTTTTGTAGCTCTTGGTTAAATCAGCATTTCATGGGCATCAACGTCTTTTAGAGGAATGTTATTTGAATTATTATTTGCTCATGATTTCCCATGGCAAATTGCCGGCTGGTAGGTTTTCCTTTTTTTCTTTTCTCTGAAATTATTGACTCGCTCTTTGTGGTGTCTAGCCCAGCAAAGCCTCTCACCTGCAGGAGAGCACTGGCCCATGGCATCACTGGTGAGCTGGGAGACCTTTCCTATCTCCCTCGGGTGGTGTGTGACAGCAATAGATATAATGGACTCATTTGGATAATTTAGTACTTGCTCCGTGTATCTGGTTTCTCTAGTGACACTCTGACGTTCATGCTTGACTTCCCCACCTCTCAGATAATAAATGAAAGAGGTTTCACCTTGTTGGCAGCACTGGCTTTTGGCCCACTATCATTCCTGACATTGTGTACTTGAGAAATTAAATTACCTAAGTTTCCTGGCTAGGTCCCTAATGAATGCCATTAATTAATATGGTTTTCAAAGGAGGAGGTGGTTTTGTTCTTAATCCAGGGGAGAATCTCTTTCCTTGGCTGCCCGTGAGCAGGGTGTTTGCACCGGTGGGAGCAGGTCGGTCCCTCTGTGCTTGGCTCTGCCCCGCGATGTCCCATAGGGAAATGCCGACTGGGGATGTGGGAAAGCAAGAGATAATCAGTGAAGCATGCGTGGAAAGTCCTAGCTGATTTCCCCTCTCTCCTGATTTTCTCTTCTGCAGCGGTCTCTAGTCCACCATGAGCAACCTCTGTCCTGGCAAGGACAGCAGGCAGTTGACTTTTCTGCCCTCTCAACCTTATTGTTTCTCGTAGCCAATCTTAAAATCCTCTTTTTGTGCATCTTGGGCTAATGCTGCTACGCAGCGCAGTCACCATTTGTTCTTAGGTCTTCCTCAAGCATTTTAAAGAGAAGGCAAGTTCGGGTGAAACAATTTGCAGGAGACTTGCCCACTTTGGTGCTCCCTAAACATGCCCTTTGGCTTGTAACTTGTTTTATAGCAGTTTTCAGGGGAAGATCTAGTCCCAGGAGCAGCCAGGTTAATGAAAAAGATTATTATCTCTGCAGGTGACAGACCAAGGTAGCAAAGATGTGTTGCTTATGATACAGCTAGAAGATGGGTGGAAATGCAGCCTGGTCCTTTGATAGGAATTAGCAGGGGAGTGTGGATCTGACACCCTCCCTCTCTTTTTTTCCTCTTTAAATCTCCTCTCTCCAGTGGAAGTGGCAGCCCCATGTACAGATGGATATGGGGTTGTAAACCCAAGCTGGGGAGAGGTGTGAAATGCATACACTTTGGAGATCAGGGATGGCTTTGATGGTTCTTCTCGATGGAAAAAAAGTCACTGATCTAGGGATGAAGAAGATCAGGGCTGGGCCAGTGGGTGCTGGGATGGTTGCGGTGTCCATCTGTCCTTGCTAAAGATGGTACTGGACCGAGAAGGAGGAAGCTCAGGGTGCTGGGGATTTTGGGCTGGGATGGTGCCTGGCCTCCAGTGCAGACAGTAGATTCAACAGGGTGGTATGAAATGACTTGATATGGGCTCACATTCCCACTTCTGTACCTTCCCGGTGCCCTGGCAAGGGAGAAGCCGAGTAGGACCTGGTGCTGCAGCTGGTTTCTTGGGCTGTGGAGGCTGGAAGTTGGGCAGGAGCAAGCAGAGCTGTGCTGGGGCTCTGCAGGGAGAAGCAGGCAGCAGTGACATGCTGTGTGTACTGGGATAGGAGCAAAGCTCTTGGGTCTGCTTAGATCTGCTCTGATTCAGGTGGCTCTTCAAACATTGATTGATCCCATTGACTTCAGTGTTTCTATTCGTGCTTTAAATCTCACCGTGCTCAATACCTTGCAAAACTGAACACTTTTGGTTCTTTACCCTTGCTGCAGTGCCTGAAGATAGCTGCTTTTCTCCTCGTATCCCTGCCACTTAGTCACTTCTGCTGCTGCCTTTTGTTGTGATCTGTGGTGTTCTTCATTGGGGGGAAAGAACAGCGTCCTTTGAAATACTTTAAGCTGATGTGAGTCACAGTCTTTTTAAGAAACCCTGGATTTTATCGCCTTCTGGCAGAAGAGGTATGTCAGAAAGTTTTAGGATGCAAGGAGGTAGGTTAATCCCTCCTGGGGGAAACTTAAAATAACTCCTGCACAAGATGATGAAGGAGCCTCACCATCTGCGGGGATGCTCAGTACTTGGTACAGAAGGGGCCGGTGCTCTGAATCCCTCTTCTCACTTTCGGTGGTTGGTCTAATGCACATTATGATCAAAAGGAATAGGTGAATGACAATCTTGGGGCTGAATCTCTCATTCTCTTGGAATCAGCAAGACTCAAATTGTTCGTCTTTAAGGAAAGAGTATCTTCAATAGGAAACCACTTGCAATACTAGTGATTGTAGCTAATGCCTTAATTAGGGCTGGCTGCACATCTGGTTTAAACAGAAATAATGTCCTTTAAGTTGTTTAGCTGATAGTCTAGTCCCTTATTCATTGGAGTGTATCTATGTACACTTGAAATTCCTGGTCTATGTGGGTCTTACTTTCTTATAGTTTTGTGAAAAGGTGGTTGGAAAAGCAGGTGGAAAACACAGTCAGCTCCTTTCCCATTTTCTCATGTTGCAAAACTCCCTTGGACAAGAAGGTTTATATTACTTTTTTCCCCAAACCCATGTTTCACAGCTGCTTTGGTGACAGAGGTTGACTTCTCAGCTTTCAGACCCCCTCTGTTTATGCAAAAAGCTGCAAATAGAGATTTTTTTTTTTTGAGCTTGTATTTGCTGACTACATGTAGGCTCAGCTTGACTTTCTAAGGACACATAATCACAGCTCAATCTATTTTTAATTGTCACTAATTAATTCTTAGCAATCCTTAAACCTTGTGAATTAAATTGATAAAAAAGAAGAGCACCTCTTTCACCAGCTTTACACACTTGTTCTTGTAAGGTGTCTGTTTTATACTAGCAGCATCAAGATGCTGTTTCTTCCCAGTCTTGTGGCTTTTAAAGCAACTCATGGCTGTGAATAAGCTTTAATGGATTACTGCATGTATAAGTTGCCAGCTGTGGGTATCTGGAGCAGATGCTACGTGTCCGGCTGGAGCCTTTGAATCAGAGGTACCACAGCCCCAGGGAAGAGTGGACGAGGGCATTGCACTCTCCCAGCACCTCCCTATTTCAATCAGAAATCTCATCAGGGTAAAAACCTCTGGAAAATGCTTGGAGGTTGAACCTACATTGAGCTCTGTGCTCTTGCAGCTCCTCTGGTACCTGAAGCTGGGTAGAAAATGTTTGATGCCTGCTTGGTTGTGTCTCAGGAGGTGCCAGGGATGCTGGTGGGGTCTGTGCTCCGGTGCCTGCTTGGTCAGGCGATGGGAGAGACTTCATTCTGTATTGTGGAAGAGTCGCACAAATCCCTATCGTGACATGGATTTAAGACCGCCAACTTCAATCAGCTGTTCTTGCAAGAACTGGTATATATAATTTTTTTTTCCAGGCAAATTCTGTTAAGAGCCCTTGTGCTTTATTCCTGTTTTGAAGGCTTTTTCTTACAACCTTTAGTAAAGCAGTTTCCCAAGTCCTGAGTTGGAGATGGCTACAGGAGCTGCTGTTTCGAGGCTTTTGAGGGCTCGGGCTCTATAAGTGTGTCCCTGCTGATGGATACCTGCAGTTCCCAGCCACCAAAAACTGCTGCTCCTCTCCTTGCGGGATACTTAGCATCTCTCTGCCTTTTGCTGGGGAAATATTTCTCTTGGCTAAACCCCATTTTACCAGCAGAGGCCGTTATGCCCATACGCTTGAAGGCAGCGAGCTCCCACTGAAGCCCATGGACATCCTAAAACCTTTCCAGCCTGGCTTTGAGATGGATGGGACTCTGTAGTCCAATATCCCCAACTGCTTCTCGCTGAGCTCCTGCGCTGATGGGATTGCAATGCAGATGCAGATTTTGTTATTTGAGTTAAAAAAAAAAAAAAAAATAAAAAAGAGTAATGAGTAGCTAACTGGGGCTGGAAGAAAAAGCAAAGCTCTTAGTAGGCACCGTAAGGTCTGATTAAATCTGCAATGACTGGGGCTGTAACACTGGCAAGTGGGTCCCCCAGCACCTCCTCTGCCCAGCCTGGCGTAATCTTGTGCATTATTCACGTACCCGGGAGAGAAATGAAATGGCTCTATTAAAGGAATCCTTTGGTATTTATTTCTGTAGCATTAAATACATTTATTTCCTGAAGGAGATGGACTGTGTGTATATCTCAGTATACGGCGTGCTGGGCTGCAGGGAGTATTTTCAAGAACCTATTCAGACATGGGGCTAGATTCTGCCCTACTGCCAAGTATATGAACAGAAAAAAAAATACGGAATCCTGCAGTACTAAAGCTGAGGCTGTGCCCCTGGGGCTGGCAGGTGTCCTGGGCAGAGCATTGTGTGCTTCAAAGCCCCCTGAAGCTCTGCTAACTGTGGTAATTCAGCTAGAGTTCAAGGATGCCCTTTATTTTTATTTTTTGGGGGGGATTATACCCCAACCTGAACCCCACAGGAGCAGTAGGGGTGGCAGACTAAAACAGCTGGTTCATAAAAGATCTAGAAAAGTGCTTTGCCTACATCTGACCGATGTCTTGCTGTTTTTCACAGCCAGTTGCTTTACCCTCATCTTCATGGGGTGTATTGGTCACCAAAAAAAGCATCTAAATACAGACCATGCACACAGACACCAACTTTTTCTCTAAATTGCCCCCAGACTGTGCAATGAGGATGATGGACTTCTCTAACCATAAGTGCAGAGAAACATGTGTTGAAAAATAACCTCTCCTGAAACAAGAGGCTGCCTTGGGAAGGAGATTGGAACAAATGGGTTTTTGGGGATATGTCAGCTATGTTGTGTGGCACCTGGGTAGAGGACATCTGGATTTTATGGTAATAGGTGCAAAATAGGAACCACATAGAAGAGAATGAACTAAAGAAAAGGTGTGTTCATGCCTTGCTTAACAATGACCAATAATTATTATTAATAATAATCATCTAATTATCTAATAATTGGATAATTCCAGGTTAAACTCTGTACACGTTTTTGCATCCCAGGAAAAAAAGGTTACAGGTGAGTTAGGACCACAAAGAGCCAAATTCTGACCTCTTGTACTCCACTAAATCTGTTATAATTCAAGAAGTCACTCTGGTGGGTTCTGGCCTGAGTCTTTTTGAAAGGGAGGATTTGGGGAAATCTCTTGCTGAATGCAGGGTAGGAATATAAACCCATATAAATACTGTTGACAGTTTTAACTAATGGTTCTCACCAATAGCTTGGTTGCTTTCCCGGTAGTTCTTTATGCACCAATAAACCCCATTGTTCTTCTCCCAGCTGTTATTCACAAAAAGAACAAAAGCAAGCTGGAGTGTTCTCGGCACATTTCTTTTTAATTAAAACAACAGACGAAGGAAGCGTATGGAGCAAAGTTTGAACGAGACATGGTAAATATCTCTTCTCCCCTATCATTTTAGCCCATTTGATAGGGGTGATTTATTTCTGGCTTATACCTGAGGTCCTGCTCTGCTGCACCAGGAGAAAACGAAATACAAGGCTAGAGGTAGCTCAGAGGGGTTGTTCTTGCTGGGGCAACCACCGTGATGTCCCACTGGTGCTTTTAGTGCCTCGGATCTTTCTTCCTGACACATGACTTGTTAATTGTGGTATTTCTGCAAATGTAAGCATGGCCTCAGCCCTCGCTGGGGCTGCATCAGCCTGAGGCTGCTCCCAGAGGTGCCCCCAGCATCCTAAAACTGAATATCCCAGTGCAGGAGGGGGAAAAAGGGATTTCTTCTACCCCAGCAGCCCTGCTGTCAAAAGCAGGTAACTTACTATGGAGGTGGGGGTAGGTAGATATTAGGAGAACTGTTTTAGGGCTAGAAGGGACCAATCTTGCACCTGGACGACTTGTCCTGAGTAATCGTAATGCTGCCTTTTGGCCTTAGATATTGATTGCTGTCAACCTTTGGCTGCATAGAGCTGGAGCCATTGGGAGCGGCAGAACTCAGGGACTCGGTTCGATGAAGAGTCTACCTTGCGAAAGCATAACAAAGATATGAGCTTTGCTTTTTGGAGAGATCTCATGATTTTTCTTTTTTCTGAAGGTAGGTTTTGCTCTGTTCTGTGGCTTGTTTGTTCGTTTTTTTTTTTATTTTTGTGGAAAGGGTTGGATTTTCTGCAGCTGAAATCTTAAATCCAGCTCCCAGCTTTAAGCTGAAATGTTTGTGCTTGCAATTTCTGCTGCGGGCTGATGGCTGTCCCAGGGAGGGGAAAGGTAACAGTTATGAACGTAGTGTACTGCAAAGCATCTGTCTGAGAAAATGTGCTGCATCATCAGATATCTCTGCAGGATCCTCGAGCTCCTCGGGACCGGCTGCATCCACGTCCCTGGACGGTTCCTTCGGAGCAGTGTGCCCTTGGTGCCTGCTGAACCAACCGTGCCGTGCTCACTCTCAGAAGTGCCTTGCAGAGATGCACTATATGCCTTTCTGCTGCTTTCCAGAAAATAAAGACCTGAAAGTAAATAGGGGATTTCAGGCATGGTGCGGGTCCTGTGGTGCTGATGTCCCAGCAGTTTGGCAAGTGAAAGCTGTATCATAAGGAAGGACAGTGATTATTTTTCTTATGATTTTAAGACCTTGGAAAAGCCATCCTTGTGTTTCATCCCAAACCTGTGCTTTAACCTACTTGGAAGCTGTCCCTGAATAATTCACTTTATGATGCTTAATAGAAAGATTTCCATTCAGCAACAGAGACCATAGAAAATACAGTGCGCTTTTTTTTTTTCTCTCATTATTATTCACATTAGATTGTTGGAGACTGGTGCCAAACACCTGCTAAGGAGGGTGGGACAGACCCCCCCCCAACCCTGGATCATCTGAGCCTGGTGCTCCCCATCCACTCCTGCCTGGGGCAATGCCGCGGCCATCCTGCTCGGGCTGCACAACCTGCCATCAAGACATCTGTTCCTCCTGTTCCTGATAACTCACTGCCGATGCCATCCCCCCCTTCCAGGCTGGCTCTTGGAAACCCCCAGATTTATCTGGGAAGAGTTTTAAATCATGTGCGTTAAAGACTTAGCATGGCCGAACCCTCTGACTTACCAATACTTACGGTATCATTAACTTGGGCAGCATACCATCAAGCAAATCGCCCTTAATTTATCATTGGAGGAAGCTGTGGGCTGAGTTATCCCACAGGCAGGGCGGGTGGTAGCAGGAGGCTCTGTATCATCATCCTACAGCTCTGTCATAAATTCAGCTCTCGCTTCTTCCATTACTGTGATTTAGCGCCAGGCTGACTGCCCTGCTTGGTTTACGTACACTTGAGCTACACCTGAGAAATTCAGTATGGTTTTCTATATCACGGTTTTTAATTAAACTTCATTTTCTGTGACAAAACCCATAACAGCACCTTTGAAGAAGAGATGATTTTTCTTCTTTTCTTTTCCCATTCTCAGTCAGACTTTAAATCATCTGCTCCTGACTGCAACTGAGATTGACCTGCTCTCGTGATGTTTGTCCTTCCCTTTACCAGGAGCCGGAGCCTCTGCAGGGCTGGATGCCAACCCGAGCTGAATGGTTGGGGATGTATGCTTACACCATTGCGGGGCTTGGACCACGGCTACACCGATGGCTCGGGTGGGAAGAGAGAGGTTGAGGGACCCTCAATCCCTTCCTATGTCCCGCTGGCATATCTGCCTCTGGGCATGGGATTGAAACCCCTGTTGGGTGTACTAGATGTTAGGTGAGCCTCGTGCTGACATCCCTGGGCACATGTGGAGTGCCGGGCATGCTTCATGCTGTGGTGTCCTTCCAACCGTGATGTTACATCATTTATTTTTCCCATCCTCCACCTATCTTACCTGAATATTTTTCTGTGAGAGCTGTCAGATGGGTATATTGTGCTTGCGCTCAGTTATTAATCTAAGGTTTATTTCTCTTTGGTTGGCCAAGATGAGCTGTTATAAGGGCACCTTGTGTAAAGCGCATTCAGTATCTTCTTCTGACTGTTGTATTTATTTACTGAGCATTGATTTTTCGTTTGGTTGGAGGTGCAGCACAGTAACTGGGGGACAGAGGAGCTGGATGCAGGAGCGTGTTGCTGATGCTGAAAGTCTCTAGACAGAGATCCTGGAGGTCTTTGTTTTTTCTGGTCACTGGCCTGGCTGGTCAAAAAAAAAAAAAAATCCATGTAAAGTTGAGACCTTTGTTATCAGTAAGGTGATCCTGACACCATGAATAATGGAGAGGAAATACAGACCAGAGCGATATGGTTGCTTGGTGGGTCTCCTTTTTCACCTGCCCCTCTGTCTTATAACCACATGACTGGATAGCACTAAGTAATTTTTCATGAATTTTCTGAAGCTTCTGTACGTTATGAGGAGGAGAAGCGCCTCTGTTTTCCCCCCTCCTGAGCTGGCATATGAAGGACAAGAAGTGACTTGACCATGTGCCCTCATCTGACCAATTTTCCAGGGAGCTGCAACCTTGATTGGCACATCCTGATACCGAAGACCCAGATTGTCAACTGACCCTGAGCAGAGGCTCAGGCAGCTCTGAAAAAAAAGAGGAAAGTTCTCAGCACAGCCCAATGAATAAATAATAGTAACGAAAAGGAGAAAACCCAAAGATGAAGAGAGACAAAAGAGAGAGGAAGGTGCCTCAGTCAAGGAGGTGAAGGAAGGCAGGGAGAGTCAGAAGAAGGTGAGCTGTCGGCACCCGTGGGTCGGGAAGGACAAGGGACTCCAGGACATACCTACGCTGAGCTGGTGGGGAGGAAGGACACGGCAAAACGAGGGCACCCCAGCCCTAGGCAGGTAGAGGACGACTAAAGGCAATTGGTAAAGGAGCTGGGGTAGGTGGCAGAAGTGAGGTCAAGGCAGTCATAGAGTGTTGTTAAAAGCGTAGGGGTGAAAAACAATGACATGAAAGAAAAGACCAAAAAGAACAAAGTACAAGAGGAGGAGGAGGAAGAGGAGGTAGTGGAAGAGGTAGTTGAGGAAGATGGGGAAGATGAAAGACAGGAGAAAAAAAGCAAAAAGAAATCAAAGTCTGAGGATTCAGAGATCGATGGGGAAGTGAAGAAAAAGAAAAAGAAAAAAACCAAGCGAAGAGAGTATAGCAGTGAGGATGAGGATGACTATGAGCGCAGAAAGAAAAAGAAGAAAAAAGGCAAAAAAGGCAAAGAAAAGAAGAAGAAGAAAGGTGACAAGTCCAAGAAAGGCAAGACAGACGAGAATTTTTTGGAGATGTACGAACAGGAGCTTCGGGACTATCATTCAGACTCCTCCAATGCAACAGAAGATGAGTACAACAAAAAAAAAGGTCAGCTCCGGCGTTTCTCATCTCACACCTTGAGCAGGCAGTTATGCTGTCAGCCCTGCCAATTCCCATCTCGGGACCCTTCCTGGGGGTGCAGGCACTTGTCTTTCCTGTGTGGGGAGTATTTCTAATTAAATAAGGATTTTTACTATGTAAGGTGGCACTGACAGATTGTGTCTGTATTAGCTTTTCAGTTTATGAAGTCACTTTGCTGTGTGCATGGTACTGCTGTAACTACACATTCTCCTAATTAACATTTGCATTGTGGTGCCATTCAGAAGCTGCACTTATCAGATGTGGACAGCATGGTGAGGGTCCAGAAAAGGGCCACAAAGATGATCAAAGAACTGGGAAGCCTGCCATATGAGGAAAGGCTGAGAGAACTGGTTTTTTTCAGGCTTGAGAAAAGAAGGCTTAGGGGAGACCTTATCACTACGTTCCAGCGTTTAAAGGGTGGTTGCAAAGAAGATGGAGACTCTCTTCTTACAAGGAGTCTCATGGAAAAGATGAGGGGTAATGGGTACAAGTTAATTCTGGTGAGATTCCGACTGGACACAAGAGGAAAATTTTTACAGTGAGAACAATCAGCCATTGGAATAATCTCCCCAGGGAAATGGTGGATTCCCCAACATTGGACACTTCTAAGATTCAGCTGGACAGGGTGCTGGGCAATCTAGACCATACTTTTACCAAGAAAGGTTGGACCAGATGATCCTTGAGGTCCCTTCCAACCTGGTATTCTATGATGACTTCCCTTGTGTAAGCAGGATTTGTAGGAAAGGTGCACAGCAGATGCAGCAGGAGCGTGCCGGTCACTTCAGCAATCAGATGAGCAGGCAGTGGACCACTTAGGTTTGATGTAGAAGCAGGAGGTCCAGCCCACCGTCTCTCTGACTGTTGTAAGTAACCAAATAGGCTGGGGAAATATTGCTACTCATCTCTAAACCCTAATACTGTGTCGGTACAATAAATAGTCTGCTCATTTTATATGCACAGGGTACTTCAGTTCAATGCGTGGTGAGCTGTGCAGTGACTTGAGGTTTAGATGATGCACTCTTTTTCATTAGAAGAGCATGGTCTGGAGAGGGATTGCAGCCATCAGCCTGGCAACATCCAGCCAGCTTGTGGAAAAAGTCTGTACCTAAACATTTTATCTTCTGGGTGGCAGCTAATAATTCCCACCCTGTCCCCCAGCAAACCTGCAGTGCTGTGGCAGAGAGGTAAGGAAACTGCAAGGTGAACAGCAAAGACCCATGGTGTGGCTCCGTGATTAAAAGAAAAGGCTTTTGACAGGTAGGAGGATGCTCCCAAACCCAGTGAGGTTATCTCCTTATCACAGAGGTGGGCAGCAAAAGAGGTAATGGACTGCTGAGGATTACCTGTGCAACTGGATCTTGGCGTGACTGGGGCAAGACGCTTAACCTCTCAGCTCTGTGGTTTCCCCATCGGTTCATTAGGGTAATAACATGTCTTGTATGTGGCAATTCGGAGAACTGAGGGTGCCTAAGGAATCTCGTAAAGCAGCTCATGGTTTTGGTGTGGCTATAGGTTAACTATAACTGAAGACTTCTGTAATGGTGCTGTGTGACTGTACTGGGAAAAGAAAAATGATTCAATTGCTCTGATGCAGAGGAGAAGCAAGACCCTCCCATATACAATACACTAATTAGGCCACATACATAACCTTCTTTGTTTGTGATGGCTCTTTAGCGAGAGACATGTTGTCTTGCCTCGTGCTACAATTTTTTTATAGTAGAAGAATAATAACTTACATTTTTCAAAGAGAGAAGTTCCAGCAAATATTTCTAATAATCTCTCCATGGTCTTCTGCTCAGTTTGTCAACAATTTCTGCAGGGAAGTTAATAGCTTGTGGTTGAAACACTGGGAAATGAATTAAGCTGGGAGTCGACTCTCATAGTCCCTATCAGAAATTAAAAAACTTGGTCCAAAACCTGCAACACTTACTGTCGTGACAGCCCCAGGACCTCCAAGAACTTTGTCAAGCGGCCAAAAGTCCCAAGGGTGAACCACTGGCTGCTCCCTTGGATTGTGGACTCTCCTTCTTGAGTTGTGTCTCAGTATTTTGCACCCTCAATTTCTAGATATTTATGGAAGCAAGTGCACGTATGTGAGGGAAGAAATGGAGAGGAGAAGGATGCAGGGTAGGACACACTCAGTCAATGAGCCACTGAGGTTTTCCACCAGTGAAAACCTGCTACTGGGCCATCTGACACCAAAAAGCAAAAGCTCGGGAGCAAACTCTAACTGCCTTGTCCTCTTGCTTGAGTTTCAGCTATTCCGCTTGCTATGCACTGCACTGCTGCTCTTCCTATTTTGATTCAAAACAGCAGATTTTTTTGCGTGACTTAATTGGAGGCCACTGCTGCTTTTCTTCCAAAGGACCATTGAGGGAAGTGACTGCTGTTGGTCAGGCTTTTGAGAAACGTGTAACCTCTGCAAAAAGCCTCCCAGAAGCTTTGGGGATGTCAGCTTGCCTTTGGTGCTGGTGAATATTGAATAGAGATATATTTCAGTCCACAAGCTGTGATTCCTTTTGCTGTAAAAAGAAAAGAGATGTTCTAAATGTTTTATAAGCAGGGAGTCAATGGTGCCTGTGTCATCTGATGTCCTCTTTATCTTACTGTATTAGCAAACAGGAGAAGGGTTCCCCCCCCATCACATTCGATCGATGACTGAAGAACAAGGCAAATCCAGCTCCTGGGGACAGGAAAACAAAAGATATCGAGTGACTGGGTGATAGTGTATCTGAGAAAATTATAGCAGAGATAGCGAGAATTTTTAACTAAGTTGCAGCTGTTGTCCATCCCTGTGATCCTAGTGTTAATGAGATTAGTTATTTATTAATAAGTATTTGAAACGTTATTTCTACAGTACAGTATGGAAGGCTCTGGGGAGAACTTATTGCAGCCTTTCAATACTTAAAGGGGGTTTATAAGAAAGATGGAGAGAGACTTTTTACCAAGGCCTGTAGTGACATGACAAGGGGCAATGGTTTTAGACTGAAAGACAGTACGTTTAGATTGAACATAAGGAAGAAATTTTTTACGATGAGAGTGGTGAGACACTGGAACAGGTTGCTCAGAGAATTTGTGGGTGCCCAATCCCTGGAAGAGGTCAGGGTCATGTTGGACGGGGCTCTGAGCAACCTGATCTAGTGGAAGATGTCCCTGCGCATGGCGGGGAGGTTGGACTAGGTGACCTTTAAAGGTCCCTTCCAACCCAAACCATTCTGTAATTATATGATCTTGAATTGCCAATAATAGTGTGAACAGGGCACACTGTAATGTAAACTTAATTGGTGGAATCAGTAGTTTTAAAGTGCAGTAGGTATCCAGAGACTGTTCATATAGCACCCTGGCTGCCTAAACCATCATTAAAGCTTCTATAGGTACCAGCTACCTGAGGTTCAGAGTGGATGTCCGAGACCTGAAACCAACCCTTTGCAGGAACTCCATCTCTTTCTTTCTCCATACCTTTCTCTTGATATCTCAAATCTTGTCTGTGATAGGAAAGAGGGAGACTGGCACTGTTGGTTATCCTTCTGCTCAGGTTTGGGGTCAAAGAACCGTGAAGGGATGGACCAAGTATCACTATCTGTTTTCTGGGTCACTTCTGCCAAAGCCATGGATAGCTCTGGGTTAGTAGGAAGAAAGAAAACGTTTCCTTCTCCCAACTTGCTTTTATGCCATTAACTGAGTCTTCCGCTGGTAGCTGCTGGCTTGGTGACTCCAGCCCTGAGACATCCACAGGCTGTGGCAGATGGTGGGAAGCTCCCTCCTGTACTGTGTCACAGTAAAGTGCGGCTGACTCAGGAGATCTTGGGGCTTCCCTCTTTGCAGAGCTGCAGCTCACCAAGAGGCATATCTTATTTCAGAGGAAAACAATCTCTTTTGTGTCCCGTTGATGATAAAATCTTATTATTTTTTTTTCTTTTCTCCCCTCTTTTTTTCCTGTCAAGTTTCAGATCTGGATATTAAGAAATTGGTATCTTTCCTTTAAAGAGAAACAAATGCTCTAGTGGGTTTTCCTTGTCTCTTGGAAGTTTTACTGTAGCATGTAGTCAGACCTGCTGCACTATGCTCACTTGGTCACCAATCTCCAGGGCCAAGGTTCCCAGGACTGTTTCCTAGAGGATGAAGGGTAAGGCACTTCCATACATGCAATCTCTTAAATGACTAGGAAAGCTTAGATGACTCATGATGATAAAGACACCGTAGAGGTCCACGCAAAACATACACTCCCATGCAAGGGAGAAAAGCTTGGATTAACTCCCAGGAGATGCAGTACTTGGAGGCTGCAGTCGTCTCTTCCAGGGACAGATGCTGAGCACTTTGTATGAAACACTGTTGGTTTGTCCATATTACACAGAGGGTGAAGCTGGACTTCAGTGATCTTGGCAGTGCCGATAATAATTATAAAATGAAGAAAGCTACTCAAGAAGTGCATGTTTTTATTAATGCATTCTCTCAAATGGTGATGGGAGGAGGGAAATGGCCACTGTTGACTTGTAAATAGATATACAAGCCGCTCATAATTTCTTTTGATGTGCGCCATCCATTTTATTGTGTTACAGTTATCACATCGTGTTCCTTTAGCAGCTGCAGCAAAGGGTTACACAGAAAAAGCATTCAGGACACTCCGAGTTTATTGCTAAGTTCTGTTTAATGTAATTTAGCAGCAGAATGGAGGAGGAGAGAAAGGGCTGTGTGGTCGCCAGCTCTCTCCCTGTGCTATATACAGAACTGGAGAGATGTATCACATACTTTTATGATAGATGATCATCAGTTGCAAAATCACCTCGTCTGTGCCCTGCACCCACTGATCTTCCCAAACCGAGGCTTTGATTAATATTCCCGATCAGAAGGAACAAGGTCTCCTCTTTGGAAGACAGATTTTTTTTTTTTCTCCTCACTGCTAAAATGGGCTTTGGTTTTAGGCATAAAACATTCAGAGAAGAGTTTTGTACCAGTGGCAATTTTAGGTCTTGTGAGCCAGTGGGACGTGGAAAGTGTGATACCAAGAGAAGAAGGTGGTGCTGCACCTGCCTTGGAGATGTGGTGGATCTCACCCGTTTGAGTCTCAGCATTTTCTATAGCTACAAATGGCTGCATGAAATATGAATTTTGAAAAGTTTAGATCACCTTTAGAGTTTGTTAGATGAGTGTACCCAGGAACTATCAGCACAAGACTGTCACGCAAGACAGAACAAGCCAACACTAAACTAATTGTGATCTTAAAGTGTTGATTAAGTTGCAGGAGCACTTGCTAATATTTTTACGTAGGCACCGAAAAATCTTTGGCCTGGCTATTAGACACCCCCCACTACACACCTGTGTAGTCCCACTGGAGAGTTAAAGTTGCCTGGAGGTGTCATGTTGAAATGGGGTCTTACAAATTGGAAATGAGTAGATAAAATGCTGCGGATGGGGCTTTGCAAGGAATCGCAGTGGCTCTTCGTCTTTCACCTCCGCGGTCAGCCGTTGACCTGCAGCAGGGCTGCTGCGAGTCATTGGTATGGAAAATCAGTACCGTAAAGCAGATGAGTGCAAATAAACCTTTCAGAGCAAGCCCTCACTGGTATCTGAAGGTTTAAGCCCTTGCAGAAGTCTCCGTTCGTTTGCAGGTGTGTGTTCAACAAGCCCAGGGCTGGGGCGGGGGCGAACACTTTTGTACCCCCCACCTCTCCCTTTCCCCGGGCAGGACCCAGCAGCCCCAAGCATATGCAAAAGCCGTCCTCGTTATGCGCACATGATCCATTTGCGATGGCTCAGCCCAGCTGGCAGCACCAAAACCAACGTTGGGGAACCGCTGTAGGTGCCGGGCTGCCAAAGGCACAGCGCGAGGGCTGCGCTTTTCCGGCATTGCTGCTCTCCTCACACCCAAAATACTTAAATCTGAATGGAATGGCGTGTTCAGTTTTACATCCTTGTCTGTGGCTACTTTTTAGACCGAATGTTTGGGTTTGGGACTCTAAGAGAAAATATCGGGGAGCTGCTGGAGAGACACTGAACAAGATTTCCCTGAGAAGCAGATGTTAAATGCAGGTTAATATATTCAATTCTAGATGTGTTCCCCAACCCATGTGTCCCATCAGCCTGGATTTAATGATCTGTAACATCGGAGGTGTAGGGCAAGGTGACCTTTAGAGGATGCAGGGCTAGAACGTGATCACATTGGAATAATTGAAGATTTTTCCCGCCCCCCCCCCCTTTTTAACCCTTAAGAAACTAAGCAAGATTCCTGTGTTTTTAAAAAATCCAAGATTTGCCTGGGTAGTTTTTCATTTTCTGATTGCAGAAAGAAAACCGAGGAGCTGCTTTTGCTCACAGGTACTGCAGTTCCCTCCACTGGTACATCAAATTCCCAGTTTCAGGACTGCATTGGTATTTAAAGGACCATGAGTTTTGTCCCCATTTATACTTTGTTAAATATACATCTCCCACGCTCTCCGTGAAGCTCTTTATCATCATGTCTCTGGGTATTTGGACAAGTATCTGAATACTGTGCCATTAAAACAGCAGAATTACCTCCATCCAGATGGAAATCCTGGGCGGAAAATTGTACCGAGCTATAAGGGACTAAAGCACAGACAAGGAACCAAGGCAAGTCAGATTTTTATTCCAGTTTGAGTCAATTCCCCGCACAGCCTCAGGGGAGGTGGTTTATCCACCTGACCCCCAAGAAAGCAGAGACTAGTGGTGGGGTCGGTGTTAAGAGCATCTGACCGCTGCCAGCACGCTATGATTTACTCGGGTTTCCATGTCAGCTGTCGAGGATGCTACTAGGACATAAGTTCCAGATTCACAACATACTTTTTCTCCAGTTAAGGCCTCCTTTTGGCTGATTATTGCTCCTTCAACAAATATTTATTTATTCTCAGTACCTTGTGGGCATAGATGTTTCCCCAAGCATCGTCAGAGAGTTTTTCTTCTGCCTTTGGTTTTTCTGCCTTGCTGGACACTGCTGTGCAACACAATGGCACAAATACCTGTGTGGCAACACTGAAAAACAACCTGAAAATAATAATTGTGGCTTTTGTTGATGGATTTATGTACATTGCAAGACTCACTGGAGACATATCATGAAGTAGTTGTTCATCATTGCTGTAAAAGGATGTGGCTGTTAGAAACTCTTGGTCTTTTTGGCACTTCACCCCCTCATGTTCAGATCCGCTGTATTTTTCCACATCGGTTTGGTGTCCTCCATTTTATAGAGGTCTGTATCATAGTAGTATCTCTATCAGACTTGCTCTATGAGCTGCAAGTGTTAAGCAGGAGGTATTTGCAGAAAAGAAAGGGGTACGAGGTCGGAAGGTCATAGTTTGTATCCATTAATATTTGTTGTTGGTTTTTTTTTAAAAGTCTTTTCTAAGGTGCTAGTTGGATAGTAGTAGCTGTCTGTCATGAATGATTAAGTCATGAAGTTATGATTAATTCATGACATCTAACAATGTGCATGTAAATATAGGTAACACATAACTTGTAATTATAACAAGCTTCTGACAAGTATCATTCCCTGCTGATAAAAAAAAAAATAATTAAAAAATTATCTTTGGTAAAATTGCCCTTCTCGCCACCTGGGTGTTGGGGGTCAGAGCTGACAGCAAGGAGAGCATCCCTCCTTGGTCTTGGCTGTCCTGCTGCCTGGACAACTAGAAGAAAGTGGGCTCTTATTTGAATCTGGGCTTGGGATGACGTGGCAGACAGCAGGGAATTACTTCCAGTTGTGTTCTGCAGACACATTGTTCTACTGCAGACTTTCCTTGCTCAATGTTGCGGCTAAAATCTATATCATATTTAACCCAGGTTGCATTTTACACTCCCCGTTGGACACAAACATCTAATGTTGTTGTCCACAGCTGTGATTCAGAGGCACCCTGTGTCCTGGCAGGTCCTCCCTGTCTCCAAAAGATAATGAAAGAAATGGAACAGGTTTTTCTCAAAAATGTTTCTCTTCCCTGAGGCACAGTGTTTTCCTCCAGTGCAGTTTAAACTTGAATAACAACGATGTTGATTGCTAACCTAATTCTACTTTGCTGTTCCAGCAAAGAACTGAGATGATGTTTCTTCTGGTGGTGCTAAGGCAAAAGCACTTTTAAGTGATAGCTGGAGCACAAGTTGAGTCGAGTTTGGCTTCCTAAGGTGCCTGAGAATGAAATGTTGATTTTGCAATAACTGATGAAGTAAAACAAACTCCAAACCACAACTAGTCTGCCTGTGGGAACAGACGGGACAGTATTCAGCTTTGGATTTAAATTTTAAGAGATAAATGATGTTTCAGAGCTCAAGAGAATCCTTTCTGCATGTAGTAGTGGTAAGTTTGCAGGAAACTTCCCTAATTCATGTCTGTGAAGTGTCTCAAAATGCAAGATACTATTAATTCTGCAATTCTTTAATCTATGAATAACAAAATGTATAACAGTGTGCAGACAGTCCAAATATTCATGGAAAAAAAATCCCTCTCTTTTGCTTTGAATAATTAATTTGGCATCCATGCTGGACTCAAAAGCTGCTTTCGCTAAAGCATATAAAGAGCAAGCAATCTCTCATAGTGTGTGAGGCCCAAATCTGTTCACAGTTTTGCCAATATTAATCCAAAGTCATTGTGCTCAAGTCAATAAAGTTAGTCAGGATTTGCCCCAGAGTGACTGAGAGAAGAATTTGACTCATTTTGTGTATGACAAGAGATTATTGCCCAAATTGTGGCTTGATAAAAACAAACAAGGGCTGATTTCAAAGGCCCATCTTCACGGTGGGTAAAGGACGGTCCTGATAAAACTGTAACCACAGTAAGTATTTAACTGCTGTGTTCATGTGCATAGAGCATCATTTTGGCAACCATAACCCGTAATAGTCAGCACAGACCCTTAAAGACTTCCAAGTATTTTGCATAAATGTCAAGGTACTCTTCAGGTGCTCCAAGGCAAACACACGCTGAAGTGCTTCAGTAGGAGCCGGAGTGATTGCTGCTTTGCATGAATCAACATTAAGTGAATACTGAGAATAATTGGTGAATTCCCAACTGGAAATACGGTGAAGTGCAAACAACCATTACTGCCGCTGAGGTAAATGCATCCTGCTGAACGGGCGCATCCGACGGTAGCTCTGATAGCCACAGCTTCAAAGCAGTTTGTGTTGCTTTGGGTTTATATTCAAGATGAAGGCAGCATCTCCCTGGTTTCTTCCACTGCTTTGGTGTAGGAGGGTTTAGTTCTTGCTCATCTTGTGCATGCAGCCTGGAGGTGTGGGTCTGTGGACCTTTGAGGAAGCAGGTAGTGATGAAGGAGGTGAGGTTTGCTGTGGGAGTGGTGTATGATGGTACGTGATGGATTAGCTCGGAGAGGAGTAAAAGGCAGAGATACTGCAGGGTGGCAGGCTGCCTCCAGGACTCCGGTGCTTCTGTGGACACTAGGATTTTCATGTCTACATCTACCTTGGAGCTTTCATCCCTTTCGTTTCCCTGGCCGTGCTCACGGCATGGCTCAGCTCTTGTTTCTGCTTTCATTCTTCCTTACCCAAACTCTTCGATGACTCCTCCCTAGCTTTGCTGTCTTATTCCACCTGTTTAATCATTCTTGTGGCATAACCCTTATTTTTTTTGTACCAAGGGCCACTCTGACTAGACAACAGTTAGGTACCATCATGAGCTCCAGCTCAGTTCTCCATATTCACCGTATGAGGACATGACCTGAAGGGATCTGCAGTCACTGCCATAATTAGTGCTAAGCAGTCCCATGTTGTCAGACTCAGAAAAACCTGAATTTATCAGCCAAATCACTCTTCTGCCCTGAAGATATTCCTTCCTTGTGGAGCTGAGGGATTTTTGCATGCTCTTAGCTAGAGGAACTCAGTCTCCACTTGTCAGTCTTTACAGCTTTACAATAATTTTAGTACCCATTTTGAAGCAAGTGTTTCTCTATTCTGGCCATTGAACGGACAGGCTTATAGTATCAGCTCTTTCTGCAAGACAGGGAAATGGATGTAAGTTCTTCCAGCAACACTGCAATGTAACTTGATACTGATTTTATGCTGTCTGTATCTTGCACTTGAAATGACCACTTTTGAATGCTTATTTTTGCAAAGAAACTAGTGTCTATTATTTCCTTTATTGAGCTTGTATATGCCCACGAAAAGCAGTAATGGGTTTGCAGTCCATAGCAAATCAGTTCTGTTTAGCTTGCTGAAACTTTCTCCCTTTTCCAAAATCCTCATGCTGGATAGCTGAACAGTGGAGTCAGCTGGGGATTCAATATCTACCAGATGAGATAAGTGGACCAAATTCCACTTGATTGAGATAATATTTGGAACAAAAGGGTCTGTATCAGTGGCTGTATTAAAATCTTTGTATTGACTCTGCCTAGCCCACTGGGAGAAAAGCAAGATTTGGAGACTGGCCTGAAAGTCAAGCATTCCCCTACTAACACTATAGATTACTGTAACTTGGCCATGTTCTGGGCACTCAGAATAGACTTATCTTGACCATGGGGGTGAGATTGTTCGCCAATTGAAAACATCCAAATGTAGGTGTCTTCCTGTGAGCAGTGGCCCATGGAGCAGGACAGCATTCAAACTGGGATCCAGTGCTCTCCCTTTTGCTTTCATGACCTCTCTTTGGGGCTCCGCTACCCATGGTACCCAATGAACTCGGCCAACACTGGTAGGAAAAGCATTAAGGAATAGCACAGACTGGCAGGAGCATCTTAACACTGGCTTAACAACCTGACCAAGCAGCAGCTTGGGTGAAGAGGCACGGACACTTGGGGCATCCTGTCCGTATTTGAAGGGAGGCGGATGACCAATGCCAATATTTGACATTTGGGGACTGTTGCGGATGGAGTGACACACTTCACTCGTAAGAGAGAAGTAGCAATATGTTTATTGATTTAAAACAGCGATTTAACCAAGTTTGATAGTAAACGCAACAGTGATTTAACAAAATCTGATGACAAGATTCACCTGATATTTGCTTCATAAAGGACAGGGTCAGACAAAACTGTCAGGGAGACCCTCCCATTGAGTCACAAGGTTCAGAAAGGACCCCCTTACATTCTGACCTCCTTCTCAGAGGGGAGTTTAGGTGCAGCTGGATCCAATCCTAGTCCCAGACTTGGTCAATGGTTTATGTCTAAAGGATTATATATGTGCAATCAATCCTTTACATCACTTAGCTAAGGTTTCAAAGTTTAGCATGCTATTAATCAGTTACTGAGAATCTGTTGTGGCAAGGAATCTCTCAACCTCAAGGAGAGATCCTGGCGTGCAGCCCGCTGCCGTGCAGGAGACCTCAACGGGCCCTGGGCTGTCCACTATTTATGGAGTAAGATAATTGACTCAGTCGTGTTTGCATACTGACTACAGATGTTAGCTTCTTCCAAATTTAGCTGGAGTCGGACATTGACCAGCACTGTGGTTAGGCAGGCACATTGCTTAAATTAGCCCTTGGCTATTGTGTTGTTATCTGTCTCCCCTGAATCCCCTTTGAGCTGGATGCAGCCATCACGACCAGACGCATCCCGTACGTCTGCCACTGGTGGTTATCACTTGAGAAGGGTTATGGGAAATACAGGTCAGGCTGGGGAGGAGAGCACATCACCACAGGGACGTGGGAATGTCATGGTTTGCACCTTAAGTTTGACCAAGAAGGAAATACAGGTATGGTGGGTACAAGCTATCCATCCCTGGAGAGGCTAAGAGATCTCTGCCAAAGTACATCTCAATGTGTAAGATCAGCAGGAACACGTATGAGGAATTGTTTTTCACATCATGGAAGCCAAAAGTTATTGCAAAGCTCTGAAGAACGTTCATGTTTCAAGTCCTGCTGACTGAGATTGTAAAACCAGAAACTCTTGAAGTGTGCAGCTGGTAAAATATTGCAGTGTCTGCTTAGGACTGGTCTCTCAGCTGACTCTGTGGACATGTCAATGGGATTGAACCAGTCCTCCCAAACTCCACTTCGAGAGCCGATCTCTTTTGAGGAGCTCAAATTTTCCCCACGATAACTTCCAACCATGTCAGACAGCCAAAAGCACAGCTGGCTGCACAGCTGTAGTGCTAGAGAAGGGGCAGCAGGGCTCCTTTCCTCTTCCAGGAATGCACCACGGCACTTGTCAAACGCTGGTGTCACCAACCCAGCCCCTCCTTTTGTCCCTCTGTGCAAAGTTAATTAAAATGGTGCTAACCACAGCGTATGCTCAGTAATGACATGTGTTAGTCAGGCAGGGCTCAGCACATCTGTCCCGGTAAAAACCACTCATTCCATGTGCTGCCTGCTCGCCGCAGTATGTGGAGGGTGAATTTGGGGTTGTGAACCTAAAGTGCAAATTTGTGTGTATTTATGGCTTGTGTTTTCTTGCAACTGTGAGACTCCCATTGTGGGAATTAGAGAAGGGTTTTGATTTTTAAGGGGGGGGGGATACTGTGGTTTGTTGATGGTGTTGTCTTAGACACTTAATTTCCCTGTATCCCATCATCTCATTTGTTAGGAGTTGAAAAGTGGAAGTAGATCAGCCTGACTTACATCTTCTGTAAGGAAATTACTGTTATAGGTGAGGTGATGTCAATACCCATAGAGGTGCAGCAGACCGGTTCAGGAATGGGTTCCACTTGATGTAAAATGGGCAGATGTAACATGACAGAGTCTGCCTGCCACATATAACTTGTAAATCCTAGCACTTCTCTAGCAGTAAAAAAAAAAAAAAAAATTCACTAGAAAACCTGCCTGAGCTTTTGAAAAGTCTCTGGGAACTTACAGTGTTGTGATGACTTTTTTTCCCCCCCTTTTCACAGGAAAAACACCTTCAGCCATGTGTTGGGCACGAAGCTGGGCACAACTTGACCTCACCCCCTGAAAACAGGAACAGGGCCAAATTTTGCTGAGTCTCTGTGGGGACGATGCGTTAAAGTCCCTTTTCCCGAATGAAAGCTTGCACAGGGGTGCTCAGCTGTGTAACTGCCAGTTTGGCAATGCCTATAGGATGCTCTGACAGTGATAAGTACTTCAGCGGTACAGATAATTTGCAATACGCTTCAAGATGGCCAGACGTAAAAGGCTGCTATAAACGAGCGCAGCAATATTATAATTTAATGACATAAGCTCGCTGTTTCCAAAGCAGAGTCAATACAGCGGTGAAAACCGTGGAGCGATCGGTGGTGAATAACTGGGGCAGGGTGGATTACGAGCCTTCCTCCTCTTAATGGCTGATGCGAGGATATTGTCTGTCTCTCCGCGCTACGCCAAACGTCTCCCGTTGGCATGTGTGAATGCTAACAGGAGGAAGGTGAAATGAAAACATTGTTCATACATATTACTCATATGCAAGCTGTGGATTTCATATATTCTTTTTTTGCAAAGAAATCTCCTCTTCCTTTGAGCCCATAAATGAAATACGCCAAGCCAAGGGATTCTTAAAATTTAGCTGAGCACAGATCATAACTTACTGTATTTATTATAATAATGTCCCCTTTCTGTCCTATTTGCATTCATGGAAAGGCAAGGTTAGGAAAATATTATGGTATTTTTTTTCTGTCTCAGTGCAATAGAGGCGCTGGAAATGAGGAGTAGTTTTTAATCAGTTTTACATGAGTGGCCTGGGTTTTGCTTTAGCACTCTGTCTCCATGCTTCTCAGTTAAAATGGTGATTTAATTTCTTCTCTGTGATGCTTTGAGGGATGAGTGTTAGTGGGGAAAAACATTTGATGCTCAGAGTAGAGTCCCAATATGTTTTTTTGTCTCTTTTGAATATATGTGTGATGTAGTGAGGAAAAGATGGGCACTAACAAAATACATAACAGTTCTGATGCACCCATGAAGAAGGACATTTTTACAGCCTTAGATCTGAGAAATCACATACTTGGCAGTCAGACTGTGCAAGATGAAATAATGAAAGTTTAACCTTTCCTCCAGCTTATAGGTCTGAGCCTGAAATATTTTGATTAGCTAATGACCATTATGTGGTCTAAAGCCAAAATGGGCCATCAAGATGCTCGGTCTGGCCATAGGCAAAGTTTTGTAATTTCTCCCAATTCCTTCTGTACTGAGCCATCCAAGACAAGTCCATCAGAAAGGTAACCTGTTTTCAAGCCTTAAGTCTTGTTCTAACTTCGCTTGTCATCCTGCTTAAGAAATGTGTGTCTGACTGTAATTTGAATCTATCTAGCTTTACCTTCTGGCCATCGGATCTTGTCATGCCTTTCTCCACTTGAGTAAAAGGCTATTTTTAACTTGTGTGTCTCCCAAGAAGATATCGATGTGTGGTAATAGAGTCACCACTCAATCTACTACTTGGAAAGAAAATTGATAGAGCTTTGAGACTCTAATTTAAGTGCTTTCCTACCTTATTCTCATCATGATTTAACATTTGGTCTTTGGTAAAGTCTCCAGAACAACTGAAATGCAAACTTTCTGGCTGTAGTGATTTCTCAGCTTCATATAAATATATTATCAGAGCAAACAGGAAAGTGTGCACTGCGTTGACATGTGCATAAATGAAAAATGGCTCAGCAGCTTTACTCTGACAATTCACATAAATTCATCTCTTATATGTAATACATGCACATGCATTACGGTGGGGTGGCGATGTGTTCAGAGAAGTGTTTTATTTTCAGCAAAATCTCTCCTAACTCAAGCCCTCTCTGCCCATGTAAAGTGTCTCTAGCAGTTTTAGTTTGATGTGATGATTTTCACCAGTTGCGTTGATCCTTAACAGTGACTATGCCCTGGCCAAGAGTTGGGTTTGTTTCAGTGGGGGGTGCAGACATCCGTCTCTGGGGTCTGTATTTCAGCTCAGGTTTGGGGATGGCTCGGATCTATAATGTATAGGGTGAGGGATTTCTCCTGTTGTCTTGATCTTTCTTTTCTCCTTCCACAGTTTACGAGGTGGTGACAGTGACAGGAGATGTCCGGGGAGCAGGAACCGATGCCAACGTCTTTGTTACTCTCTTTGGAGAGCTTGGGATTACTCCCAAGACTCATCTCACCAGCAAGTGAGTACCTGGAAGGAATCTGTATCTTTGAGGCCTGTTCTTCAGTGACTTTTATTGCATTTTGATGAAACGTAATATTGTGCTGATGGATGCTGAGGGAATAAATCTAAAAGGTATTTCGAGATCACCAGGGAAATCTGAATTTTTGCTGTTGCACGTTTCTTACCAAATCCCTTGCAAACCTGCACTCCTTTCTGTAGGTGGAAATGTGCGTTCAGATCCATATTATGTAAGGCTCACATTTGTAAGGTGTGGGGACACTTGCTTTTCTTAAAGCTTAAATTAGGAGCTCCCAGTTTAGGAGCTGAGAATATTCGTCGCTTGTTGGAGTGGGCATGATGGGCCATGTTCGCATGCCTAAATCCCACTGAGGTCTCCATGCTAAGTCAGGTACAGAGACAAATGTCCCTAAACGTTTCTGAAGAGTAACTCAGTGGGTTTGAAGTAATGTTGTTGATGAGTAACCACCCACACCCAGCCGTAGGAAATCTGTGGCAAGCAGAAATGGAAGAATTTCAGCTGATTCCTAATTTAGATTGTTTCCATTCTATCTGCTGTATGCCTTGTTGCACACCGCTGCGGTTGCACATCCACTGGATGCACCTTCTCAATTCTTACCACTATGTTGAACTTAGTGGAAACTATGCTTTACAATATAAGAACCCACTATGAGGTTTTAGACTCTCTCAAAAGCTTTTTTTTTTTTAAAAAAAAAAAAAAAAAAAAAAAAGTGAGCATCAGGGCCCGCAGGTGCTCAGCTCCCATGAAAGCAAGGTGACTTTTAACAAAGTCCCAGCTCTGCATGTATTAATTTCCTCTTAGCCAGACAATTGCACTAAGATAAAGGAGAAATCCCTTCTCCACAGGATATAGGAGAGGCTGTGTGTCTCTGTTTTTCGGTGTTCTTATTGTTTTGGTTTTCTTGAAAATGTGCTTCAGAATTTTTAATCCTGTGCTAATGTCACACGGTAACTTCACATTTTCTCCATTTCTACAGCACCGACAAGAGGTACCTGCAGCTATTTTAAATTTTACCCTCAAAAGAGCTTCTCTTCCCAGTGAAGCAACTCAAACATGAGAGTCTGTAAAGAAAATGATATGGGAATGGTAAAGAAAATACATGAAATTTCAGCCCTGTTTGCCATATTTGAAATTCAGAAATCAGAGCTAGGCAAAGGAGTTTTATTATCCCAGCATCCCTAGAAACATGAGGGAGAACTTGCTGATTGTGTATTGTATATCTATACAAAATGCTTTGTCTCTGTTCATCCAGACATCCCAATGAACTTATAAAGCGGAATACCGTTTCTCTTGATTTAACAGGGAAGGAAACTGAGGCAAGGAGGTAAAAGATGACATGGTCCTGCAACAGGTCAGTGGCAGAGCTGGGAGCCGCAGCAGCTCTGCTGGGGGAAGAGCTTCTAGCACCCAAACCTGCCTCGTAGTATTTGGCAAAGCCATCAAAGCAGCATTTGCTTTCCAGGGAGTTTTCTTGTGGTCAGCATTTACATAAAGAGCCATTTCATTGTCAAAGCGCTCTTCTGCACGTGGTTATGGGAAGAATCCAAATATTACCTTCAAAAAAACCCTGTATGCCATTTAGAGAAGAAGTCAAGAGATCCCCAGAATAGATTTCTTAATCAGCTGTGGCCTTAAACGAGCTACGGGTCGTACAAGTCATCTTTGCTGGCACTCTGGTTAACGCCTGCTCTTTCCTCCTGGACTCACCACTTTTTTTTGTGAAAGAAAGAAAGAAGGGACACGCGGGGATTATTTTAGGTTGCAGCAGCAGCCATCTGAGCTTGTTCAGACCTGGGTTACCATTTTGGGCTTGGTCCCTCTTGTTGCAGAGAGCAGATGGCTGAGGTGTTGGTAAGCAAGGATGAAAGGCATGGGAAGCCAACCTTCTGCAGTTCAGGGCTCTTCAAACTGGTCCCGTAGGAGGTGACCGTTGGAACTGCAACTACAGCTTTCCACTGGGGATTTCCCAAACATCAGCATAATTGCTGCATCTCTAAGCAAAGTCTGGCCCGTTACAGTGCTTCATCGAGGAACAGTGAGAAAAAAGCTAGTCTGAGTGTAGGAGTGTCCGCAGATCTGCTTAATTGGTAGTCTTGTCTCCTAAATATGAAGCAAACCATGAAATAGCCAGTTTGCCCCTAAATTTATTATGCAGCTTTGTGAATATGGCAAAAGGATGGAATCTCATGCATCTTTCAACTAAATGTTTACACGAGTTCACTTATGACTGCAAATGCATGACATTTTATAGGTGTTTACATTTCCCCGTGTATGACAGAAAGCTAAAATATCATGCATTGCCTAAAGACGGTGCTACCATTTCAGATTCTGGTTAGAATAGGTTTTTCTTATTTCTTTTGTGATTGTGTGCTGGTAGTGAAATACATGACATTTCAGATCTTATTGTCATGCGCGGTAAAGGGAAGACATGGCAAGCTGATGAAATATCATGTGTTTTTGACATTGGCCAACAATAAGGTAACTGTGAAAAACAGACACAAATCTTCATCATGACTTGTCAGGAGGACCATCAGTCCTGAAAGTGGCAGTGCCCAAATTCTATCCCAAAACATGCATTTATTTAGGCAAGGAGGTTTAGCCAAGTAGTGTTTGGGTCTGGGAGGGACTGGAAGGAATCCTCCTTTGCAGTCACTGTCTGCCAGTTTTGGGGCTGGACACGATGGCAACACCTCCCCACCGGTGCTGGAGATGGTGGATGGGTGCTGGCAAAGCGTTGCTCGGTCCTGGCCACTCTGGGCAAAATCCCACTTCAAAACCCAGTTTACGCAAATCTCCAGATCCCCACCTGCCATCCTGCACCAGCTACAGCTCAGCCAGAAGCTAAAACCACTACCACAAATAAGTTTCTTTCCACGGGCTCCATCACGGGCACATGGGGGGACACCAAGGGACTGCTTGGTGACATTTTGGCAGTCGCCGAGACCTTTCCTACAGGCGTGAGCTGCTTCTCCATGGTCCAGTGCTGAACAAACTGTGCTGATCCTCCATAGTGTTTTATTTCTCTTTGCTCATGTGCCTTCCACCACTCTAGGGCTGAGGACTGATTGCAAAACTCAGCAGGGAATGCCGCTGCCAGCTCATTTGCAGTATTTAGTAGCAAATTTATTTATTTTTTGCTAGTGTAAATGAAACCACTTTTCAGTGTCAGGCTTACCTGGTCCAGCTTGTGACAGCTGCAATAAATATTCATGGGGAGATTTTTCCTTTAAAAAAAAAAAAAAGGAGATAGAAAAGATTTAGCATCTATGGCAAAGAAAGATGAATAATTGGTAAGTGACAGCTGGCTTCTTACTGAATTTGAGAATGGTGCAACAGATTTTATTTTATTTTTTATTTCCTATGCTGAATACCTTTAATTGGCAGTCCCTTCTACCTGGTCATGAGTCACTATACAGAGCTTCTCCTGCTCCTAATGCCAGGAAATACATAGGAATTGCAGAGTATGTACATGATGGTCTTTCAAGGATGTTAATGTTTGTAGCTCTACTACTGCTAAGCCATACCAAGTTGCAGAAGATCTGATTTTCCTGTTTAACTGCTCTGGAATAAATAAACAAATACAGAGGAGCAAGCTTATTTACTCCAAACAGTTAATATAATAAGGTAGGAAGTGTTAGAAAGTTGGTACAGAAGGGGCTATTCAGGCTAGGAAGCAAAGAAACCCCAAGTGCAGTGGAGGAAGGCTTCTCGCATCGCTGCTGAAGCACTTCTGAGATAAGTTGCAATGCTTTTCCTTTAATGACACGGGATGTTTCCCATTTAAAAGCTGTTTGTGTATCTAACTGTACTCTGATTAATGCCCATACGAATCTGCAACACTTAGACCGCGCTCTGAAGACTTAATGATCTGGGGCAGTGTTAAGTGAGAGCACAGTTTGGAGTCTATATTCGCTTCTGAAAAAGAAACAAAATGGGAAATTTCTTCTCTCTCTTGCTCAGGCTTATTGACTCCTGTGTCTAGCATTTCAAGAACAAAACCACCTAAGAGGGTACTTGGGCAGCCGTGTTAAACAACCCAAAGATAAGAGCCAGTAGAACTGGTGTACGTATAAATTATAATCCACCTGCAGCTATGCAACCAGCAATTGGTGGTACCAACTACAAGAAAGGTCAAGCCTTAGAGGGAGAAACAGGGATTTACTCAAAACAGGTAGACTTTTAAGGGAATTTAGCTGCTAGACCAGGTCCCTGCTGATAAGTGCCAGCAGGACTTTCAGACTGTAAAATCTGGCCAGTTTTCCCATGGGATGAGTATAAGGTGCCTTCCTGGAACAAACTCAACCTTTCTGCCTTGCTCAAAATCCTGCCCCTACCCCCAGCTCAGTCTTAAAAATGTCTGACCTTGTTCTCATTAAAATCTTCAAAATTATTTCTCCATGGGAATGGGATAGAAATTTTCAGCAAAATAAAATTTGCCCCCAAATATGGCAGAGTAGACGCAATTTCAAAATGTAATTTAATATTGGGAAATGCTGAGCAACGTTTGCACCTTTATCGATGGCTCTATCTGCTTTGTATACAGTTTCTCCAGAAAATAACAACCAAACTGCAGATAACAAAGACATAAAGCATAGCTGAGATTATCTAAATTAAATACCATTGTTTTATTTTCTTTATGTAAATCATGCCACCAAAGATGCAAAACTGATAGTAAGATACTGCTGCTCCATTGTATTGCAGTACAAAGTGAAGGAACACATGTCCAAGATGTGCCATTAAGGTTATTGAAATCTGTGCTGGGAATGCTTATGGATAAGGCAGGAGCTGTTTCAGTGTGCCCTACAGCACTTTCTAAAGTTTCAGGGTACGTTCAGACACGAGCTCTCACGGTTTTGGGTGGTGTTTGGCTCCTGGGTGTCATCATGCTGCTACACCCCCGAGCAATTTATCTCATTCAATTAAATCCTTTCAAGTGGGACCACTTTTTTCATTAATTGTTCTATGCTTGTTTAAGCAAGATTCCTTCTGCTGGTCAGGTTATTGGTAGGGAAGAAAAAAAAAATAATGTCCTTGGTACAGAGATGTTTGCAGTCGCTGTGCTTTTTGTCTGGTTTCTTTTCCATCTGGAGTATTTTTGGACGTATGCTGCTTTATGCAGTATTTCCAGCCACCTGCTGACTGATATTGTCATCTTCTTGACAATAGTCTTGGCAAAATATTTGCAGACCAAACTCCCTGGAGTATTCCTTGCTCCAAGAAGGAGGTTAATGATGCTGCTATTGGAGCTCTGTGTTAAGAGTAAATACGGTTTGAACATACGGGGGTTTTTTTGCAGTTAGGCTGTCCGTAAATCCATCCAGGCCAGTGTCCTCTCTCCAGGAGTGATCAATATGGATTTGTAGGGAGAAACAGAAGAATGAGGCAAACGCATCGTAAGCATTTTTCTAGTATCTTTTTGCATCTTGTAGCAAGCTGCCGTCTTAGCCAGAGGCCTGATAACACAAATACAGCCAGCCTATAATATATATTGGATAATCTGAAGATGAGCAAAGCTGTCTGTCCTTTCAAGCCAGGAAAACAACAGGGATAGATCAGCGCTCATCCCTGCCACCTATGTATGTTAAAACTACGCTGCCCACCCCTAGTTCATGAGAAACTCGCCTCCCATGAGATAGCAGGTGAACCAAATGGCATTTATTTTTCCTTAGAGAGTGACAGGCTGTAGGGTGGTTTTTGGTGCGTGACCTTCTGAAGTCATGCCCGGTACCCAGCTCCCTCCCGGTGCTGCTAAATATCAGTGGCAGGAGCAGGCAGACCTGCGGGCAGGGTCGCAGGGAGATGCCACCAAGAACTGACTCTTTCTGATGATTTAATGGAGCATCTTTAAAATTTTGTTCGAAGTGACATCCACGGTAACACTTTGTGCTTCTGTGCAACCCTTCATCCACGGTGCTTTTGCAGGTGGTCCTGTGCGTACAAAGCATTGCCAGATAAAACACCTGATAAAAAGGCAATTTGAATGGTCATTAATGCAGTGATTCAAAGCTGAATTGGTTCAGGTTACTCCATTGCTGCTAAAGGTTGTGGTTATTATTTTTATGCCTCTGCTGTGATCAGTACCCAGGTTTTCCCTCTGTTCCTAAGAGCTCAGCTCTGGAAAGGGTGCTTTTAGCTGATCAGAAGTAAAGACTATTTTCTACAAATATTCAAAATTTCAGTTTCAAATGTGGCTTTCATTTAGGTGGTTGGATTATGTCTTGTGAATTCCCCTTTATTTTAAAAAAAAGAAGGTGATTTACTAGTGCAAATGTTTATTTTATGTACTTTTGCATTTAACATGCATCATTGATAGCGTCTTTTTGTCTATATACCAAGTAGTAGCGAAACTCTCGTGGCCCTGGCTCTGTTCTCTGTGCCAATGGCCTACAGAAGACATGCATGCAGGGATTTAAAAATACTATGCTCAAATATGCACCAGTTCTTGTGGTGCTTTTTAGCAATGTGACTTATCCAACCAAGGGACCTAGTACTCTAAATCATTGTACATTTGCAGTACCATGAGCAGTGCAACCTGTAGGCAATCATTCAACCAAAAGAATCTGAAAACAGCTTCAGATACAAAAAATATTTGAGAATTTCATATACTAATTTTTGTTGAAGTTTCTTGGATGTTGATTACAAAGCAATTGGGTAAAACACTACAACAGACTATAAAAAATAGAGCTGCTAAAGCCAATTAAATAAGTGAAATAAAAAACCTGATTGAAACATATTTCTGAAGTTGCCCTAGCCTGATATCCCAGCCAAATGATAGGGCTCCAAGTGAAATTCTGCTGATCTTTAAGTGTTTGCTTACAGCTACCCATGCCCAGTCCTTGATTCTGCAACCAGTCAAGCTTGAACATTAGAAATTTAGTGCTGCAATTTCCAAGTCAGATTTTTCCCTGCTTTATTTGTCACCGGAGCTGTGCAAGCCAGCGTGCTGCATTGTTCAGTGTAATGAGTTCCTTATGGTAAACAGGCTATGAATTTCTTACCCCAGCTCCAACCTGGACCAGACTCTGACATAGCCCAGCTGTCATTTCTCCTTCTCTCTCTTTTTCTTTCTTTTTTTTTTTTGGATAAACTTCAGTATAGCCATTCACCATGGGAAAGTCCCTCACTCCCTCCCTTCCCACTTAATTGACAATGCTAGAAAAATGCTAGAGGGCAGGACTGGATTTTTCCTTAAAACATTCCCCTTTTTTTGTCCTGTTGATGCTGCATATCCATCTCAAGGGAAGAGACTTGTCAAATTCTTCCTACCTTTTGACAGCAAGGCTCCCCAGGAGTTTGACTTCTGGACCACAGTCATGTTTCCCAGTGCTTTTCCAAGCTCTTTCAAGATGCGTGAAGCATCTCCTCGATGGGCACTCTCAGATGCCCACTCGCTGCTCCTCCAACACCAGATTTCCTCCCCACCGCTCTCCCACCATCCCAGCAGCCGAAACAGCCCAGCACAGTGGCGGAACTGCCGTAAACCAGCACCCACCAGGACCAGCGTGCTGAAATCTTTGGGCTAATTAGTCTCACTTAATACTTTTGTGCCATCTCCATAGCAGTCTGCAGCACTGCATTGATCTCCGAGCCGATGCGGGGAGAAGACGCTGTCATTACGATGCTCGCTCAAGCCTGACAAACTAATTGCCTTGCACTCGCTGACTGTTTTCTCTCTGACAGCTAGGTTGGGGGAGGCTGGGATGGATTTAATTGTCTCTTGTCTTCGTGGCAAGGTTAACTGTTTTAGCCTTTTCATGTAGCGGCGATGCTCCTGGCGCGGTGTCTGAAATAGCAGAACGGGGGAGGAGGAGGGTTGCGCACGCATTTGCAGAACACACAAAATAACCTTTAAACAAAGGCACACGCAGATCCTTCAGTGATGTGGAGAAGAGAGCCAAGCAAAACGGAACCCCCTTGCTTGGATTATTAATATTCATTATCTTTCCGAGTACAAGCTGCTTGTCACTGTGGCTTTGTGCTGCTGGAGCACTGTGGTTTCTTGTTCATTTTAACGTGACTTCTGGATTTTGCTGTGTTTAATCATCTGTAGCGATGCTTAGTGGCCCAGGTGAAATGGGGGCCCATCAGCGAGGGCAGGTGGGAGAGGCTGTGTCTGCAGAGCAAGGACGGGTTTTGCCTTGATGTTATTCATAGTGTTTTTGTGGAAAATACGAGCTCAGAAAGGATGGAGGTGCTTGTCAGAGATCACACTGCAGGCTAGAGGCAGAACTGGGAATTAAATTCTGCATCCCCTGACCTGGGCCAATATACTTTATATTGCCTTCCACTTGCACCTGTGAAATACAAACCACACACTTAACGCTTCACCAAAAAAAATATCAAACTAATCCCTGTCTTACAGTTGGTTTGCTTTGAATGAGATACAAATCGTAGGAGAAAGTCGCAAAGGAAGCTTCAGCGGTCATTAAAAAAATGTTGGAAGATGGGCATGGAAAGAAACCTTTGATGCGGTTGGATGCTTTTATCTCTGGCTGAGCTCTGGGCAGATCTGTGGCTCCGCAGGGAACTCGCTGGGCTACGGAGCCCCTCCGCTCCATCAGCAAGAGCGGGTACGCTTGATGCCCAGAGGCAAGGATGGCAGGAGAGGACACATCTGGGAGTGGGAAGCAGAGATGAAAAGCATATTGAGGCACTGTAAAGCAACTGAGGTGGATGTGCAGGGGTCCAGATTCACCAGGGTCTTCCACATTGGTTGGCCAAGGGCTGGTTGATCAGGGTGAAATGACGCTGTGACTCGATTACTCCGAACGAGCACTTTCCAGCCACCCTGGAGGAGAACAGCGAAAACATCCCCGTGTTTTTTGCTGTTACCTCTACGTTTTATCAACCGATGGGTGGGCTAGCAGAGTCGAGGAACCACAGGCGAGGTGTTACCAAAGAGTTGGAGTCCTTCATGTAATTTTTGCTTCATTGGTGCTGCCTTGAAATATTTTCGCTGACGATTATTTTCAGACACCTCCAAAAGCCACTTGCTGATGGGAAAGTCTTACAGGCTTCCCCAGCTCTTACCTCTACAGGCAATTTAGTTGAGGATTTTGAAAAACCTTTGTCATGTTTTATTCTTGGAGGTGATATGGAATGTGATCCAAGGTTTGCATCTGCTTGGGCCAGCATTGCATTTCCCCCAAAGATTCCATCTCAGCTTCTGGAAGGACTCTTAGAGCTTGAGAAGGGAAAAAGTCTTTTAAATGTCAGTACTTAGAGCTATCCAAAACTTGTCACAGGGAAGAGGGTGTGGAAAAGTAGGTCTTTCCAGTGCTAGAAATGACATTTCTTCATCCTTAAACCGTAGCACTCTGTCAGGCCACAAGGTATGCTTGCTGACAAGGTTGTTATTTTCTTACCATAGTTTTTGGCGCATGTGTATTACAGGAGCAGCACGGCCTTTGAGAGGAGCAAAACAGATGTGTTCCGAGTAAAAACCAACAATGTCGGACAAATAAAGAAAATAAGGTACCGGCTCCACAAGGCGCTAATTGAATGACAGGCTGTAGAGTTTTTAGCGTTGTCATGTTTTATTCATTATATTTGTTAATGTGCTCCTATCAAGGTGAAGTTAAGGGGTGGTAAAAGCTTGTTTACTGCCTAAGATTTGAACTGAAGCGTGAAATCACCTACCATATTCCTTATAACTATCCATGCTCCCCACCAAGGATTGTATTTCTGTCATATACAATCATGGAGGAAGGCTTTTAGGACTGTTTTATATGTCCCAATGGAGGTAAATGGGGTTCGCTATCCTCTTATGCTAAATTAGTGTAATGTAAATGATAATTATTATGTTTAACCTCCATCTGACTGACCTATATAATACTAAAAATTATTAACTAGTACAAAGAAAGCTGGAAAAATGGGAAGAGGTGGATAAAACAAAGTAAGAAGAGAAAAGAGCAGGAGGGATACAGGGTGGGAGGAGAGTGACTTATGCTTTAGATATGCAGTGTGAGTGAGTGTGTATGTTGAATGAACATGCAGGTGTACGTATATTTTGTATGCATCCCCTTGGAGGTAATAGCCCATGTATGCACCTATGATATCTACTCACAAATACATGTGGAAGGTTGTTATTTTCAAAATACCCTGTAAAAGCCTATAAGTCTTATGAAACGCTTTGGCTAGACAGGTATAAACAGGCATTTTGTGTAGAGTTGCTCTAGCCTTGCCTAATATAATACATTCCACAAAATTACAGTACTAGTGGCCGGTCTTAATCCAAATATCAAATCCAGGGTTGTTCTTCCTCTAGGATTGAGCATGATAACACCGGACTGAACGCGGGCTGGTTCCTTGACCGTGTGATCGTGACCGACATGAACAGACCTCACCTCCGGTTTTATTTCCCCTGCAACAACTGGCTGAGCAAGGAGGACGGCGACGGACTGTACGTCAGAGACCTCGTTGGCAGCCTGAATCCCATGGATGTGCCCAAAAGTAAGGGTTTTCCCAAAAGCTCGGCTTTCTGGTGCCTCGTCAGAAAGGACAGGGTTGCTTTCAGATGACTTCAGCCATATAAAAAGTAATCGCGTAGGCTAAGCTAATTTGAATTTTCTTTATAGTCAGTGGAGAGAGAAATAGGAAGGTGCAAGATGCTTCCAGAGGGTAATTCCTTCTTCCAGTGTTAGACCTGACACCGTAGCATAGGATAGATCACTATCTGGAGAAGCTCCGCTTGTTGGTTGGGTACTGAAGGATCTGTGATGACTACTTTAAATTCGATTAAAAGGCTACATGTAGATGGGAGGCATCCTACCCCAGAAGATGTAGGTGGTATCATTGTGTGCTATCAGAAGAGGCAGCGTGGTTGCAGTCCTGTGTATAAAAAGTTAAGTGTTTCCAGGCTCTGGTGATGACCTGCAGGAAATTTCCATAAACAAGTCAACCCTCTCGCTGTAATTCCATGCTGGTGTACTGTATGTGTATGATATCCATATTGAACTGGTGCCTATTTTTCAGAGTGGTTTTAAGCTAATGATGTTGAAGCGAAGCCAGGACAGCTTGCAAACCAGACATGTACTCCCAAATTGATATCAGTGTGTAGGCCATGCGGTGATGTATAGTGCATGTAACGTGAGTGGGAAGACGATCGAGATGTGAAAGTGGAGCCAGCAAAGCAGCCTCAGGTGGTATGTCAGCAGTTCATCTGCAAGTGCTAATGAGGAAACCGAGTTGTGTTTTCCTGATGACCTCACCAATGCACTGCTCCTTTCTGGGAGCTTAATTTTGGGCATGGAAAGGGAAATACACCCACCACCAGCCACAGGTCTGAGGGAAAGGAGAGACAGTTTCGTGCAAAAGAGGGGAAATGTGTTTTTGCTAGTATCACAACTTTTTGAGAATACGTAGTTGATTTCTTGCACTAATGTTGTTGATGTGACCACTTAGGAACCTTTTTTTGACAAAAACAGTTTATTGCCAGCCTTAAAACAGTGCTTTGAGCATTGATAGATGCTCTAGAAGGGAAAAGCATTATTATTTTTATTGAGATTCTGTTTGAAGTTAACAATGAAACAATACACCATGACACTGTCCCTGAATTGTTAAATAATTTTGCGCTATTAAGATACAACCCCCTAAAACAGTTTCAGTATGTTGAAAGTGTAAGTATTAAAGGATACTGCATGTGAGTTAGCATGCACAAAAAATATCCGTTGATAAGAAATGTATGTGGGAGCGTTTTATAAATGCAGACCTCTCCAGGGTGGCTGCCACAGGGGAATGAGATAACGTCTGGAGATGCTCTGCCAAAAACCCACCCAGTTACTGCTGGGGCTGTGTGTGCCAAAGTCCTTTGCTGCTCTTTTATCTGTTCAGGTTGTGAAATGGAAGAGTTAAGGGGCGGGAGGGGTCTGTGGATGAGTCAAAGCAATACACAAATAACAAGAGGTTCCCTCGAGGAGGAAGTCAACCATTCCATCTTAATAGATCTTTAAATGACACAACAGTTTATCTGAATTTATTATTGCTCCTGCCTTGGAGAGTTGATTCAAAGGAATGCATGTGATTTCCTCCATCCTGTTCAACACCTGTTTCTCAGCAGGAAAAGATTTGTGGGCTAAACCCTCAGCTGGTACAAATCAGCGCAGCTCCAATGAAATTGCTGGAGCAACGTTGCGTTTCACCAGCCGAAAAGCTAGTCCTGAGCGCTCGCTCTTCTGGAGAAGTGGTTTTGGGTTATAGGTCAACTGCTCACTATGTGCTTGCTCCAGGACGAATATGAATAAGATTGTCTCTTGCCTTAGGAGTATGAAAGAAGAGATTTAACCAGGTATTTTGTCAGCAATGCATCTGTTCTCATTGCCCTTACCAGCTAGAAAAGCCCGCTTCTGAGTGGCATAGGCTGGATGCTCTGTGGCCACCCGTATAAATGCAGGGAGCTGGGCTGAGGCCAGAGGCACGGGTGAAGGGTTGGATGCCTTCCAGGTGGCAGGTCTGAATCTGTAAGAGGAGAGGGTTAGCTCAGCTATCTCAGGTTGCAGTTCCCCTTGAACCATAATTAATGAAAGATAAACATTCCCAGGCTGCTGAGGTGAACTGTCAACTGCAAATGTAAATTTATCTGAATTAATTTGGCTCTCTCTGGATCTGTAAAGGTCTGAAATGAGATTGTGATATGATTTTCTTTGTACATACAAGTCATTTGCCCTAAATTTGGTTGTGGTTTTTTTCTTTTTTTTCCCAAATGGATTAAACAGTGGTGTTTACTCTTTGAGTATTAATATTTTCTAGGCTACTAGACAAATGAATAATTATGTGGTTTGGTGATTTTATGTGCCTGTAAATAAAGATTAGTTACTCCTTCTTAAGTCTGTGTTCCCATTAGCAGTGTTCAGTGCCATACTCTTCTCCTTTTTGGTCATGCCTCTTCAACCATTGTTCCCCTTTTTTCTTTAGTTCTTCTCTGTAAACCACCCGGGCACTGTTGTTACCGACCTTAGCCTCATGCTTTGCTTTCATGCTCCATTTGTTGCCACAGTCTGGTATGTTTTTGGAGGTAATCAAATAAATTTCCTCCACGTTCCCTCTCCTGCAACACCTTCAGCTTTTGATCTCCTGGAGAGCTTTCTCATCTTTGTCATGAGGATTTACCTTCCTCTCTTGAACTGGAGGTCACTGCTGGGATGTGCATCTTCTCTGTGATATGTGTGGGATGTGGACTGGAGAAAAAATGTGGTTTTTTTTGTTGTATTTTTCTTTGTTGAAGCTCTATAGAGGCATTTGAAGGGGGTTGTTGGTGCTCAGACCAAAACCTACCAAGCTGTGGGGAGACTCGGCATTTTTCTTGGTGAGGAGCACAGGCCAGCCAGAGAATCCCTGCAGGGCTGTGAGCATTGAAGAGGTTAATTTAAAGGGAAAAAAACCAGAGGCATTATTAAAAAATGCAGAAAAGAGTATGTTCCAAGAAATAGTCAACATATAATTGAAAACTTGCGCACACACACACACAAAACAAAAGTAGAGTTCTTTTCATGATCCAAGTAGAGTTACAGAGGATGGCAGGAACATTTAGTGATTGCAGATGCCTGAGTGATTGCATGTACTTATCTGAATAAAATGGCTCCTGTCAGGTTCCCTGTTGAATGCCACACATTTCTCAAGGAGAACAGGTTACATTTTCACTGTTCCTGCTTGAATGATCCTCTATTCCCTGTATTCACATCCACGGCATCGTATGCCCATGGCCCTTTGACAGCGTTAGTGCCACAGATTCTTATTTACCCAGCAGCTGCTATTGGCTGCCTGGATTAATTTACATTGCAGGTATTAATTACAAGGAAGGGCTATTGTTCAGCCTTATGCTGCTTCACTTGAGTTTATGAAGCCTTAGGATTGTATGACTATGGTTGAGCCTTTATGCAAGGGACCAGCTCAAAACTGAAGTCAGGCACTGGTTTTCCTTTGAGTGTTGCGGGTTTTGGCTCACTCTGAGGGTGTCTGATGTCCTACCAAAGCAGTGGGGGAGGACAGCATTCATAATAGCTTGTAGCTGCACTAATAAAAGCTACTGACCCAACGGGGACGCAAAAGCAAATGAAATTCTGCATCCAGTTCCCAGCCCGTTGTTTGATTGTCTGCAGACTGATCCCGAATCAACCGTGCTGCTCTGTGGACAGACCCTTATGTCTCCAACCCCGTGGTGACTCTCATTTGGCTGGACTTCACCCGTCTTTCCCTGGTGGTCTGCAGCCCCAGAGCTGCTCTGCATGTGCTGCAGGTGGGACACGGGGGCTGTGTCTTTCTCCACCCTTGTGTGGGATGGGTACAGCTTTTATCACCCAGCTGGAAAGCAATGACTCCTGAGATTTGGTCTTCAGGTGGATTGAAGAATGCCTCAAGATGGAATACTGGAATATTTTTGCAAGGCTACGTTTTGTCCTGATTCATAAAAGAAGCTGAGGTTTGGAGGGGTTAGGTGATATGTTAATTATCCATGGGCCATCTTCTCTCTGGGGGTGACAACAGGCTGTTAACGCTATTTAGCTGGTTGAGGTTAGGCTAGGCTCTCTGCATTGTCACCCCCAGTTTTCCTCAGAACGAGGGAAAAAGTTGCAGTTAGGTACCACCAACACATATTGGCTATTCTTGATTATCCTTGAAACCTGTCTGTAATCAAAACAATTCTCTGTGCATCCTCTTTTACTGAGAGAAAGAAGGACCTTTCATTTGCAAAGGGGGCATTTACTCATTTGGTCCTTAAAACCATGTTCAAAAGCACAGATACCTGAAAATTGATTCAGTCTTCTCTGTGACTGCAGTTTATGCTAACCTGTCAAATTTTGGTCAAGTCTTGCCAACCTGCCTCTTGCAAAAGATGTTGAGAGCCAAGGACTGATTTCCAGCTGGCTCTTTGGCCATCAGCACCCTGAAATTATTTAGGATTGGACACAAAGGGCTATAAATGTGCATGGGGCAGCAGGTCATGTCAAAGACCAGATCAGGGGTAGCTGCGCTGTATCTAGGGCTAAGTCTGTGTGGTCTTTTGCAGGCAGACGTAAGTTTTCTGCCTTGCTGAGACAAGAACCAGCTTTGAACTGGAAGGTTGGTGGTTGTGTTCAATTCTGGCCTGATTTGTGGTTGATATATGGTGCATCTGAGAGTTTGCGTAGATATGTCCTGAGAGGTAATGGCTGTAAGGTCACCCTGAGCAATGGGAAACTGGATTCCTGTAAAGACAGATGAATGCTGAAATGTGCCCATGTGCTTGCGCGTGCACAGCCTTTAAGAATATGAGAACAATATTTATTATAATTACAAACGGGAGAAGTTCAGCCGATCAAGCTGCAGGTCAGCCCCAATCCATTAGTCTTCCACAAGTTTCCTTGAGTCATTGGTCTGGCCTTGTCTGGGGCAGAGTTAATGTGATCACCTGAGGACACTTGGGCACTTTGTGTTCGTGGTGGGTCAGAGGAGAAGACCACGGGCAGGGTGAGCCCCAGAACAGTTTCCTTCGAAGGTAGGAAAGGCAGTCCGTGCAGGTGAAGAAGGAGCCTGTGCTGGACTTCTCTGTCTGGTGGGCTTTCGAGAGCAATCTCTGCAAGCACACATAGAGTTAACGTGCTCTGGATACTCTCTGTGGGTTTTAGATCCGCTAGGACCTAAAACTCATATATTTGAGCTGGGAATGTGAGCTGTGTTATTTCTTTCCTCTGCGAAGGAGGCTTGTGTTAAGACTTCATAGTTCATTGCCCAGAGTTTTAATGTTGGCTGACTTGAAGACTTTGGAGGCACCGACCTGGCTGTGGCTTGAGGAAACACTTGGGGCAGCAGGTATTGATGCGTATGCTTGACTTTGAATCAGCAGCGAAATCTTTCCTGTCCCAACAGGATGGGCATGTCCCTAAGGGCTGGACTGGATCTGAACTGAAGCCGCGGCCAATATTTCTCAATAACGTACCTGTGCTAGAAGCTCCGCTAAGGAGCAGCATTTTGGATGTGAGGCACCAGTCGATGATGCGCCGCGGGCTTTGCAACCTCATTTTATAAAGCGTCAGGTCTGGAGAATGGTACCGGTCCATCTCCTGTTTCCCCTGGATCGTGATTCAGAATGACTTGTCACATTTTGGAAACTTTCACGATTAGAAAAACTCAGAAGATTATTTCTGAGGATGTAGAAGGGGTGGGTGGGGAATGAAATATTAATAGGTGTTACCTGCTCATCAAAACTCATCTTTATTTACATCAAGGACTGGAAGTGTGTAATCAGCACAGGAAAATGCAGCTAAATATATTTATGAAATAAATATGAGTTGTTTACTTTTGAATAATGGTGAGTACCCCCTGTGTTAAGGATGAGGCCTTGCTCCATGCTGAGATATTCAATAAACAAGATTTGTAGGGGGAGTAATACCTTTTACCACCCAATTGATAGCATGACAGTTTTTTCCCAGTATTATCTGGCATACTGAGTATCCAAAAATGTCTTCCCCCCCCCCCCCCAATACTTTAGTTGTTCTAATAAAGATTTTACTCTCCCTGCAAACTTTGCTCATCTTATATCACTGTGTCTAAAATGAGGCAGCTATGGACATTTTATTTGCAACGTATTTTTTGCCTTTTGTTTTGTCTCTAAAGATGGGTAAGGACAATGTTATGAAATGTAGAAATAAAAAGAAACATTGGTGACTTGTAAACCACAAGGAAGACAGGATGCACAGAGCTCAGAAATGGAATGAAAATAGAAATTCGTAATTCTTATAAAGGACCTTATGTTTCAAGAGAAAAAATTTTGGAGAGGCATAAGACATCTCTGTGTGTGGCTGGTATATAGATCTATATGTATCCAATAAAAAACAGATAGTGCAGCATGTTTGTGAAGCCGGGGGATAATTTTGACCAGTTATGTCTAGCTATTGTAATTAATTCAACTATCAGTTTTGAAATAAAGTAACTTTATTTAAATATCTTCTTTATATAAAGCAAGACTGAAGTACAGTGATAATATGATTTTAAACAATATTGTAAAATTATTTCACTCTTCATTCTGAGCAAAAATGTTTAACCCAAGAGGTTATTTTCAGTGATTTCCTCAATTTTGATTATAGCAGATCTGGGGAAAGCAGGAAGCAGATATTTCTTTTGTGAAATGTCTGCTTTTTTTTTTTCTTTTTCCGTGGGCTCCCACACTGGGGCTGTTTTTATGAAAAATAATGAGAAATCCTGGAGAATTAGATGAACGAGGATTTCCACGCCACTGTCACAAGGTGGGTTGCCCCGTGCTAAGCTCCATGCCTCTGCAGCTAAACCACTATTGTCTCTTGAGCAAGGTCGTTTAAAGCTCACTTCAAAATGTCATCATTGCTTTGAAGTCGCAGTAGGAACATCAGTTTAGCATATCCTACAAGCAAAGACTCCTGCATGTGGTAGATTGCCTCTCACAGGCTTTGCAGAGGGATGATCCAAGCTGAATCCTAATATATTAACTGTTTTGAGGCATACTTTGATTTCGCGTAAGAGCCACAAAAAGTGGGGCTGAATCTCGTGGTCTCTGGGCTGGATGGGGAGACCAAGTGGCTGAGTTCGTTATAGGAGGGGCACGAGGCAGCGGTTGAGGGTAATGCAATATTCAGCAGAGCAAACATCATCGTTTCCTTTTCCCAGATGTTATGCCTCTTTGGGTGGTAGCAAAAATATCTCTTTCTTAAGAACACACTTTTAGACAGCTCTTCTGAGATTAACAAAACGCTGATCCGAGGTTGCGGCAGCCTTGCATCCTCGGCGCTGCCTCTGACAGCGCGCACCCCAAAGCCGAGCAAAGGTTCTTCGGCATTCCTCCCCCACTAACGCCGCGTTTTGGCAGAGGTGCTCATGGCCAAAAGCAACGCGAAGCTCGCTCTTCATCAGCATTCCCTGCTCTCCAGGTGCGCTTGTAATCTGCATTTTCAGTTTGAACCCTTGGTTTAAGGAGCTGTTTGCCACCTCTGAAGGTGCAGCTCATTAAGAAAGATAGTCGTCAATTACTCTTGACAGAGATTAATTATTTTCAAGCTCTAAACCAACCCTTTGAATTCAACCTTTTCCTGGATGGGGAAGAAAAATTCTTCATTAACTGTGTGCAGTTGCTTTGTGGAAGAGCAAGCCATGCTTTTGAGACCGAGCTAGCTCCCGGCGAACTCAGCAGGGCTCCTCTGCTTTTACAGGGCTTGCTTTAGGTTCTCGTTATGCCTCACTCTGCATTGCTATCTCTAGGGTCTCTGCTACTGCAGCAGAGAGAGGTGTAATGATTAGGGCTGGGTGAGTTTTCCTCTCTGCAGTGTTCGCAGAGACGCCAGAGATAGTGCTGTGTATGAAAATGCAGGAAGGCATCTCCACCAGAAGGTCAGGAGAAGCTGGTGTAGGAAGAGGTGGTGTTAGCCTGCTGGGATGAGCTCTTTCCTAGGACAGACAAGAACTAAATTCAAATGCTTACCCCGAATCGAGCATGTTGGGCTGCCAGATCCCTGCTTTGTGCCCTAAACATAGGCTGTCTGACATTTTAAGGTTGCTCTGACCAAGGAGTCTAGCTGTCACTGAGGAATATGCTGTCAGAAGTGGTATAAAGGAGCTTCCATTTTGACAAGTCAGTGCTTTCCGTCAAGAAGAGATTTTGTCAGATGATTTCTGGTGGGCTGGATTGACTGACTCAACCTGACAGCGAGGAACCGAGGCATATGGACGTTAAACCACCTTCCTCGGCACGTGCAAAAAGGCTGCGGCAGACTCGGGTCGAAACTGCGCCTTGCCTGCAGATCCAGCCCCCTGCCTCTCCCTCCAGCAACAATTCTTCTCGCTTTTCCTACTAACAGTAAATGTATTTCTTTGCTAGCAGCGATTCAGAGACAGTAGCGTTGCCTCTCCCCTACCCGTTCCCCCCTCCCTTTCTCTCTCCTGAAATCTGCCTGCTCAGTGCTGAGCAGCGCAGGATGGATCTTAAACATTGCCACCCTTGGGAGCGCTGCGAAAACAGAAGGATAATTGCTAGAAGTTGCCTTATGAGAAGAATCCATCGCTGCCTACGACTTAGCTCCCTGCTTTTAACCCAGCGTGTTTTGCTCCTCAAGGCTGTAACGTTACCTTGTTGTTGGATGCTGGGCTGCTGCCCTGCTCCGTGGCAGGTCATGCACGACGGAGGTAGGCAGGGATGTCTGTCGGGGAATTCATTGTGCCCCGCAGGAGGTGGTAACTCTAAGTAATGAAGCACGGTTGACTTTGTTTCCCTGCCTAAATCTGGTGCTCCTGCTGCTACAAACTCAGCAGCTTGCGCATAAACACCCTATCTAATGCCCCTAATAATATTAGCTACCAGATTTCTTTAGGCAATTCCGTCCTGTGGCACTTCAGGTGACCATGATATCATATTGCTAAATAAATGGCATTAACAGATGAATATCTCGCGGCTGAGCAGTCAAGCCGCAGCTTGCTAGCGGAAGGATTTAGCTGGGATGCGTTTTCTGTGGTCGGAGGTGGGAGAGAGGTTGCACGAGAGCACCCAGGGGTGCTGGGGCTGGATAAAAAGATCCTGGGTGATGTGTTGGGCTTAGCGTTGCACCCTGGCTCCTTGGGATAGAGACGGCGGTGGGGCCAGTCTAGATGGGGTATACTGGGGGGTAGGAGGGCTGCAGCCCCATGCCCTTCTTCCCCCAGGAGCAGTGTCAGGAGTGCCTGTAACATCACAGCCCTTCACCAAAATAAACCCCTTGGCTCTCGGTGGAAAAAGCCTGACTCTAGCCCACGGTAGAACATTAATCTTTCCTCTTAGCTGTTGAAAGCTATGGCTGAGTTGATTAGTAGCAGACAAGCTGCTTGACTGTCACACCTCTGCTAAATTAACGCAGTGGGGTCCTATCAGTTAGTGCCGCCCCACTGCTTCCCAGAGGTGGAATCCTGGCAACGTCTCCAAATGCCTTCTTGGGACAGCTCTGTGTGTGTCAGTGTGTTGGATGAGAGATGTCAGCTGGATTGTCTCTAACGGAGCGGACACCCAGCTCTAAAGAAAAGGAAGGTGCTGTAACCACACAGGACATTCGCGCTTGTGTGTTGCAACGGGAAGAGGAAAGACAGCGGAAAAGAGTTTCTGCTCTTGCTACTGAATTTTTGTTAGCTGTTCTGCTCTTGGCATCTTGCAGTTCGTGCCTCTGCAGCTGCTAATTTTGCTTCTAGGAAAGCTCCCCTCGCTGTGCCTGTGCTGCAGCAAGCCTGCGCTGCTAGATGGAGTCACAGCTTTTACCAGCCATACATTAGCATTTTGCATGTTCCCAGTGCTAGGAGAAGCATTCCGAAAAAAAAATATCCAGGCAACATCTTGATCTCTGTTTTGCAGATGAACTCAGAGCCATGTATTGAGATTAAAAAAAGCCAAGTGGGTATTTTTTAAAAGATGATGTTACCGTTTTAAATAATGCATGATTAAGGGCTTACAGAACAGGGAACAACATCCACCCATGCTTAAAATGAAGAGTACTTGACTTCAGCCAGATCTCTGCCTGCCTGCAATGAGAGCCTTTTCCTGCATACTTCTAGCAGCTGAATCCTCGCTGTCTTTTGGAGATGTAGCATCCCTTGCTATTTAAATTTGCACATCCACCATGTAATTCTGTAAGATGTGCTGATGTATGAAGCACAGAAGGACCCCTGAGCGGAATGAAGAGCTACTCTCTCTGCTGCAGCTGAGTGTTGAATTGCTTAGAGAGGGGGAGAGCGCTGGCAAAAATTCAGCGTGGCTCAGGATTGATCCTGTTTGCTTCCTGAAAACGAAGGAACTAAAATTGTCCTGCAGGCAGGGCTGAGTGGGGCAGGTATGGGGACTGGTTTGAGTGCACAGTTTCAGAGTTGGGAACGTATGAAAAAAATTAAGGGGAAGACCTGGTGAGCATACGCTAGGCATGAACCTCTGGTCCATGAAGGAGGGATGTGCTGCGACCTAAGCCAAAGACGACTAATGCTCTTGGAGTAGCTTTGCCTATGGAAACACATCTGCAAGGAGCACAGAGAAGAGGCATGCCAGCACATGCCATGCACCCCAACCTTGCTTATATTTCAGGGCACAACAGAAAACCCTTGCAGCACAGTGCCCTGTGATTGCCATCAGCCCAAAATGATAACCCAACGCATTGCCCATCTCTGTGGGCTCAGGAATCAGCTCCGCCACGGGGTTCTCCGTACTGACCCTCTGACAGCGATGTTGTGTGTGTCTAGAGCCCTTGGGATTGCTTGGTGTTCTGAGCAGGTTGTCAAATGATGTCATTATAAACCTTAGATTTGAAATACAGCGATGTTGAGAGACGTCTCAAGGTGTTGGATGTGGCAAACAATTTTACTGGCATTTTTCTTGCTGACCGGACATATTTCTGCAGAAGCTGTACAAGGTGCCCTTCCTGCCCTGTTTTTGGTCACTGCTGCTGATTGCTCTTCATGGACTTGTTCTCTACATGTCCTCCTCGGTGCTCTGCTTGTGTCCAGGCATCCTTCTGGTCTGTACTTCAGAGGCATAAAACCTGAGCCTACAAGGGTAATCTAAGTTCAGCCACTGATGCTTGTCCTTTTGTGGATCTTTTTATCCTGTTGGGTTCTTCTGGCCCCTGAAAAGTAAAGTGGAAAATTAATGACTGACATCAGAATGAGTATTCCAGAGAAGGTGCAAGGAGCAAAACTTCTCGAAAAATGTGGTCTGTGATTAAAGATCCCCATGTACAATGGAGCACTTTTAGTTAGAGCAGCTTAGTGGCCAAATGGGTGCTGCAGATTGCACCATCTCCATCCTTGGCTAATGAAAATTAAATCCTTTGGTGTTGGCATATCTCTAGCAGGTTGTTAGAGCTCTATGAACTGAAGTAAAAGAGTTAAAGAGAAACATTAAGGCATTTTATCCCTTGTCTGAGCCTGGCTCTGTCCTCCTCTTTCTTGTTATTTAGTATTTATTGCACTTTTATCATTATTATTTTATTTGTAGTGGCATGTTTTGTGATGGGGCGCCAAGAATGTCAGCTTGATTTTTAGCCTTTTCAGAGCACATTCATTAAACCGTGACAGGTGATTTTCCCTTCTGTTTAGGCTCTGCCCTTCTACTCCTCACCCTGGGAGCTGAGTGCATCTCTGTAATTCAGGGGATGATCCAACAACCGCTTCTCATATGCTTGCTCTCACATCCTCTGCCTCCACGGGAGCATGTGCAGCAAAGTGTCTGCTGTCTTTTAGAATAATTTTTAATACACACTGATTATGGTGGAGGAGGTAGCTGACCTGCTCTGGGAGTGGTAACCCAGGGTTTGTGATGGTCTGTAGCTCCTGAGGGAAATAATTTCTGGTGTTGGCTAGGAAGCCCAGACAAGCTTCTCCCCTAACTTTGCACCCACCAAAGGGAAAAAGTTGCTCATCATGCATCATGGTGCAAAAAGTTGTATTTTTGCAAGGGAAGTATGTGGGAGGTGGCCTGTGCATTTGTCCTTTTTGCAGAAGCAGCATGCCCAGGACTCAAATGAAGAGGTGGTGTAGCACAGAGCTCTCGGGATCAGCTAGCCAGGGCTCAGTAATACAGAGTATAACAGATACTTTGTTGAGGGCACATATGACATATATACTGTTCAGTAGTAGATTTTGCGTTAATCTTCATCAGTTTTGTTTTGTGTCTTGGCGTCTGTCTCCAGCACTAGACATCTGTCATGGCTGAGTTTGCTTGGAGGACCAAGGTAGTCAGGTAGACTTCGGTGGTACATTTTGAAAGTTGCTCATGTTTGCCCCAAATATAGCCACACTGAAGCCCGTGGGGGTTTTCTCATTGGTTTCAGAAGAAGCTGAGCTCACCCTTGCTGTCCTTCAGAGCCAAGTTAGTCCCATCCTGATCCCTCTGAAAAACTTGTTTCTCAAACTCGCCAACCTGACGGGTGTGAAATGTTCGTGGTGTGGCTCACCCATGTGATTTCTGTGTCGCTTGGTGCCACATGTGATGTGGCTTCGCAGTGTCACAGCTCCTGGGCTTTACTCTTGTTTCTCCATTAAATGGAAAGGAGTGGATTTTTTAATTTCTTTTTTAAACTGCACAGATTAGCAAGGTGGTCACCTTCAAATTTTTGTGCTCGTGCAGTGTGACTGACCTTTCCTCAAAATATTTGTTGTCACCAGCCAGGCTTAATATAGGCTAAGCTGCAAAAATAGCTCTAGGGTAGCGTTTGGACCAGAGGGGTCAGGTCTGAGCTTGGGCAATTGGTTGGCTCCATAAGTCAGCGATGTTTTGAAAGAGCAAGGCTGGTGTGTAGGTCCAAGTTCAGTTAATGGCCATGTATCAACATCAAAATTTGCACCTTCTTCTGGTCCGTTTCAACTTCCAGTGTCAAGGCCAGGAACTGAGTGATCTGTTCCTCTTGCCCTGGGCAGTGAATATCCAGTGTCAGAGCTTTGCCTATGGATTTTATTCCTCTTATGGAGGAGAGCGTCAGTGTACCAGGAGCCATGATTCAGACACGCTTTCAAGATAGCATCAGCACAGCCCAAATTGGTTTGTACTACTATGTTTTGTATCAATCCATTGAGTTATTAATGCGTTGGGATTTCTGCCTCTCTCCTTGCAGTCAACAAATACGTGGTCCGAGTTTTCACTGGTGAAGTTAGCGGCAGTGGTACAGACGCAGATGTCTTCATTAATATCTTCGGTGAGAAAGGAGACACAGGTATTCAAATGCAAATCGTTTCCTAAAATATTTCTTCCTGCTCTGCAGGCCCGTGATCTGAACAAAACGCAGCAGCAATCTGGCAAATGCAGAATAATTTGGCTGAGTGAAATGCACGACAAATGGTGGTGTTAGCTCTGGGGTTTCTCACATCCACAGCTTCTGGAAGCTTCGTCTGCAGAGCAGCAGTCGTGGCTGGGCTGTGAAGGTGACTGAAGTTACCTACCGCCAAAAAACTCAAACCCCAGGAAAATGCAGCAGAAAGCACCAGCATAAACCAGTGCAGTAAGTGCTAGTCTGCTGAGGGATCCAACACCGATGTGTATTTACAGTGCATGCAGCAAAACCTGCATGTCCCATCCTTCTGTGTCCCTGGATGGATAATATTGTCCTTTCAGTGTGGCAGAGGTTGTGGCTGAGCCTGTTTGGCCATTTAGAAAGATAATCTAACCAAGATTTATATTAGCTGGCTTTAAATTAATGGTGGTAGCTTTTCTTTTTTTTTAAATGTAGATTGTACTACAACAACGGTCTAGGAACTTGAATTTTATTTTTTAAAAATATTTTTAACTGAACAATAATAATAAAAGATGTGCCCAGACCAAACTCTCTGGGTCACGCCATGGAGAAGAGCAGGTGGAAATTCCTGGAGACCCAGAGAGCAAACATCCTCTCTTCTACACCGCACCTGTCCTGTCAAATTCAGGAAATAATGATATGAAGTCTGCCAAGTGTCCTTGAACAGATTATGAAATCTAGTGGATAGGTGTCATCTTTGATTAATTCTCCAGACTTTTAGAAGGGAATTCATCTGTTCTCACTGGAGACATCTGAAAGCGGGAATCTAAATCGAAGCTGGTTGTCCAGGCACTCTGTCCTATCTACACAGAGAAATAACACCCCTAGAAAATCATTCATCCCCTTCTAAGGTAAGGGGGATGAATTACCCTCCCACACCTTTCCCTGCGCTGGTGCCTTGGGTGGGTTCAATCCCACTCGCAGCATCGCTCGCGCAGGAACGGCATTGGCTGCAACTGGGGTCAGCGCTTTAATATTTTTCATAAAGGCAAGCTCCTGTGAGATCAGGAAAAGCCAATAGCCCTGGTTGGGTCCTAATTTGAAAAGAAATCCTTCCTGTGTGATGCAGCAAAGAATCCTGTGTCCTCAAATGTCAAAATCTGCAGCTTGTGACCGAAGCCTTTTTTTAAACACTTTGGAGATTTTTAAAGATATTAAAAATAAAAGGGAAATGTGGTGGTAAGAAAAAAAGATGCAAGAGCCATCTGGATATATATTTCTGAAAACTCTGAGAGCTGTAAGTAACTGTGACATTAGAGTGAAAATCCTGCTCTCTTGTGTGCTCAAGAAAAGGTACCTTTTTTATTAGAATATAAAGTCCTCTGCCTTTACCTTGAAGCCTGGCTGCAGAAAGCTGCTACCTGGAGAATATTTGATTCAGTCAGTGGTGACATTCCTAAATATTTCTTCACTTACAAACACATGTGTGCCAGTAACCCTTTCCTCCTTGGTTTTTCCTTCTTTATTTTTCTTCTCAGGTGTGAGGAAACTGGACAATGACAAAGACAACTTTGAAAAGGGAGCGGAGGACAAGTTCACACTCGATGCTCCGAATTTGGGAAGGTTAAGGAAAATTAATATAGGGCATAATAACAAGGGTGGCTCTGCTGGCTGGTTCCTCGCAAAGGTTAGTTACTCCTGAGGCATTTAACATAAGCATGTTGGGGGATTAAAATGTCTCACTTACCCTCTCAGTGGTCTGATTTCAAGAAATGCAAGGATGTTTGCTGGCGATACAGGTTACTGAGAGAGGCACAAATCAAGTTTTCACCTTGCCAGAAGTATTCTCTCCAACACTTGTTTTTTCTGCAGAGCAAAGCGGGTGCTGATGAAGCGCTGGCAGCAGCCTGGTGCACGCCAGTGTGCTGCATCTAAATCAGGTGCAGCGGATTCAAATTGGGTGGGTAGAAAATGAGTTAGGGTAAATTGTAGAGTATCATCTCAGGTGACTTTGTGGCAGCGAGAAAATCCAGTTGTTAAGACTTGAATTTGCCTGCTCTGATAATATTTCTCCTGTCTCAGTCACTGCAGTTTCTTTGACGGATGAGGGGGGAAATTCTCCAAGCCGGAGCCTTCAAGCCCCGTCTCACTCTGTTGACTTAACTCATTACCAAGATGGTAAAGATACGAGAGTCTAAAAACTATCTGTTGAGTCTGTTCACACTGGAAATTCGCAAAGACTTATAGCTTGGCCAAATTTTAGTGATTTAGCATTGGTACAGCAAAAGACATATACCTGCGACAAAGATCCCTTTCTTCCACCTTCCTCCTCATTTTAATCTCCTGCTCTAAGGTGTGAAGGTATTGCAGCTTTTAGTGAAGTGGTTGAAGGAATACTTTAAAAGGAGAAATCTGTGACTCTTTCCTCTAATCTCATTTTCTTTCCCCTGCTGGTGTAGTTTAACACAGCTGGCTTTAATCCACCAAAAATCTGACCCCAAATTTGTAAATCCTAGATAACAGAGTGGTTTGATGTATTAAAAATGCAAATACTAGCACATGCTTTTCCACCATCGCCACATGCTGCACTAAAAGTTATTACGTTCGTTGTCCATGAAAAATGCAGAAGATGAAAAACAGAGCTGTTGAGCTCCCTGTAATAAATAGGAGGAAAAAACCCACAGAAAAGGAACCTCTTTGTCACATTACAGATGTAGTCTGCATGACATGGGTTTTGATGTTGGTTAGGTTGCTTAAGTCCCAAAGCCTCAAGTAGTGACCTCTAATCCTATGTTCTGTCACAAGAACCACCAACGTGTTTGTGATTAAGTAAAAGGCAACTTTTGCCTTGCAAGTACAACTGGAAGCTTGGAGGACCGAGCTAAACCAGCCTGGTTATCGCCTACTGGTGGTAAATGTTTTTCTGTAATTTGCTCCAAGACTTGGGAGCTCTTGCGCTGTCACTCCTGCTCAGCATCTTTAGAAGTTCTTGTCATGTTTCTTGTGTTTTCAGCACAGCTTATACTCAGAGCTTGTTTTCCACCTCTAAATATATGAGTAAACATATTAACAGGAACCCAGAGAGGATCAGCTGGTAGAGGGGGATCTAAGTGTTGGTATTTCTCCTGAACTTCGTATATTTTAGTCTTGAACAGTCCAGCACGGCACTGCTCTCAGGCTGACAATCCCAGACCTAGCAGACACCGCTGTCTGTGTGTATGGAGGTACAATGAGAATTGGTAATGCTACGGGCAACAGCACAGTGTGGGATGAGTGACAGGAGGGGAAGCTCTGGTTCCCAGAGAATGGGAATTCACAAATCTATCAGAAAGGACAGATTTCAGATTCTCCCTGTTTGCTGGGAAAGCAGAGAAAAGTGGCAAAGACTTTCTATCCCTAATAGGTTTTTTTTTTTCTTCAGAGACATAAGCCATGTAGGTGAGTAGAGATTTTGATTTCTTCTTTTCTGGCTGAAAATCTTCAGTAGTCTTCACTGCTTCTTTAAAATACTGCAGTAACTCTATGGCAAGCTTCAGGAACCCAGAAGAAGATATTGGTAAGAAATGCCTCAGCAGGAGGTACAAGAAACAAGTGGCTTAATCTAGTATTAAAGGCAAAGATTGTTCCCAGGCTTGTTTCAGTAAAATATGTATCTAGATAGGTCCAAGAGCCAAATCCTTCCAAATTAGAAACTATTCCCACCACAGGGTTTCATGGCTGTCTTTGCAATTGTTCCATCCTGGAGTAACTGAGTGGGATAACAGGATATTACTAGGTCACACGAGCTGATCTGATGGTCTTGATTTGTCCTGAAATTCCTTGGTATTCTTTTATAACAAGTCTCTAAAAACGAGGGAAAAAGCAGACAGCCTGTTCCCAAAGCAGAACAAAGAGCCGCCATTCAGCTGATGGAGAAGAGTAGCCAGCAAAGGGGCTCTGGAGAGAAGGAAGACAGGCCAGCCAGCTGGTCTTGCTAGCAGAGACATCTGGTCTTGTACACTGCGAGAGATGCAGATTGAGTTCACTGGATAAAAAAAAGAAAAGAAAAAAGCCTGGTGGTTTACTCGCTGATTGTCTGAAATTCTATCAGTGCTAATGAGGGAGCGGGGAGGGATCTGCTTGAGTATGGAATATATTAAATCAGGTGAGAGTGTGTGCATTAAGCTTCTGCTCTTCTGTCACCCCCTTGTGTAAGACCTTTGCTTTTTCCACATTATTTTGCAAAGTGCTGTTTCTTTTTTTTTAGGTGATCATTGAAGACATTGGCAATAAATGCGTGTACCAATTCCCAGTTGGACGTTGGTTTGCTTTAGATGAAGATGATGGAAAAATCCAGAGGGACATTCTTGTTGGGGGCACCGAAGCCACAGGTAAAGTCATGGGCTGAATCCACGGTGGGAAATGCAAAGATACAAAGGCCTAATTAATGCTACTGGCCATGTTTTCTTTAGAAGATTGAATGCCTTACGCTTAGGGATACCTGCAGTGGACCATCTGCTGGTGACAGGCTGTTTTGTGCCAGGGTCCCTGAGGTACCATCACATTTCCCACCTCCATATCTCGCTAGTGAAGCTGCGCAGGACCTGATTTATCACCTGGTGCACCTGGATAAGGGGCTGACGGGCAGAGGATGAGAGGTCCAGCTTGCACTTTGGCAAGTCGCTCAGCAGCTTTCAGAAAGTGGATTGCTATTTCCACAGTCACCGATGTGCCATGCAGTAGTGCATATTGTACTTCAGGTTCTTGGCTGGGGAACTCTGCATCCTTTTACAAAAGAAGAAAGGCAGTGCTGAGCCCTAAAACTGTTTGGGTTTTTTTTATTATCCAACATGGTTAGAGCAGAGATAACCAAAAGTTATGTCTCTGTTAAAAGAAACCTGGATGTAAAGTCAATAAAAGAACTTATCACGAGACAGAAGATTATTTGGATAGTGTTCTGCCTGTATTTATTCATTAGCGTAAAGGTAGATGCTTTGACTGTGCACATAACAGCTGTTCTTTACTTTATTGCATGGTCTTCAACATCTGCAGTCCTCATATTCCTTCCTGCATGTGCACGAGGAAAGTGGTCTGGGTGCAGAGTTCTGACTGCAGGATGCATGTTGGGAAAAATTAGGGGGAGATGGGAAAGAAATCTGAAAAAAATGCAATTCATTTACTAAAAGCTTCCCTTATTTTTTACCATTCATGACTGTGCATTTTTTTCCTGCCCTCACAAGTTTTGTTGAAGATATATGTACAGTAAAACATGCTTGAATACAATTTTTAACATTAAACTTCAAAGAGAGGATTAGTTAGAAGAGAGTGAGTTCTGAGATTTCTACTTCGTCCAAAGTCCCTATTGAAATTTCTGGGTGATTTAAGCAAAGGAAGATTTTAGCTTGGGCCCCAACTGTTTTATGCATGTTCCCTAAAACACTGTTGTAGTTACAGAGGTGTCTCTTTATTTGATGCCATGACACAGGTCTAAGATATGCCTGTCAATGAACCTTCTGGGAAGTAAGGCTTGCAGGAAGAAGTGTTATCTTTCTTAGACCAACAGTTAGCGCTAGAAAAAAATAAGCAAACTTTTATGCATATAAACTTCTTTTCAGAAATATTTTTCTTTCTTCCAGCTAGGCTAATACCTCTCCCAAGAGCCTTTTTTTGCTGAGATCTTTAGGCTCTCACAGTGACAACGAAGGTCCTGCTGGCTTCAGCAGCATTATAGACTGCTGACCCCAATTTCCAGAGTTTTGTGATGCTGCAGATCTTGCCACCACTGTTTCAAGCAACACTTCTCCATCCTCTCAGCATCCTCTGACATGTTTGGTGCTTGGTACCTCTCAAAATCAAGGGACTTTTAGTTGCCAATTCAATTTTTTTGCCTTTTTTTACCCTAATCATCACCACATGGTGATAAAAAACCCACACTTTTTTTCCATTGGCCATGCAACAGGGTGTTTGTCACCACAAACCTGTTTCTCTTGGACAGTCTGAAGGTAATTGTGCATTTCTCAGAGGTATGTGTAGGACAAAAAACAAATGAAGCATTGCACTGTGTGTAAGTCGAAAGCTAAAAAGACCAGTGGGAAACCAGTAGAGCCCAGTGTAAATCCAATCAAAATTATTACTCTCAGCCTTTTTTCCTCCCTTCTTTTCTTCCTAACCAAATTCCTGATTCCTTCAGGTATTGTGTACAACGTTGCTGTAGTGACAGGAGATATCAGAGGAGCTGGCACAAACTCCAAGATCCATGTAATCCTCCATGGCTCCAAAGGCTTAAAGAACAGTGGGAAGATTTTCCTGGAAGGAGGTGAATTTGAGCGTGCCAGGACAGATCTCTTTAACGTGGAGATAGCTGCTCTTCTCAGCCCTCTCAGCAGAGTCACCATTGGCCATGATAATTGCGGCGTCAGTTCTGGCTGGTTTTGCGAGAAGGTGAGACTAAGTTGTTTGTCTGTAAGGAAGGCAGCTGTCAGACTGTTTCCTATTCATAACCTGACCCCAACGAACAAATACTGTTAAAAAAAAAATTAAAAAATCTGCTTTTATTTGGATGACAATATCCTCGGTTTAAAAAGTCAATATTATACATAATGCATGGTAGTAGCTGATTGCCTCAAAGGCACATTAGATGCATAAGTCAATCACTCGCTAATTGGGTTGATTGCCCCTTTGCAGTCACAAAGATAAAGATTATTGTTTGCTCAGCGCCAAAAGCACCTTCAGATGTTCGCCCAAGGGGCCAGACAGAAATGCGGTCTTGGATTGTGCCGAGCATTTCAAAGTTATCATCTATACTCAGACTTTCCTGAAGTTTTTAGATGGTGCTTTGGAGTTCAGAAAAAGAAGTAGCTGACCACAGCTCTTACTGGGAGGTAGTGGAGCAATATGTGATGTGAGATAGTGTACAAAATCAGCAGGAACTAATGGGAGGGAGCTGCCTACCCTGAAGCTGGGAGGAAATGCAGTTTTCCTGGAAAGCAAAATCAGCTTAGGATGTGTTTGAAGGCTTTTTGTACCCTGTGTTTCCTGCAAAACCCTACTGTGAACTGGTGAGGTGCAGGGCGCGTGCCGTACGCTTACCCAACGCTGACTCCTGCAGCCACACTGCCTGTTCCCATTCTTTTCCCTTCATGGCATTTTACCTCTTCTTGGTTGACCCATTTTGATGTACTTCTGGAAAAGTGGGAATTACAGGACAGATGGGTCCTAGCTATACTCCAAATTGGGAATTGTGTAACCAGTCCAGTTCACGTTGGTGCAGAAAACCTGATTTTGAGAGCAGGACCAAGATCTCCAGCTCTGTCTTTGCTTCAGTTACTTAAGTTTTTGTGGGCTGCCAGTAACAGAATATTCAAACTTACCTTCCCAGTCTTTTTTCCTAGGTGGTCGTTTACTGCCCATTCACTGGTATTGAGCAAACCTTCCCGTGTGGGAAATGGCTGGATGAAGATGAAGGAGATGGTCTCATAGAGCGGGAACTCTACGAAATGGTGTCCCTGCGCCAGAGAAGACTGAAAAGTAGGTACAAGTGCCCAGGAGCCTCCTGTGACCACGACACACAACAGCACCTTGAGTGTCACCCACGCAACTTGACATGGGTAGACCCACGGTCAAGTAGAGGCTCAAGTGAATTGAGTCCTGCATGAGTTTTAGCTTTGAACACCCTGGTTTGGGGAGTTTAAAATGAAAGTTTTAAAATATTTTGAAGAACTGCACTCATTTTCTTAAGGGAAGAAATTGGACCTGGCAACCTTCCTAGGTTCACTGGGCTTAGGGCTGCCTCAACCACCATCTCACATTTGCAGACAAGCCAGGCTACGTTCCTTATCGCTACAGAAGCAAAGCTTTCCTGTTCCAGATGGAAACAAAACCTAAATATAATAACAAGACAAACCTGGGGGAAAACAGGAAGAAAAACCAAACTCTTCCCACTAACTTCAACTTTTTTACACCTGGCCTTAGAGAAAAAAACCAGCTCTTAGTCCTGTCCAGCTGCCAAACGTGCCTCCCGAGGCACACGAATGCTGCATTTGAAGCCTCTTCTCTAGAGGGAGGCAATGGCACATGGTTTGCTTGGAGGTGCTCCTCCGGGCAGCGTACCGGCATGTTCATCCATCCACACACAGCTCCGACACCCAGCCTCGCCGGCTGGTTTTGCACCAAGCAAAATGCATCGCTGCCGTCTCGCCTGCGCCAGCGCATACGTGTAAGCAGAATGTTTTAATTAGGATAATACAGACGGTTTAATCCGAATGCTTCGGGTGGGCTCCTGCTTAAACAGCAGTTCATTTAAATAAGCTTTATCTAAATGTTAGTCAGTGTTATAACCACATTGCGCCTCTGACTCGGTTCATTTAACTAAAGCATCTGCAACCTTTAACCCTCTATTATCAGCTCTGATTGTTATTGACAGGCTAATTCCCCCGCTGCCGCAGTGCAGGAGATAGACAGAGAGCATTAGCCTTGAGAAATCTGTGACCTTTAGCTGCCAGATTATAGAAGCGTAAGACTTGGAGTTAGAAAAGACCTATTATGTCATCTCGCCTATCTCCCCGTGCACACAGGACTGTCCCTTTCTGTAGAGCTGATCAAAGCTTGGTTCAGCCTCACTTTGGGTATCCATGGTGAAATGGCTCCCTGCGCAGCGTTTGCAAGCTGTTCCCTCAGTGGATTGCAGCTCGATGTGTAACTTGTATTTATTCTCAGTCTTTTTTTATCCCTCCCCCCTTATCTTGAATGTTATCTTGGAAACTGTTGTGTCAGGTCTAGCCCTCCTTGGTGTTTGTGCCCTGGGGAATATTTGCTCTGGCTCTGAGAATTTCCAAACTGCCTGGATCCCTTGATGTGAAGGGATAGGAAACAGGGGAATGTGTCCAGCGAGCCCTGGGAGGATGATGATGGGTATTTGGGGAAATGCCTGGTCTCCTCCAGCAGCTGCAGACCTAGCTCACCCACATTTCTCCCTGTGTGGTTTCTCCCCGCCAGCCCTCTATCAGCATTTAATCCTGGTAGAAGTTCCCTTTTCCCCCTCCCTGCATGCATCACTTCTCCTTTCCTTCGGCAAGAGGTCAGGGGGGCCAAACCAGACAGATGAGAGAAGTCTCTGGTGTCTGAATCGCCCTTGCTCTTTTCCCCAGGGAGAGCAGGCTGCTCTATCACATGCCATATGCAAACTTGCCTTGGCTTCATTTCTGCTTAGGTAAAACTTGCTGGTGCTTTTCAGAAAGGAGTGGTCATGAACATTTTAAATATTATTAAAATAGGGGCGAAACTTTTTCTAAAAGAGAGTTCCTTCTTGCCTCCTCATCTTTTGAGTAGCTGTTGCCTCTTTTTTGCAGTCACATGCTGAGCAGATAAGTAAAAATCTAATTTATATGCATGTCATCATATTTTTATATCCCATTCTGGGCTCTGAAGGTCAAGCCGTGCTCATGCGGGCTCAGGCATACCGAAAGGGTTAGCAATTCTTTCATTAGGGTTTGTTAATAATTCAGCTGATGTCTGAGTCAGGAAAGAAGCCTGTTCCCTCTTCTGTAGGTGCTGCAAGGCCTGCAGAAGTGAAACACATTATTATCAATAAAGAATGCAGATGAGGGGCTCTTTGGAGGAAATAATGTCACCTTTATATATGCAACAATCCTCTGTTACGAAAACCAATGTAAAGTTCCTGCAGGTGGACTGCTCTTACAGTTAAAATGTTGGGTGAAGACTTAAGAGAGAAAAATTTTGTAGCTTTGCCATGATCTTTGGGCATGTCATTTACAAGTGCTAACTGAAGTCAGGTGGGATTTAGGCATTTAAATAATTTAAAAACTTTTGAAATATATCTTTACATTGCTCTGAGCATGTTTGCCCCACATGATGCAGCCTGGCTAGAGATACCTGAACGGACCCCGAGCCAGCCTGTCCTGCAGAAGGCATATCTGGGTTAATTGGTCCAGTCTCAGGAAGGCTCATTAGCTCAGAATGAAGTGATACATGGCTGTATCCGTACTCCTCCTTGTTCCAGACACAGATCATCTGGAGCAAGTTTTAGGAGCTACCTGGAGCTGCATTGCACCATACAAAAGTAACTGGAGACTCTTTCTCATTGACAAAAAGAAAGCTGACAGTATTCTCCTGGTTTTAAAATGGTCTTTGAAGCTAGAGTTGTAGGTGTTGGAGAGGTATACTGAAACTGCAGAGACGGAGCACGTGCCTGGATTGCCCTGTTAGTAATGTATGACATAGAAGAATATCGCTTACCTGGAAAGTGGTGATTTATGGGTTTTCTCATTTTATTTTAAATGAAAACACAGATTTATATTTCCAGGCAATCTCATTTCTGTATGTCATGTAGCAGCTGATTATGTTTGTGCAGAAAAGCATAAAGTGTCCTGGTGTTCTTTCATATCATCCTGCCCTCTCTACCACCCAGCGGAAAGAATGAGAAATATGTTTTTTACCAGGACACCTGTAAAAATTACTTTTTAAACAAGATATCTTGAACCTTTCTTTGCAGAAAGCCCCTGGTCTCTGTGGATCTGGACAAGTGACATTAAGAACGCAGGGACAGATGCCACCATCTTCTTCCAGATTTATGGAGACAAGGGGAAGTCAGATGAGATGAAGCTGGACAACAATTCAGACAACTTTGAAACTGGGCAGACTGACAAGTTCATGGTATGAATCTTGTGCAAGTAGTAAATTTGGCTTGGTATCATTTTCCAGGGCATTAGCTTCAACCCTGCACAGAAAATCATCGGCATGAGGTCTTTATCTCAGTAGATCCTTCTGAAGTGGAGGTGAAGTCATGCAGTTTGGTGGTGATGCAAATGATTTCCCCACCTATGGATATGGTTTGTCTTCTCCAAACAGGGCTCAGGCTGGGGTTCCCGGGTGCTCAGGTGATGACGAATTCAAGTCATAGTGGTACTAAGTACCACATCTCCTCTGTGGCTCCTGAAGCAGATAGTGTCCCCCTCAGGCACAGTCCCACTCATGTCACAGACTGCTCCACCCATTTAGACCATGCCTTTCTAAAGCTAATAACGGATCTGTTTTTCCTCCAGTGCCTAATTGGTCATTAGCTATTTACAGGAAAATTAGCAGTAGTGTTTCTTCACCTCGGTGATCCCGTCTTCAGCATCCTTGGATGTGAGCCTCCATGAATGTTTGGGACTGAGCTCAACAGCATGTTGAGTTTGGAGGCTGGGGAGGGTCTTGTGTTTAAGAACAAATATGTTTAAAAGTTAAATGGGGACTGGTCAGAGAAAAATTGAGAAACGGAGGATTTCAATGCATGGCTGGAGCCAAAACATTTACCCCCTTTGCACCAGCAGCCGTAGATGCCTTCTGGAGGAAGCATGGCTGTGCTTTGCAAACCCTGTTTGGGAAAGAGCTGAAGCTTGAGAACTGGTCTTAGTTCTTACTGGAAAGAGAGGTTTCAAGGAGCTCTCTTTATCAAAAGTGCGTGGATTCATCTTATATGTTCTCATCTCCTGAAAAGAGAGGCATCAAGCTATCTTTGCAGGGTAGGGTTTATTACTTTTAAAGAACATAAGGGTTTTTTTACTTTAGTTTTTGACTTCTCTCTGATGTGGCTCTTTAAAGATGTTCAGAGGTGTCCTTTGTGTGCATGCTTTGCTGACTTACAGAAATGGATAATGCACTTTTTCCCCCCATCTATAGATCGAGCTCCCTGATCTGGGCACATTTTATAAGCTTCGGATATGGCACGAGAAAAGAAATCCCTTTGCTGGCTGGCATCTGAATAAGGTGAGGGGACTGCAACGGAAGGTAGACCTGAAAAGCCAAATTGGTCACAGAGGTCTGCACTGCCAGTCCTGGGTCACCATGTTCCCCAGCTGACAGCTGAGTTCGATGGTGCTGGCTGAGGAGTGGAAGTGGAAATCCTGCACGAAAATGGGACGTGAAAGAGAGCACATCGTAGTGTTTGCAAAAACATGTGCGGAGAGAAGGATTCATTGCGTGGTTTTTGGAGGAAATTCCTTCTCCTTCCCGCCCCTCTCAATTCAGGGAAATGAGAGCAATGGGAAATGGCAGCTCCCAACAGCCCAGATCGATGGTGAAAATCACGTTTCCCCATCCTTCCAGTGTCAGACCACTGTAGTCCCCCCTCGCTGCTGCCAGGGTCTTTTTCCCTTGCTCTTCAGAAAGCTTCCTACTCTTAAACATCATTAGTGTACAGAGAGGCAAACCTGCTCCTTCTGTGGCCTATTTAGGCTGGTCATAATGAAAACCTGATTACGGCAGAGACCTATTGTACGGTGGAGCGTAACCTGTCCTGAAGCTCTGACAGCCCCATTGCAGGAGGTGGACGCTTGCAAACTGGAGGAGCCCGTGGAGACTGTGCAGAAGAGAGCAGCCCTATGCTGTTCGGGAAATAAAAAGGGTGATCAGCTTGATCTTCAGTCATATCCTTTGTTCCACCAGCAATGATTACTGTGCTGTCAGCCCTCACCAGAGTCTGCAAGGCAGCGAGTTCATCTCTAAGCTTCACCCATACTCCTGCAGAGGTTGGAAGACATCCTCTGCACTTAACAAAACATACACTTTGCTCTGCAGCCATAAATAACCGTGAGGATACATCACAATTTACCGCTTAGAGATTTTTCTTGCATGCCTATAATGTGCTTTGACAGATCCTGCTCTCCTGCATTGTCAGGGAGATGCGAAAGCATACGCAGCCAAACACCTCTTCGGTGGGGAGAGGGCATCAAATGCTGCTGTGTTCACCATATGGTGGCACAAGGTGTCTGGCTGTGGTCTTTATCAAAAAGAAAGCACTGGTCAGAATTTGGGTCACTGCAATCGTCACTATTAGTTTGTTCAGAGGTGATGAGCGAGAATGCTTAGACCTTCCATAGCTATACATTTCCCTGGGGTGTTCTCTTTTTCTGCACAGTAATTGTGTTCAGGGAGGACAAGAGGGATCTGACAGTGTGTCTAGGACTCGCTTTGGGCCAAACTGTCTAAGCAAACCTGATGAAGATGCATGAAATCAATCTGCCCGTATACAGCCAGTCTGATGCTTTCTGGATGCATCAGGCTCATGGCACATGAATCCCATCACTTGTGCATCCATTTTAGCATCCAGGAACTTAGACGAAGCCTTAATGATGTTTTTCCAGTCCTCACACGTTTCATGCCAGGCTTGCTTCATATCAGGGCAGGCTTCCATTTTCTGTTAGAAGAACACAAGAACAGCCATGCTGGTCAGGCCAAAAGTCCATCTAGCCCAATATCCTCTCTCCTGTGTCACATAAGTGAATGATTAGAGAACAGTAAGAAAAGGACAAGCATTTATGATACTTCCCCCTAAGCAGTTTTCAACTGCTTCCAGCTGGGGACTTACTTCCTGAAAAGATCTACTAAATACAAAGCATTTAGTAGGTTTCTCTTCCATTTATTTGTTCAAAAGTTCCAGTCTCCCCTTGAACATTTCAACTTTTAGCAACCATAATAGCTTCTGGCAAGGACTGCACAGGTTGATTGTGTCTTTTTGTTTGCTTTGAAATTCACTCTACAAGCATCATTTGATGCCCTGTATTTCTTGTAGCAGAAGAGTGAATAGTTGACCCCCTCTCTGCCTTCTTCATGCCACCTGTGCTTTTGTAGACCTTCTTCATACCCTCCCTTCACTTTCATTGCCAGCCATCTGCAGAGCCCTACCTTATTTGCTCGTTACTTCTTTGGAAGCTACTGCAGGTCTTCACTCATGCTTGCTGCCATTTTCTGGGTGTTTTCTCAATGTGCCGCACACTGATTTTGAGCCGCGAGAGCCAGCAGTGCAAGCGCCATCCGCAATTTGCTCTGTGGATTTATACAGTGGCATATGATGAGCAATTACTAAGAGCCACAGTATCCATCAAAACTTTTACAACACCATGGATTGATTGGAGAAAGGAGGAACGAAAAGCCGTCAGCTATGACAGACTTTGCTCCATGCATCACTGCGGTGCACGAGTCGGAATGACGGTCTCGTTATTAATGTGTGTTATTTCTCAGCTGCTACCTACTCTTGCTTCCCAGGCAAAAACCTGTCAAGAGCTTGTTGCTTTTTTGTCTTTAAGCCTCTGAACTCACGCAGTGTTTTGGTTTAATGAAGGTAACTCTGCTGAAAACGCTGACAAAAGAAAAATACTCATTCAACTGCGGCCGCTGGCTAGATATAAATGAAGACGACAATGAGATTGTGCGGGAGCTCCCTGCGGAGGGATCTCTAGTGACTGAAGTCATGCCAGGTGAGAGCCACAGGCTCCGTGCTTAGGACCTGAATAGAAAGAAACCCTCTTTGTGTAAAAGGGATGCACAGGCAGACCGATGCAATTCAATTAGCTGCTCTTTCTGGCACTTTCTCTCTGCAGTATTTTTCTGTGTGCATCATTAGCTGCATGAAGCGTCAGAAATCTCAGGCTTTTATTCTAAGCAGATTCTTCTGTGGTGGGAGATGGGAGACATCTGGTCACAGCACAGTTGCTTCCAGAGCTATATATTTTTTTTTTTCAAAGTTGTATTTTTTCCAGTCTCCCTTAAAATGTGAAACGCCAGGTTTGAAGAGATGTTCATGGAAAGCAAGCTTAGCTGAAACGCAATCTAAAATTTAAAAATCATTTTTGGGCTTTAAGGTTTTATTTAATTATATGGACATTTATGCAGCTATATGTATAAATGCATAGGAAGTTGTACAGAACAGTTGTGCAGAAGAGTAGGCACCTTTCAGTACGTGTGAGCAATCTGAACTATTTATTGGGTTAACTATGCTTGAACTGGAGATTTAATTAAGGAAAGCTGCAGAACTTTGTGTTGGCTTCCTCAAGTGGTCACTTCTGTCTTGACCTTGTGTCACAGGGACTAAATGTACTTGGAGGGAGAATTTTGGAGAGCAATATCTCAAGGTGGCCATTGGGATTTCTCTTATTTCCACCAAAGCACCCAATGGGGCTCCACGCTCCATAGACCGTGAATCCCGTGTTTTCTGAAATTTCCGACGAACTCAGTGATCTGCATGCAGCCGAGCAGTTCCTCAGAAGAGGAAGAGTAATTGTAATTGCAGATGTTATTAAAATGTAAATAAACCTGGTTTTGAGATGTATTTTTAATCAACTGTGGAGAGGGCTGCTTGAGTTCAAATGCAGGCACTTTCCCGTGAGGAGCTGTTGTGTTGAGGAGAGGCGAGACGCGGCACCCGCGTGTTGGGCTTGCAGGCAGGTTTTGGAGGGAGGGTGGGAGCATCGCTTCTTGCCTCTTCCCGATGTTGGAGATAAAATCTCTCTCTCTCTCTCTCTCTCGTCTGTGGGCTGGTTCTTCGTTGTGAAATTTTTTCTGGAAATCCTTCACCCGAAGGGATGGGAGGGCAGAGATGAGGGCAGGGTGGGGGCGAGGAAGGCGGCAGCTCAAAATCCATCCAGTAAAATCCTAATTAAAGATCTCAAGGGTGACAAAGAGGCAAGACACAATCCAACCTCCTGCACTATGAGGGTCTTGAGGCAAGGGGGCCAACTGGGCTTGTCCTGCCCCATAAAGCCAGAAGAGCCCGTTCCTCAGGTCCTTGGGTGCTCAGCCCTTTTTAACAACTTTTGTCTGCTTGCCATGCCCCTGGATGCTGAAAATTACGTTTTCCCCAAACATGTTGTTACAAGCTCCCCCATCACCAGGACCCCCTCGGAAGGCAGGAGGGAAGGTAGGAGAGCTGGGGCCCCGAGGATGCTGTGCACTCCAATTCACGAGGTTTTACCTGAAGGGGACAGCATTTTTGTGTTCTTCTTTGGAGGGGCTTTATGGGTTTCCTTAACATTTCAAGCTTTCCTATTTTGGCTTTTTTCTTTTCCTAGTGATAGCATGGAAGTGTAAAAGTCAATACATCAGCAGAAGTACCAACTGGAAGTATGAACACTTAAAATTAATTGTCAGTCTGTGGAAAATGCAGTAAATTTAAATGGCAATTAATGGTGTTGCTGAAATTGTCTTATTAATTTATGTCTCCACAGTGATAAAATACCGGGTGACGGTTTGCACTGGGACGGTAAGTGGGAGCGGCACAGATGCCAATGTCTTTGTCTGCCTCATCGGCGACCAGGGAGACACGGGAGAGCGCGTTCTCTACAACTGCATCAACACTGTCAATAAATTTGAAAAAGGCAACGTAAGTTCACACAGCAGCTCCTTAAGACAGGTTTTAAAGTGTGTGATGGTGTTTATTTTTTTTTGAGATGTGTATTTATAAAGTTGGCTGGTTTCCTTGCCAGTTTGGGCTAGGGCAGTAGGGAGAAATAAATCATGTCCACAGAGCATCATAACAGGTTGCAGTTGGAGAGAAATTTAGGTCAGGGACGGTGTGCCCATGCTTGGCATTGGTACGTTCATAAAAGCGTCTCCTGGTTTGCTCCCCAGCTAAGTACTGACTGTTGAAATTGCATCTTCAGATTTGGGAAGACTTCTGGGAAATCTGTCCATCTTCCAAGAACAAGAGGGAGCCTTTCCCCCTCCATCCATGGCAAAAAGGAATAGCTCCTGGGGCAAAGGAAGAAAAAAGTATCTTATTTAATGTGAAAATCAGAACAAAAAGCCTAACACGTTTCCTTTATATTTCCTCCAGTCTCCCCTCAACCATGCTGCACTCAATTTTTGTGTCTTATTTTCAGTCCGGTTTTCAATATGTTTTTGTATGGCCTGAACTGAAGACAGAGCTTGTTCCCTGGAAAGCTGGAGATAATGAAGAGGTCAAACTGTAGTTAAAGCCCTTGCAGCATTAACAAGCAAATAGTGTGCTGATCTGATCTGTGGGGTCAACCTACTTAATACGTATTCAATTATGAGGCACATTTTGGATCTCTAGGGTCCAACTTAGACTGTTAAAATGTAATCAGTATCTCCTGGAGGAGATTTTGAGAATCTGATCGCAGAACTCTGAAGATTTCCTATCATTTGTGTCATTATTTGACTGAAGATTTGGAATGGAAAGAAAATGGGGATAAAAGGAGGTCAAGTTTTCAAAATTGACCATTGAATTTAGGGTTCTGAAATATGCATTAACATGTTGGATTTCCTGTTGAGTGTCCAGAATTTCCAATTCTTCACTGAAATCACTGAGGTTTTTAGACCTTAAAAGAACTTTCATCAAGGTTTTCTTGTCCCTGTAAGACCTGTCTGTGGAAAGATGTGGCATTTACCTAGTGTGAAAGTTCATTCTGCTTCTAAATGATATAAAAGTTTGCAGACATGGATGTTGCAAACATCATATTTTTGCCAATGCACTTACATTATAGTTTTTTATTTTTAAAAGGTAGGTCCAAGCTGTAAAGGACAGCATTTTGTCACTTGGTGAAGTCTACTTTTGTCAAAATGGTAGCAAAATGAGTCATGTTTTGGTGGTGAAGACTGTTTCAATTAAGTTCCAAAGAAAGATTCTTGGTTCACAGAAGATACAAATATTTTTAAACACAAATGATGACTATTTTATTTTTGCTCCCCAAAATGAGTTATAGGGTAACTTGTATGAAGCGGGGGAAAAAAAAAAAAAAAAGGAAAAATAATTTTGGAAGTCATTTCATGTGATTAATAGTATCCAGATGATATAAACAAAACTGGAACCTATTAATGGAAAAATGCTCTCTTGGCACAAGGAGCTGAAAGCTGGTGAACAAGTTGGAAGCTGTTTAAGGATTAATCCTGACAAACTTAGAGCTCATATATTCAAGACTGAATGAGTATTTCTACACTGATTAGCTCAGATACCCTGTTAAAAAGAAATGTAGCTAAGTCGGTGCGGTCTCTAATCTACAGCCACTTAAACCAATAGTACCTTGATTACCAATTTAGCTTGAAAAGTTTGCTTGCAGATGCAAACTAATAGCCTGTGTAGAAGGTAAAATTTAAAGATGCCTCTAAATTAGGTGTTTGCCCTGCTGTGGTTCCAGATAGTTACTTACTCATTAATTTATATCAGCCATTAATAAGTAAGATGAACATCAGGCCTAATGAATTAGACTTCATTGGCTTAGACCGACTCAGTGAGGTTTTGATAACTTAAATCCCCAATTCAGCAGTTTGAGTATGTAAGTAACACTTGTTCGTGTACATAAGCTAATCATTAACACTTAAAATAGTGGTAATCTGTTTAGTGGTCTTTATTTTAAAGGTCAGATCAGAGTCCTGAATGATGGAAAAAATACGATCGTTTTAACAAATTTAAATATTTAAAAAAATACTGCCTTGCCACCACGCTTTCTGGGAGCTAGCTGGATATATGCTACCACCATATGTGTTTCATGGGCTTTGGGGTGATGAAGACTGAACGAATCGCGGTGTTTGGTTAGCTTTCTCTTACCTAGTGAGACATCTCAGCCAGACGGTACCCACAGCAGTCATGTCTGTTTGTTGGGCTATATGCTTCCCATATGCTCTGTGTTTACACCCAGGATTTACCATACATGTGTGTGTATCTGTACAGGTAATGTAGATACTTGTCTGGCCTGATTCCCGGAGGAGTAACTCATTCTTTTAATACACCTCTTTTCCTTCAGCCATTGGGAGCTGCTGCTCCCAATATGCTCTTGGGTAACAGAGCTCTGGTCTTGAGGGGCCATCACTTTGGCTAATCTGTAGGTGTGCAGCAGGTACACCCACCCTGATAGAGAGTGAAATTTCTTGGCAGTAGGTTGGTGATTTGAGTCCTTTTCCAGAGGGGGGGGAAAAAAAAAAAAAAAGAAGACATAAATTCATGTTTCTTGTGGGGTATTAAGGGTATTTAGCTGCTGGGTTGGGTTCACACCAAATTCTGAACACAACTCATGGAGCAGCTGGAAATGCCCCTGTGCAGCCATGCTCAACGCTTGCATGGGAGGAAATGGCTGGGGTTCAATTCTGCTCAGTAGTCTGTGTCGTCTGAATTTAACCTTAGGTAAAGTCTCTGAACTGTACTTCTAGATACCTCTGTGGATTTGGTCTGAAGTGACCTGCCCCAGATTTCCCAGAAAGCTGGTATCTGAGAAAGGGCTTGAACTTGGATTTCCTGCCTCTCCATCTGAACTTCTTAATAGTCAAATTACTTTTTTTTTTACAGTTGTGGAGGGCATGCAATGACGTGGGAGACTTAAAATGCTGGCAGATCGTATATTTGTAAATCTGATGTTATACATCTAGCACAAATATTGAGGCTTTCATTCTTTGGTAAATTAATTTGTACTTTCTCCTTCATCTTGTGAAGAATTATCTTGCAGCATGCTGATGATGTTGGTTTGACTGCAACAATAAATTTGGTTGGTTGGTTTGTTTGTTTTTAAGGAGAAATATTGCCTTACCTTTTTTCTTCTCCTTCTCAAAGGCTGATGAATTCTTCGTCGAAGCAGTAACGCTGAAGCAGGTGAGGAGGGTGAGGATAGGGCATGATGGCAAAGGAGGAAGCAGTGGCTGGTACCTTGCCAAAGTGATAGTGAGGGAAGAAGGACAGCCAGAAAGTGAGGCTGTGGAATTCCCCTGCTACAGGTACTGGAAACAATGCTTGCAATTTATGCCTCCATCTATGCATTTGCCAGACTTTGAAGAGTCTAGCTGTTGTTTCAAGACTGGAATTTTCTGAGCACAGCTTAATCCTTTTTTATTTATTCATTCATTTAGCTTTGCTAAGCCTGAAAGCAAAGAGTGTGGATTGGGAGGTTTAAGATATGGTTAACTCCCCTTACAGCAATCTGAATTGTGAACTTCTCAGCAATTAGCTCAGCGATACAGAGAATTTCCAAAAGTTAAAATGCAACCTTCCAGTACCACATCCAGTGTCACTGCAATTGCCTGCTGCAGAAACACACTCTGTAATCTGCTGCAATCTGCTAGTTTAATTGCATGCGTGGGATGAGGTTCTGGTCCCTCACATGCACATCCCATCTTTCCAGGAGCAATGGGATGCTATTTTTGTGTTGGGAGAATGCAAAATTGTTATGCTGCCATTTCGAGAGCTCCTTGCATGAAGGGAAAAGCATACCATGCAGACAGAGACAGCGGTAGAGCAGAGGGCTGTAACTTACCCCTCTGGGTGAGTTATAAATGTATTCTTCTCTTTCCTGGACAATCAAGTGGCCAAAAGAAATGTGCTGTACTGAGGCTACCCGTGGGGAACGAGATGCACCATCTGTCCTGGCACTAACTGGGGTCTGCCTCAACATTGCAGCACAAACTGGAGAGAACTGGGTGAAAACATGAGAGATTACCTTCAGTGTAGTTCAGTGTCCTGTAAAGTCCCACTTGCCCTCTCAGGATGTCCACCCTGTAGGATGGAAGTTCACTGAGCTCCACTTAACAACATCAAGGACCTGTTCTAAAAAGTCATCTCCTGGGGGACAAGTGGAATTGTAAAACGCAAACACAATTATTTTTAATTTGCAAACAAAGGTAAAACTGCTAAGCTGATTACTTGTCTTCTTGTCACTGTAAATCAAGAAGAACTCCACTGTAACGAGGAGAGTCAGCCAAATACAAAACAGGAGCCAGCCCCAGCCTCTCTGCATTGCTAAAGCCACGTCACATCAGAGAGCAAACTCACCGGGGAGACAGCACGGAGCAGCAGATGCAATGTCATCTTGGTTGTGAAAAGTGAGCCAGTCTCTCCCTTTTCAAAGAACAAACCACCATTTTGTCATTGCTGCCTTTTGATACATATTTAACAACCATATGTTTTACTGAGTTAAGCAAGCAAGCTAGACAGGTTTTTACTTGGACATGAAGTATCCACGTGGAGAGCTGTTTTGCTCAGGGCCCTCAGAGATATTTCTGTGTTTAACTGCACCGTGCAGCTGGCTCATTTTAAAGATTTCCTTTTGAATTGCCTACTTACTTGACTGTTTAACTGGGTGTCCTCCCTCAGCTTGGAGTGATGACCCCCTTCCCCTCAGCTTTACACCTGTGGATCAGAAGCATCAGAGTCCACAGGGCATTCCCCTCAGGCCAGGGACTGAAAAAGGAGGGAGAAAGAAAACCCAAGACCTTATCCCCAAAATATTCATGGGGTGCATTCAGGCTTCAAGTGACAAGCGATGGAATTCCACTCTTCTTACCTTTCTTAATGTCTCTTTTTTTCCAAGTGATATCAGTGTTGTTCGTGCGGCTTTATTTGCTGTCCTTGTGCCAGCATTATCTCTTCCTCTCAGATTGAGAAGGTAACATGACTGATCGCCTCCAAACACAGGGACAGCTGCTCCCTCTCGCTATCTTTGGTGCCCGTGTCTCTTGAGAGACTGGGGCATCATCGCAGTATACGGGTGTCGTCATGGATTCTGGAGATATCTGAGGGCGAAGGTGCTCACCCACTGCATCCTCCGTGTGAGGGATAAACATCTCCATGACCTGCAGCGTTTGGATGTTCCCCTCCAGTCCTGTAGGCCAAGGACAGCTTATGTCCTCGCTGCTTTGGCAGGTGCTCAGAGAGGCCGGCTTCATCTGCTGCTTCAGAGCCAAGATGTTGAAGACTTGGCCAAGAAGAGCGGCCTCATTTTAGTGAGCCGACGCAAGCGAGGTTAGTTAGAGACTCCATCGGGGCACACCAGGGAAGCTTCTGTTTCTGCTTGGCCAGTCTGTGGCCAGCCAGGAGACATGCTGATGTTCTCATTGCCTTCATCTCCAAGACCTGATTAACTTCCACTCTAGCACAATGGCATGGTCTGGAGAAAATAACTTCTGCTGCTGTGTCCTTCCTGAAAGCTGCTCCATTGACTTTCTGCCGCTTAGCTGCCGCTGTGAGACAGCTGGAGGACAAAATGCCTTCCAGCAGAAACACATCTCACCTGTGCAGAAAGCCTCATGGGCTTCTTACCTCTGTAAAAACTAGGCTGTACCGGCATGTGGAGAGCAGATATTATAGCAAAGAGCTGGCTAACCAGCTTCCACTGTAACTAATGTCTGCAGGATGTCCTTACAGATCTTCATTGCATATAACTCATTGAAGTCTCTGTTCTTGTTATTTACATATTCATATACAAGGCTATGTTATGTCTTTTAATTTGAAAGCTTTTTTATGACTCTATAGGAACATCTATTACCTAATAGTCACAAGAGCTCTATGAGAAGAACTGTCTTTGCCGTACAAGGGAGCCAGCAGAGATAAAGAGAAGCTAAGTGGATTAATTGTGAGTTTGTGTCAGATTCGGGAAGAGCATCGAGAAATAATGACTCTCAGGCCTGTGCTTTCAGCTCTCGAAACAGCTGGCTGTAAAGGGAATGGCTTGTCGCTCTTCTTAGAGTCAGTGATTTTTAAAGCGGTCATTTGATCGGTGCTTGCAAGAAGTAAATGCAAGTAACTTCTCCAAGTGTTATTTGCAGAATTACTAGTACATCAGTTGGATGCATTGCAGTATTATTCCTCCCTTATGACCACATGACATTATAATATCCATGCTTTTAGGGACTGAACACCGAATCGTTCAGTGGCACAACTGAACAATTTATACCTTACAATACCTGATGTGGTTTAGGTATTGTGATTATGAATACCGCTAGAAAGTTCGAAATGATGGAGTTCACCCTTCCGCCCAGAACTGGAGCCAAAACTTTTTGAAGCTCAGAATTGAGTTCTTCAGATTTCATTTTCTCCTCAAGGCTCTGTGGAAGTCCAGGAACAGGCTAGCTGACATTCCCTAAAATAGCCTATTTTTTATAATATTTATATCCCAGACAGAAATGAATTTTCAATCAAAGTCGTGAGTTCGTGATAGGATAGAATTTTATATGCTATAAATCATTACAGCTCCACTGAAATCCTCAATGATACTTCATTACATTTTTTCCTAAGCATATGGACCGCACCGTCCTAATTTTTCTCCAGCACAAGCATAAGGGAACATCGTTAATTCTCTGAAGAACAACAGACAGACTATGAATGGGATGATGCACTGGGAGACTCCTGTGAAAGAACATTTATTCAATCAAATGCCAAAAGTGTTCATCATACAAAGGATCCAGAGAAACCTCCTTTTGTTGCCTAAAAACATGCTGAAATGTATTTCTATTTTACACATATTTATGTCTATAGGTTATATTCAAAGACACATACAAATACATATGTATCTCTAAATCTAATGTATGTGCTAATCATTCTAATTGCACACAGGCTATCATCTGCTGTATTTGAAATGCTATAGATGATGTCATACCATATTTTTTTCCAGTGCTTCCCTGACTCTCTGATCCTCTAGAAGTTATCTCTGAAGTGGCTTTTATGTTATATTTGTGTCCGCTTTGGGTTGTTGGACATACAATATCTCTTTAGAACCAAGTATGTGATACAGGACGTGACTACACCCTTGCAAATCCACGGTGGCATGTGAATTACATGCACTGAAATAGAATAAAAGATTTTGACAGGTCTTTTGTACTGGGAATATGATGGCACTATACTGAAAAATTCTATTTTCTGCAGCCTGATGTGTTTATAATGTGTCAATGCATTTGTGTTCAGTGTAAGACTATAAACCCCTGGTTGCAATCTGCTGCTCAGTGATATGCTATTGGAATTACACTGAAGTAAAATTTGGATATTGCAGCATATGTGCTGAAAGGAATGAACACAGTGGCATTGCTCATCCAAATACTTCCTCTGTCACTAAAATCATTTTCTTGAGAAAATAGTGTTTCTGCCACTTCTGGCTGTTCTCTTGGCTGGAACAAAGTAAGGAGCCTTAAGCCACTTCTGTTGATAAACCTCCCTTTTCCTCCTCCAGTCCAAGACATACTCTTCCTCTTGCCATCAGTAGCTACCAACATTGGTAGAGGGAATTTCTTTATCTAGGAGGTTTTTCCCTTTGGGAAAAGGGTTTCATCCCCTTTTTTGATTCATTTTTCTCCTCTGTCTTCACTGCCGAAGCAGTTAGCATTTGCCGTGCTGCACACAGAGATCTGTTTCTTGTGGGATGTATTTTCATCCTGCCACCTTGGCGCAGAAGCGTTTCACCCAGATTCATCCCACACTTCCCTAAAACATCAGCAATGGTGAAGGTGACAGAAAACAACAGCATGTACGCCGGCAACAGAAACAGCAGCTTGCAGGACACAAAAACCAGCAGCAGGAGAGCAGAAGCGTGTCTATGTTGTGAGCTTCTGCCTTCCTGAAGGCCATGCTTAATTCAGCGGTCATGGGGTGGTGGAGTTCAGGCTCGAATTTTGTAGGTCCTGCCAGTTAACATCCATGTACACAGAAGCACCTTGACTTTTGGGATGATGTGATCCCCTAGCCATTGGATACCTGTCCAAGGACGTGAATCCTGAGCCAGCATCAAGAACTACATGATACAAAGGTACTAAGGACCAGTTCTAACAGGTAAAAAAAATCCCCCAACCCCAAAACATCAATAAAGGCTTCCTTTCTTAAGACAATGTGATGTCTTGGCATGCTCCTCTTCTGTCCTCCTTGCACTCCACCCTTGCTCAGTTCTTGACATCAATTTCATGGTCTTCTCCACAGATTTTTCTGCTCCTCTGTCCCCACTATACCTCTCAGCCTCCACTGAGGCATAACACTGCACCCGATGCCCTCACATGGTGTTCATGTGACCATCACACGTTCATGTGTTCATCGCCTTCATGCTGACCCCCTTAGTTTTTAGCCCTTTTTAAGCCACCTGCACATGGCCACCTGCTTTACAGAGTGAAAGGGAAGAATACGGGGTAGACTGCATACCCGGCAACCCACCAAAGCTTAGAGGGGACCTGGGAGTGGACGTGTGTTGTCTTTGTGGTTGGGCTGTATGCACCTCTTCTGCATGGGGACTTTGGTGTTAGTGCTTCTGGGACCGGCCAGCTCTAGCTCACGCTTGGATTTCTCTCCCAGTGCCGGTTTTCTGCATGGTTTCTTTGTGATCATTGTTTTCTTGTGCATGGGAAGGGAGAGGAGATTAAAAAAGATAACCTTCCTTCAGATGGACGAAACGGAGACCTATCATCCTTGGTTTTCCAAAATACTTAGCTACTTCTTGGCCACCATGGCAAGTCTGCCTGGTCACAACTGTAAGCTGCACTTACTACCAGCGAGATACCATTGGTTTGATCCAGCTCCCAGTGGACGTTTGTTCATGTCCCCAAACCCCTGTTATAAGGGTCGTTTGCTGGTTTCCACGTGTGCTGGCTCATCAGCAAAATCAGAGGTGGAAATTTAAATGGGAATTGAGCTCCCTTCCTTTTTGGCGTGAGGGTCAGCCAAGGAGAAGGCGCGTGGCACGGGGACGTTGCGGGAAGCTTGCAGTACATCTGTGCTGCATGTGTTCGTGCAGAAGCAGTTCTTCTGTGGTCTGGTGTCATTCACATAGCTGTGTGGCTGCCTTCAAAAAGAAACAGTTTCTGGGGATTTGTTTTTCGAGTTCTGGGAATAATTATAGCAAGTTAAATACCCTGCGTGACCTGCCAGAGCTTGCTCCCTTCTCCTTTGTTCACCCCCCGCTGGGTTTAAGCAGTATTTTTAACTGCAAAAGATGTTGCTGCAGATAGCTGCGTACCTGGGAATGATGGGCTTTCTGGGAATTGTGCCTGCTCTCACGATGCTTTGTTCGGGGACTGAAACGGCCCCGGTGCACCGCTGTGGGAAACCTGACCCCAAGCAGATGCTTACAGGAATATCCCGAGTGCTGCAGCAGTCTGGGTTTGAAGTGGAAAGTGAGAAATCTCTGCCAGGGCCCTTGCAGTTGTCGTACAATGGTTGCTTTATGGCGTATGATGGGGTTGGGGTTGTAATTCCTTCATCCCTGAGGCTGAAGGAGCAGCTGTGAAGGTTACCAGACTAGCAGTTGGTTCCCCTCCATTTTCCTTTCAGATTTTTTTCCCTTGAGATCATGCTACATTTTGCTTTGTGCCCAGCTCTTCTTCTTAATTAGTGTAGTTGGATCGTTAGATTAATGTTGAGAAACAAAGGAAATCCTTCCTTTTGCTGGTGCCAGCTGCCTGCACATACTCGGCCCTGAAAATGGGAACAACATAATTCATCCTCTTCATGATGGAGAAAAAAAGGTTATATACTGATCTGTAAGGAAAGGAAAAGTGACGATAAACTAGAGTAAGCAAACACTAAAAAAAAGGGGGGTTTAGTAACTTAGATGCTATAAAGGTTGTAATCAAGGCGGATAGTAATAAAGCCTGCAAGTAGTTCTGGTCAATGAAGGTCGATGCTTTCAAGAGGCTGAGACTGCCCATTTACAGGAATAACTTGTGGCCACGGAGTTTGTGCTTTCCAGACAGATGGACATCACAGCAGATGCTTATCTACTGCGAGCAGGGCTGTCATGATCACTCTTCTTGGAAAAATGGAGGTTTACAGTGTGACTGCCGTAGGGTCTGGTCAAGCTCCTGCAAAGATAACAGAGATACAGAGCCTTGTAAAAATATCTTTTTGACTGTGGTGTGGATTTTTACTATGTGTGGAGCCAGACTAGATTTTGAAAGCTCTAATTATTCAAAGATAACTTACTTCTGTTTGTAAACCAGATGGCTTGACAAAAATGAAGATGATGGTCAGATTGTCCGAGAATTAGTGCCCGCTGGGGAGTCACCAATGCTAAAAAGTGAGTTTAGCTTGGAAAAAAGAAGGTCTGGGTTTGAGCTGTGTATGCATGTATTTACTTGCTTTATTCTACTTAATAATTCATGTCAGTTCACAGTAAATCTACTGGGCTTTTTTTTCCATTCTTATGCAAGAAGCTGCAGTAGGTCACTCGGCGGGGGGCGGGGGGGAAATGCCTCTGACCCTTAAATCCTAGTTTAGGAATGGGATTAATCTGCCTAAAAGAGAATAATTGCAACTTTATATATGTAGAAAGAAACTTTTTTTTTTAACATTACAATTTAAGAATTGCTTTCTTGTATAGCTTTCTCTGAAGAATCTTGAATTGCCACTGCTTTAGTGGAGTAAATTCCATTAAATAACATTGTATTCCCAGAAGAAAATCGCCAAAAAGATTACATTGTCCTTTTCTGGAGAACCAGGGCTCCACTACCACAATTTTCTATAGAAAACAGTACTTACAGTGCTTAGATTGAGATGCTTTTTGTTTTGTTGTAGGAAAAAAGTCAAAGCTATTGAATTAAGTTGTAAGTATAAAAGAAATGAAATCACCTCCCTTGCCTAAGCTCATTTTTATGGCTTGGTAATCATCTAACAGTGAGAGGGAGGAGTACAGAATATTTTCTGCTTTTTAGTGTAACTGTTGCATCTCTTATGTTTTGGTGAATAACTCCAAGGTGTGACAGCTTATCCAGTGTGGCCCTAAGATGCTGGATGCAGGAATGGAGGAGCAAAGTCCTTTCTGTGTCTGTAGCTGAAGCCCTCCTCCCCCATATCTGTTTGAAGCCAGTTGCCTGGCTGAGGACTGGAAATGCCACTCATGTGTCTGTGTTTTCTACATTGATCTCACTTTAGATGTCAGTTATCACATCAGCGTGAAGACGGGAGATATCCCCGGTGCCAGCTCAGACTCCAAAGTTTTCATCAAACTCTATGGTGAAAAAGCAGACTCCAGCAAAGAGCCTCTCTTAGTCTCTGATAACGATCTAGGCAATTATTTTGAACGTGGTCGAGTGGATGAGTTTACTCTAGATACGATGGATATTGGGAAGGTAAGAATTAATTGCAGGTGGCTCTGTACTTCGTGCAAGTGTCTGAGTTCAGAATCAATATAATACTCAGGATTGAATGTGGTGTAACAATCTCTGACCTTTACATTCGATATTAAGAAATACATTTTGTACAGACTATTATATCGGCAGTCTAGGGTACATGCTGGAATGTGAAGAGTGTTTGAAGTTTATATTTAAATACATATAAAAATTATTTACACGAATACAGTGGAAGAACAGGGTGCCAGGGGAAGGAGATTTTTATATATTAAGTAAATTCTGTTGTGTTGGGGTTTTTTTCTGCCCTCTTGGTTTTTGTGTGCTTTTTTAAAGATCAGCCGAATACTGATTGGACACGATAACGTGGGTCTCCGGTCTGGCTGGTTCCTGGCCAGTGTCCAGATCACGGTTCCAGTCCAGGGAAGGCAGTACATGTTCCCCTGCAACCGATGGCTCGACAAAGATGAGGCTGATGGCAGGGTGGAGGTGGAGGTCTACCCAAGTGAGATTGTGCCTATTGAGAAATGTGAGATAAAACACATTGAGAAAAGTGTCCTTTTTAATAGCTAGGACTAAATTTGTATTGCTAGCATTTTTAAGGACCGGGTTAGATACCAAAACCAAAAAGCCCCTGTCCCAAAGAGCTTATGTTGGTGAGGAAGGTGCATTGTTCTGCTCTTGTTTTGTTTTCTAAAACAGTTGGGAAAACAAAACAGAGTTTTCCATCTCCATTTCCTGAAATCATATGAAAAATTTGCTGCCTGGGCAGTGTAACACAGCACAAGGTGTTGTGCTTTTTCATTACAATATCTGTGGGTTCTCCTTTTTTCACATTTACCTGCCTTGCTGCCCCGGTCCTGCACCAGCACATGCCCCATCCTGCCTGTATTACCCCATTGCCTGGAAGAGAGAAGCTGTTTGATAAATAAGGACCAAATCCCTACTGGCTATTTGACTTTTATCAGTAGATGCATTTTCTTTTAAGGTCATGGTTAAAATTTGCCTTGGGATCCTGAGAAAGGATGCTGTGTTTTATCACTGCTCTGTGTAACTCCCTTCCTTGTATTATATTAAGGAGATCATTTAACCACTCTGTAGTTAATACTGAAGTGAAATTCCCTTTTAAGGCTCTATTTTGCACCCCTCTGACACTGGCTTAATACTTGTAAAAGGAAAACTATTAGGTTAGTCCTCAGTGAAGAGTTGTGTTATCTCACATTTGGTTTGGATAAGAGCAAATGGTCGGCTGCATGGTCATTTGTTAAGACAAGGTAATTTAATTTTGAGCCTAAGCCCTTGGGAATGTTGCTATCTGAGCTTCTCTGCTGATTTAATTGCTTTATTTTTGGACTAGTGATAAACTATGAGGTGTCTGTAGTTACCGGAGACGTGCGGGCCGCAGGCACCAATGCCAAAGTCTTCATGCAGATTTACGGCGAGACTGGCAAAACTGAATTGATCATCTTAGAAAACAGATCAAACAACTTTGAACGGGGAGCCACAGATATCTTCAAGGTATGATGAAGGCAGTTGTTGCCGCTTCTATGAGGGGAAAAAAGTGATCAGCCAAAACTGAGACATCAACAGAATAATTGGCCCAGTCGTACAACACAATTGACTTTTTAACAAAATTGCCAGGTCTGTTGGTATCTGCTGTCCTCAGTCCATATTTTTGGGAGGTTTTGTGTTTCTTTTGAGAAGTTTTGTGTTTCATGGAGCAACTTTCATCTTCTGAGGAACTGGTAGCAAAGGTGTCGTGGAAGAATATGGTTTAATAGCAGCATTTGTTTACCCTTACTTTCAAAAGGGGGTACTCAGGTTAGATCTCAAAAGACCTTAAACTTCTATTTTGGGCCCAACCACATGTTATTGTCCCTTTTCTTTATCTAGTATCTTTTAGCTTTATACCGCAGCGTCCACCCCTCTTTCTAAGCATCACAAGCAGAGTATTTGCAGGGGTGAAAAGCCTCGGACGTAACTCAGGTGTCTATAGCCAGGACCTGGCTAATCCAGCAAGAGGTCCTGGGCCGACAAGGTTGAGCAGCGTGGTTGGGCATCGTGTCCTGAGTGGGGGCTGGCTACGCTGGACCACCATCCTTTTCTGGCTTGCTTGCTTGGGTTTTCTGTCCAGAGAAACCGAGGTCTAGGGGAAAGGAATGGTCTAAGTTCTCGCCTTGGTGTGGGGTTAGAGCAAGGACAAGATGTGCTGGCAGGGCATGCCAGAGCCACATCCTTCTGTATCGGAGTAACCTCAGGAGACACCAGCAACTGGACAGTAAAGCACAGAGTCCAGATGGACGCAGGATTTAAGGCACATCTGTCTCATGTGCTCACAGCACAAGGCTCAGCATGGTGGTGCCTAGATCTCCTAGTGAATTTGCAGTCCCACAGATGCAAGATCCATCTCATCACGGTTAACCACCTACTTGGAGCTAGTCATGGCAACTCCTCTGAATCGTCAAGGCTGGGGTATCCTTCCCGTTGTCACTGGCCAAATGGAGGTGCCTTTATCCACAGCTTTACCACAGTTTTGTAATGTGTATTTTTGAGATCGGTTCACCTCCTCCTGGCTCAGTTTCTTGCTTTATAAAATGGAGCTAGTGATGTTTATCCATTTTTAATGAGTTCTTTGGGATTTAAGATGACTAGCACCTTATAAATGCTTGCTTTTTTAAGACTATAAGTTTAAGATTAGGTTTCACTGATTTTAAAGGAAATAAGCTTTCCAAAATTTATGAGTAAAAGCTATCAGCCAATGTCAGATTTATAATAAAGCCATACGTACAGTGTTCTGTTTACATAACCATGCTTATATCCTCTCTCAGATGTTTATTGCCAGACTTTAAAGTTCTGCCCATTTTCTGTGATTTTTTTTATAAGCACACAAGGCAGAAGCTCTGAAGCATTAATAGACAGATCCTTTATCTTTTCCATGATATGAATATTTACAGAAAGATATGGGCAAGAATAAGATTCTGTGAGCTACATGCTAATAGGAAATGCCATCAGTTATAGACAGGGCATGCAGGATGATTATAGCAAGTCTAAGGATAAAGCGATGTAAGGAAAGACACATTCTTTATGCCAGGACAGCTGGATCAATTTTAGTTTTCTGATAAGCATCTTGTGTGCAATTGATTTTGTTTTAATCTACTATAGAAAAAAATGTTTCTAGACTGAAACCTTATACGCTAAGTTGCCAGATTCCAGCCTGAAGCAAATGTTTGCAAGTTTTATAACATAAACACTGCCTAACAGCATAAGCAATCATCAGAAACAAGTCATTGGTTATTGAAGGATTGCATGGAGTAAAACCTTCTATCCAACTTCATTAAGTAGTAATCCGGCCAAATAATCTAAACCGACAAGGCTTTGTATTATCTGCTGTATCGACTAGAGAGATGGAAATCTTCTTACTAATACAGCCTTCTGCCACTGATGCATTGTAATCACTAATGATTGTATCCTCTCTGCACACTAGCAAAGTGAGAAAATACTTTTCTAATTTTCCAGATGAGAAGGAAGGAGAAGGGCAATCCAAGCCCATGGTCCTTGTCAGAGATCGGGTTATATGAGTCCAGGTTTACTGCCTTTTTGCTGCATTATTATCACTTCTTTCTTGGTTCATGTCTTGTACTAAGTATTAGATGTATCTTATTATTCATTTAAAAAAAACCTCAGGCACTAAGAATCTGTAAAAAACTAATATGTTATTTTGGCATATTCACCTGTAATGCCAACATAGAGATGATATTGGTGAGGAGAGCAATGGAGAAGCAGGGAGCCTAGTAAATATGAATTCAGCTCCTATCCTCACCATGGTTGCGCTGAATATCTTCAGCTCAGTCTGTGCAGATGAGATTTGGTGATGGAAGGTGTGAAAGAATAAAAAGTAAAGGTAAACTTGGATAAAAAAATCAATTTTATCCTTGCTTAGATGTTTTGGGTGATAGAGGCGATGCTCCTCATTTTTAAGAATGCACTTTATGAAGTTAAGATGTCTTACATCCTCCTGGGTGCTGACTTTCCCTTGGTGGCAGAGAGAGGCTGCAGATGTTGGCAAGATTTATAAGATCCGGATAGGCCACGATGGGAAAGGCATTGGGGATGGCTGGTTCCTGGAAAGTGTCACGCTGAAGCGGCTTGCCACGAAGATGAAGGAATCTGATAAAAAGAAGAAGAAGAAAAAGAAGTCTGATGAGGAGGAAGAAGAGGAGACCACGGTGGAAGAAGTAATGGAAGTCTATACATTTGTGGCACACCGCTGGTTGGCTAAAGACGAAGGAGATAAGGAGCTTGTGGTGGAGCTGGTGCCTGATGAAGAATCTGCCCTGGAGGGTAAATACCAGAGGGAAAGTGCATGTGTATGTGGATACAGCGGTTGCATGAAGGGCGATAACCATGCTCTGGTGCTTTGCAGGACCATTTATAGCCCCCCAGTCATCCCATTGCCCCAGGCTTGCAGTGTAGCTTACACTGTTGGTTTGGTTGATGTGGTTTGGTTTGGTATCCTAAAGGACTTCTATAGGATTCTCCAAGGCTTGTCTGGGGTACTTGGGACATGAGTCTTACAAGTTACCACCGTAGCTGGGAGTTTAGCAAGCTGTAACTATTTATATGGTTAATGACAAAGGCTGGAGAAAGATGGAACTGCTCTTGTTCTAAGATAGATGCAAACAAACTCCAGACAAAATCTTTCTTAAAAGTGACTGTGCTGGCATTTTTGGGCTACATGCTTGCATGGTGAGCCACGGATCTGATGAAATATGGCTATTTCTGGGTTCCTCCTGATCTGCTTTTTCAATTTTACTTGCAGAGAATACATACGAAGTCCATGTTCTCACTGGGAATGTGTGGGGGGCTGGGACGGATGCTAATGTCTTCTTGAGCATCTATGGTGTCGGAAGAGGAGACACGGGTGAGCGCCAGCTGAAAAGGTCGAATAACCTCAACAAGTTTGAAAAGGGCCAGGTAATGCATGAACTCAACCTACTCAAGCGAGCAGAAGGTTGGCAGAGCTCTCTTAGTTATGCTGGCCATTCATTACAGTCTCTTCTCTGCAAGGCTTGGCTCCTTCTTTCAGCTTAAAGCTCAGATGTGTTTTATTTCTTAAATATATTATTTAAAACAAAATGCCTCACAACATTTTCCAGGGGAAATTCATTTGAATAGTAAGCTGAACACCAATTCTACATCGGAGCCACCTTTAGCATCTGCTTCCTGTAAGCATTCTGGTAATAATGTTTCCTGCCAGGAATACTTGAAAACCACAAACTTTAAATTAATATTGGAGAGTGTTTGTGAGGCAGCTCAAGTATGTCAGTATTTAGATTGCAAATATGATTCTAAATGTTCTACTCAACCAGTCAGGGAATAAAAGCAATATTACATGGTGTGCTATAATTACATTTTAATCCAATCCAATTAAACAACCTCTCTTGTAGATTGAATATTTGCCATAAAAATGTTTATGAACAATTAACAAGCTACTATTATAGCCAGGAATTGTTCAAGGAATAATTTTGAATAACGAAAAATTATGGGAACAATAAGCAGCTGTGGAAAACTTGCAATCACAAAAAAGAGCCTAAGGTTGTTAAATAAGCAGTTAGCTGTGATTTATGAGCTTGGCACCAGTGAAACTGCAACCTGCACATGGTTCCTCATCGAGTGGGAAGAGCTCCAAGCTGCAAATGTAACTTTCTCTGCTCTTGGGAGTAGAAACACAGAGTCTACCAACAAGTTAATCACATTAAGATATTTAAAGTATTATGATAACAAGGACCATCCTGTCACACTAATACAGCTAATAAACGAACCTCTTGGCTGCAGTAAATGACAAAAGGAAGAAATTCTGTGCCTTGAAATAAAGCACATGGAGGTGCACAGGAGAGTTTCCGTGGAGTCCATACGTTTGTGTCCAGTTCCAGATTCAATCTGGCGGAAAATACTAAACCTGAAAGGAATGAGATTTAGGAAAGATGAGTTAAACAGAGGAAGCTGAAATGGGGGTGAAGTTAAGAAGGGTTGTGCAGCTCCAGGGCTGTTAACTGCCTTGTAGGAGCCAAGCTTGAGTGTTAATGGCAGAGCTCACAGCTCAGTAGTTATTTTAGTACATCCACCCAAAGAATACAAGGGGGACTTAAAACACCTTTTGTTTTAATGGGAAAAAAGATTTCCTTTGGCCATTTACTGCCTTTCTTTCCCCCTTTTCTGGGAAACATGGTCATTTGCCTCTTGCCTCCTGTGCAGGTGGATGTGTTCACCATCAAAGCCATTGACCTGGGTGAGCTGAAGAAGCTGCGGATCCGCCACGATAACTCTGGTGCTAGCCCAAGCTGGTTCCTGGAGAGGGTAGAGATTGTTGACCTCAAGGAGAGCACCACGTGAGCAGCCTGTCGCACCCTTTTTGTATGGTCAGAAAAGGGGGCACATCCTCAGGAGCCCGCAGAACCGCAGGAAGGCAGAGGAGATGCAGAAGGGCATCGTCGTAGCTCCCCACCAACTCACAGGCATCCTTTGGGAGCCTTGTGATGGTTGTGCTGTAATACTGAGTGTGGGGTCATTCTGGGGTACCTCTGTTGTGGGGTTTTGCTGCCCCAGCTTCTCTGCAGTTTGGGAACCAGCAGTGTTTGGAAGGAAACCTCAGCTTTTCTCTGTTTCTCCTAGGAGGGACTCTCCCTCCTGAAGAGGTCCCCTTGCAGAGCCTGCACTTGTGTTTCCTTTCAAGGCTCTGCTCTGGAAGTCCCTGACCTCACATTTTGTTTGTCTTTTGTACCTAATGCAAAGATCTGGGCCAAAAGCAAGTCCTGATCTAAGCAAACTCCCATGATTTTCACAGACAGGTGGAGGAGCAGAGCCTAGGCTGTTAGAAACCTGAAATACAGGCTTGCCTTTGAGCTGGAACATGCTTGAAGTCACATGCTTAAAAGTTGCACAATGCTTTGGTGGGTGGGACTGCTCATAAGGACTTAAGATGGGTCTACTCTTCATAAACATAAAATGCCTGGGAGACTGGAGGTTCCCTTGAGTTGTTTAACTTTTTTGGGGAGTGAAAACTAAAAGGAATCAATCATATGGGGCTGACAGCTCAGAAACAGCACTTTTCAGTAAGTGCTCACTAACCTGTTTATGGATTTAGTTCCCACAAGAAATACCAGAACTTCAAGGATGAAAAGAGATATATTGTTCAGCTTTGAGTAATCTTGTTTTTTAAAGTAGCCTCTGATCTGTGCTTGTTTATGTTATTAAAGCCTGTGAAGTCCTGTGTAAGTGCTGGGTGCTGCTGTCATTCTTGTAGGTATTATTTTCCATGCCAGCGGTGGTTAGCAGTTGAGGAAGATGACGGTCAGATTGTCAGGGAGCTGGTCCCAGTGGATGAAGCATTTGTAAAGAAAGATTCGGAAAATGATGGCCAGTCTCTTGCAACGCTGGGCCTGGAACAGAAAGGTTTATGTTAGCCTTGTATTTCTTCCACTGTGGGGTTGAAAAGGAACCAAGTTATTAGCACTGCTGAGGGCACTAGCAGTTAGCGTTCACTGGGCTGTGAGTAATTCTGCCCTGACCATGAAGCTTTCAGGTGCGAATGAAGTGTGAAGTGCGTGTCATCCAGCGAGGAGTGGACACTCCTCATTTTTAGGTGATTTAATCATCTTGCAAGATTGGACCCAAAGTGAGAAAGCCAGGAAGATGGATAACATGTTTGGTCATCATCTCTCAACTCAAACACACATTCGTTGGTAATATCTAAGGCACAAATCCCAGACATTTCACATCATGTACTGGAATGGTTACACATTCCAGCGTGAAACCGAGCAGAGAGCAAACATGACCAGAGAAAAGGAAGGGACCTAAGTTTGTTTCCATCTTGCTGCTTGTGTCCGTTGTCCTCCAAAACAACTTTGTCTCTCTTGTATATGATTTTGCACGGTAACCACATCGCAATAACACACTCCTGGGTCTGATGCTGAAAGGTGCTGAGTGCCCAGCACTTCCACTGGCTTCACTGCAAGTGAAAGGTCTTAAATTCCCTGCCTCAGATGCTTCCGAATATATGAATAATTTCCACAAATTGGATAGCCAACAAATTTCCACAAATTGGATAGCCCTTTGGTTCAGGAGGGCCTTCTGGCTGAGCAGCATCTTGGAAACATGTGTCTAACTATGGAAGAAAGGTGCTGGTCTGGAAATCTTGAGTATGTTTTTGTGGCGCAGTGAAGACTATATTAGACTTTTCCACAATTTTTATGAGTTTCCTGCGCTTGCTAGATGATGGTGAGATAGAAACCTCCCTAATGATGTTATTGTGAAGGGTGTGTTGATGAATATGAACCATATATGTCAACGTGCACATACTTTCTGGTATGTGTTATAGGCACATATATTATGTGGTGCTATTAGAATAAAGCGGGGAGGGGATGTTGTGGGGTTTTTTTTAATGAAATAGCATTGTAGGCAGAGGCAGATTTGAAGTGCCTTAAGGATTCCCAGGAAGCAAATGGGAATGCTGGAGCACATTTCCTATCTGTAGATATGCAGACAATGTACTGAATGACTGGAGCAGTAGAAGACTCTGCAACCAGATAGCCCAGCTCACCCCAGGAGCTATCACAGCATGCAACAGGAATTGGGGATTACAACATGGCTGTAATGGGTCAAATTAAAACCCAAACCAACACACATATGCAATGAGAAGTAGAGTTAATTCCTGCTCAGATTTCACACTCCTAAATTAAGATATTTTATCTGACAGCTAAATCAACAACATACACGGTGAAAGTGAAAACCGGGGACAAGAAGAACGCTGGGACAGATGCCAATGTCTTCATCACTCTCTATGGAAGTAAAGACGACACAGGTATGGCTTCACGTGATGGAACAGGATAGCACCTTGCTGCTGGATACCTGAAAAGACAGGTCATGGTTTCCTTTTGTTTCCTCAATACCCATTCCTCACTCCTTTTTAGTACAACTTCATGTTCTTGCTGTCTCTGCATACATCGTGATAACTGGGAGCATACCACCAGCTGCTGTAAATCACTGTCGAACTTTACGATGCTGATTTGCACCAGCTGCCGATCTAAAGGCTTTAATTTCAATTATAGAAACAGCACAGTTGACTGGGACTACATTACTGAGTAGTGAATGCAGTGAATGATTTGCTTTCCTCAGCAATGAATCAGCATGCCCCTGAAATCCAGCTCTCCTCTGCCTCTTTGAGTGGCCCAGAAGTATTTAATCAGCTGATGAGCAAATCCTCTTGGAAGCGGCCGAGCTGTGTGTGCAGTGACTCGGATGCCTATGAGAGTGACAGGGAACTGATGGGTAGGACCAATTTCTTTAGCTCTGAACACAGCACAACAGCATCGTCCCTGTGGCACTGCCAGAGGATCATTCAAGAAAGGAATTCTGTATATTTTGGGTGTTGATACAGATTTGGGTTCAGAGAGAGGGACAAAGCTCAGATCTTGAGACGAAAAGCCAGTTTTTACGTTTTAGCCACTTCCCTCGCTCCACTGTTGACATTCCCAGAGGATTTGTTTCACATGCTGAACAATGTCCTTTTGCATCGCCACAACAGGGATAGTCAGCCTAAAGGCCTCAAAGATTAACAAGAACAAATTTGAGCGTGGGAAGGTAGATGAGTTTACAGTGGAGTCTGTGGACATTGGAGACCTGAAAAAAATCAGGATAGGCCATGACAATAAAGGTAAGAGAATCTGCTTTGTAACGTAGTATTTCTAGTGCATTAGGCACATCGTTGTATAAAATAACCTGCCTCCAAGATCCCAAACGTAATTTACCTTTTCGGTGACAGATCCTTGCTGTCACTTTGGCTGTTGCTGCTACTATCTTTACTGCTAATATCGTTCCCATGGCCATGGCAACAAGAGCATAGTGGTGGCTACTTGCAGGTAGCTTTGCAACCTCTCTCTGTAAAAGGCTCTTTAGCTCTGTGGATACATCTTTAGAGAGATTTCTCATACATCACCAAACCTCATATTTTTTCTTGTCACACATGGGACCTATAGACTCATCTCGTTTCTTTATCAATATTTTTATTGTTTTGATCATCAATCTTGGCTGCTTTTTAGATGTGGCTGTGTCTCTACTACAAACAAGGGAAGCAGTGGAAGGACGTGTGGATTCCTTCCCTATGGGGCACCAAGGGACATGTTTGTTGATAACTCCTCTATCTTATTACAAAGGCAAATTAATCCAAGTGATGGAGTAATTAGCACTTCCATGTGCACCTCTTTAACCTGATGCATATAGAAATGTAAAGCACATTAGCTCAAACCTGGACAATCGCTTACAATGATCTTTATGGTATCTATTCTATTTTTCCATTGGCAAAAGAGAGGATGATTTATTTCTCAGAGATCTGAAATGCAATGATTCATTTGCTGTTGTCTGTAAAGGCTTTGTGGGTTATTCACTGTTATCTCTCCAAACACAGGAAATTCAACTGGCTGGTTTCTGGAATGGGTGGAGATTGATGCCCCGTCACTGGGACAGTGCCTCAAGTTCCCTTGTGGCCGTTGGCTGGATAAATCGGAAGATGATGGAGCCATTGAGAGAATTATCTTCCCTGCAGAACTGCAGACAACAGAGTATATCCCATGTGAGCAGAATGCCACTTCCCCAGGATACACCCATCATTACAGAAGATAAAATCTCACTAGCTCATGCAGTTTTATAGGCTTGGCCTCTCCCTTGAATTGGCTTTTAAAAATTTATAAATACATTACATGCCAACTATTCCAATTACTATCAGAAGGTTCCTCTGGGTGCTCTAGACTAACTTCTCCTGTATTTGCCAAATCAGAGAGTCACTAGAAGCCATGTGGCTGTGTATAATTGTCTCTCTGCTCCCTCTTGCCCTGTCATCTCCAAGTTCTCAGCCCATTCCAAGTTGTCTTCCTTGTCTCCAGTTTCCCTTTGGTCTTGCTCCATTCTAATATTGCTCTTTCTGTTGTCAAAGCAGACACTTCGGTCTCGCTTCCAAGCCTTGGTTCCCCCGGTGCCTTTGGCACTGCATACCCCTCTCTTGCTGAAAGACCTTCTTCCAGAGTTTCTTCAGTGCGGTGTTTTTCTGATAGCATTGCACCAGTCTACATCTTTTAGTGTTCTCTAATTTTTCCTTACTCTTCACTTCACTCCCCTCTAAATTAATGTTTGGGGTAAACCCAGTGTCTTTTGGGAGCTCCTTCTAAGTACTAAGCTTATAATTTTCAAGTCTACTATGGCACCTCAAACTAGCCCACCTTCAGGGGACTATCAAAATTGCCTTTTCCCTTCATTAGGTTGGAAGCCACAATGACGAGGGACAAGGTCTGGAACCTGAAAGTTGCTTTCCACCCCATGCCCTGCCACGTGCTTCCTAGGTGTCTCTGAACAAGCGATAAGTTTTTCACACCAAAGCTGTCTCCTATCTCATTGCATCCCTCATTGTATGCATTGATGGTATCAAAAGCCTTATCTCCTGCAGTTCCTTATTTAGACATCAAAAGTTAGATGCCTAATCTCTCTTTTTCTGCCTCAGTTTCCTTCTTCATAAGTAGTTGTGAGAATAACCACACAGAAGACTATCAGCTGCTTTGGCTCCTTCTCTTTTACTGTCAACACTGTGGTTCGTGTTGAAGGTCTCCTTCACACTGGCTGGCCGACCCTCCAATGTCCAGATCCTCGTATCCTGCAGTCTATAAGCTAGAATCATCTTTCTCCTCTGAGGATCTGCCAATCACCTCCTTGTGCCTCCTGCATGCTTTGACCAAGCTATTTTTTATTTCTCATGTCTTACTTTCTTTACCTAAAATGTCTGGAGCAGAAGAATGGATACTCTTTGCTCCCTTCCTCACTTTTGTCCGTCAACTGGAAGACATAATAGTCTTTGTGTCTGAAAAAATAAATCGGTAGACAGATACAGTGAATATGTTCATAGCAGTGAATATAACCCAGAGACCTTGTACGTGCTTCTCATCAGGTTTTTCCATGTTGTCCCAGTTGATATATATTTTGATGCAGATGTTGACTATATAATTTATTAATGTCCTTGTATATTACAATGATGTAAGGGTTTCTGGCATACCATGCCTTTGAGTACATAGTTCGTGTAAACCTGATTTTTATCAGCAATCCACATTCAGCCTTTGAAAATAGTCAGGCCTCTCTGGCAATAAAGTTGCACCAGGCTCAGTGTCAGCTTAGGCTGTTCCACCATTTAAACCATTCCCACTGTGCTATTTACTGCATTCTGGTTTCCTAACTATTAACCTGGGGGTTTCAGTTTGCCAGAGGTAACTAAAACGATTTGATTTGTTTTATGATGACTCGCGCCAGAATTTTTTCGCGCCGAACAAATGATGAAACATGTCACCGACAGTCCAATTAAATTCATCCCTGTGGGGATACAACTTTAAAAGTGCCATGTAAATGAAATGGGTGTCTGACAGCTGAAAGTTCTGCTGCTAGTGACCTTGTTACGGTGCCGCTTTGCTGATTCAGTTCTAAGCTGACGTTAATATTCAAGCAACAAGAGCAAGCGTCACGGACTTCAGCAGAGAACATCATTTTTAATTCATAATGTGTAGCATGTGATTTTTGGTCTACAGGATTTTTTCCCCCCTCTTACATACTGGAGAAACTGTTCCAGTTTACTTGCAGCACAGCAGAGCAGATTTCATTGGGTTGGGCAGAAAGAATATTAAGTACCTCCAGGCTGACGCTCTGTAGAAGAAAACTCCTTAATTTCTGTTCTCCCGAGAGCTGTTTTTAGAGAGCCTGGGTTTTTAATGAATGATTAGTCTCTGATACGCATAATCAGAGTTACTCCAACAGTAACAGATATGGTGCCAGAAACCTCTCTACCCTAACAGAGATGCTGAATCTGAAATACATCACAAAGTGCTGTCGTATAAATAGCAAAGCTGACTGGAGTCACTGCGGCATAGGAGGATGCGGATGAGAAGCAGCTGAGAAGATTGTAGTGAGGGATGGGAAACGGTGGAAGCTGGGTGGGTGGTGTACAGGAGAGGGATGGCCTGGAGCGGATCCTGGTGATAGCACTGGGTGTCGAAGGCTGTGCTTATGGGTATCGACCTGAGCTACAGGGATTGTGTCTCTTTGTGGCAGGAGAAGTCCCTGCAGTTAACTGGTGGTGCCCAAGCCTTACCTGGTATTTTTCATCTGTAGATTTCAGAAAGGATTTAAAGGAAATAGAGATAGAATTCCATTTGCCAGATGGCACACCTGAATTTACATCTCCTCATGGCAGTGGGATGTCTGAATTCCCATTATCATCCATAAATGTTTGGTCATTCACAGAGGGTGCATTTGGAGAATGATTCGGCTAACCCCGGGGAAGATGCTTGCATTTACTTGTCTCACTCTTTCTTCAAACTGCATTGACTTTAGTGATTACATCTGGAGATGTGCAGACCTATTGGATGTGCAGACATCTGAACATAGGTTTCTTACTCTGTGAGCTACACACCGTCCCACCTTGGAAACTGAGGATATTCAGCAAATCTGTGGCAGAGCCAGGAACAGAGCCCCAGTCTTATTCCTGGGTCAGTCTTATTCCTGAGCAAGTCTGAGTCACGCTCCAGCAGGACTCGGCACTGAGAAGCTGTGAAGATAGAAAAGAACAAAAAGAGGCATCAGATTTTTGGGGTCATGGGACATTCTGGAGAAACCAAGGGAACAGAATAAGGAAGTATTTAGGGACTTGATCCTTACTGTTCTGCATTAACCATTGACCTGGTAGTAATTTAACCTGTTTGCCTTGGTGCTGCAGACAAGGTGGTACCAAGAGAAAACCAGATCAGAGTGGACAGCGGAGGGTTTTATTTGTTTTCCTTATGATTGATTTTTGTCACTTGTTTAGTAACAAAAATAATGATAGATTTTTTTATCAATAAGGCTATCTTGAACATCTATATACTCCCTCCAGTTAGCTTAACTTCATCCATCTGCCTAGTTGCTCAAAAATTTGTGAATTCGTGTTTTGCTTTAAGACTTGAGCTGTTGAAGTAAATCCTGTTCCAATAACTTTAGATGTCAGGTATAAATATACTGTGTGCTTTCTGATCATGTGATTAATCCCAAAATCTCAGTAAATGAACATGCATCAAGGTCATTTGGCCTTATAGGGTTAAAGCAAATCCCTCCGGATTCTCATAGTACTGACCAGCTTGATATCTAAAAGACCACAAGTGCGTGATTCCTACCCTGTTCTCTTTAACTGAGGAGTGATCTAATCCAGATTTTGTTTCATTAAAATTTTCTCAGGAGCATTGGTATGCCGCTTACTAACTTCTGTTGGTTTGTTTTAATTTTCTGCCATTTTCTAAATCAGTTGTTCCTTACGAGATCACAGTCTACACCAGCGATATCTTTGGAGCTGGCACGGATGCGGATGTCTTCATTGTTCTCTATGGAAGCGATGGGATCTGCACTCAGCAGAAATCCTTGTGCCTCAACAAGAGAGAACAAAGGATGTATTTTGAAAGGAACTCAGTGAATCAATTCATTGTGGAGGTAAGATCAAAGATGCTCGCTCTCATCTTAGGTTGCCCTAAGGGGATTAAGAAGAGAAAATGGAGTGAAGTGAGAACTTTTCCTCCTTTAGGAAAAGGTAGTCAGCTCTTTTACTCAAAGAATGTGGGATCAAAACTCTATTCTGCAACAGAATTACTGTGTACTGGATCAAATCTTTTCTCACTGACCTTCAGTTAGTAGCAACCCAAAATTGTCAACATGCAGTGTCCCTGTGGCCTAATGCCACATTAAGACTTGTAAAGGCTGGTGCAATTTTATCATGGAGCTGAGATTCACCAATACATGGATACGGAGGCTTGTCCTTCCAGGTAAAGTTGAGAGCTGCTTTGGAAGGTCCTTACGTCTTCCATTTCCTAGACCATACTTGGTAAAGAGAGGGTACCAGTGTCCATGCATGCCGGATCTAATATGTGTACCTTTCCTTATCACTCTTACTTGCTTGCATATTTGCTTTCTCTTACAGTTTGCAATACTTTGGAAGGTAAGAGGAACCAAATGCTTGCAGTATCTCTGAAACTAGTTGCCTTGTGTTTAAGGTCTCTGCATCATTTCATGTTCCTATATCAGCAGATCGTGTTGAAGGGGCTCATCCATGGTGCTCACTACTTACGTAGCACTTCATTTGGGGTGGATGGTCCATTCATTTATGCTAACTCTATGGCAACCTAAGCATCATGCTGTCTTTCTCTGTATCCTCGGACAGAGACACCATTACTTTGCTGCAGACACCATGATTTTTGAATATTCAAGGCTAACTTTTTGAAAGATCTTATCAAGTATTTCCTGAAATGCTTGCACAACTGTATGCAAATATTAAACCAGTGCACATCAGTGAGTGAGCGCATTTACTTCTACAGTATTCAGCAATTCATATTCATAATATATTCTTATTGCTGAGAATTTGTGAGAGGCAAAAATACAGGCAGTCCTTCTCTGGCCTATCCTTTTGGTACTGTTTCATGCCCTTACCTTCCCTCCCTGGCTGCAACACCAACGCTGACTTCGTAGAGGACCTTACAACCTCTCTGTGTTTTGAGTTTGGTTTGGTTTTGTAATTGAAGGGAAATCTTACACTAAACTTTTTAACAACTTAAAATGCTTCCAGCCCACATTGTTGTTATATGGCATGAATCCTAAAATAAATCTCCAGTGTGATTCCTTAAAAACAAAGAATAAGACTTATTTTGGTGGAGTTTCCACAGTTTTTCATAATAGAGTTGCATTAATCCACAGGTATAAATCTTAAACTGAGTGTTATTGTTATTTCTTTATTCCATAAGATTTATTTTAGGTTTGGTAGAATCTGAAACATCAGTACTTTCTTCTTAGGTGAAGAAAGTGAAAATGCAGTTTGTTCTCCAGATTTATAACATCACATTAACCTGTCCCCAAACTTCATTCTCTCCTCACCAGTTCTTCTTGCTGCAGGAGATGGGGATGAAGCAAAATATATTCTTCTTTCACTTACTTGTGTAGAGCCATAATTTGGAGTTCAACAGACCTTAAAAACAATTCGGGGATCTCAGGAAACACAAACTGAGAATTGCCCCTTTGTTTTAGTGTTTTTAACTGCCTCTACCATTTTGTATTTTGCAAAAGAGATAAAAAAAGATTAAAGACTGGTCTCAGCTATGCTCCCAAGTGATGATTTGCTGAGATGCCTGCAGCAGGGCAAAGTCTGCGTCCTCTTTAACACGGATCTTCACTGGTCAAGCATCACTTTATTGCTATGTATTGATTAAAAGCCTCACTGAAAGATGAGTATTTGGACAGGACAAAAGAGGAGAAAATAATTTTCCCCTAGTGCATACTTGTGTGCATGCATGAGTTTTAGAAATGAGTTTGGATCATTTAATTATTTTGCAATGATGCTTATGCTGTCTAAAGTCAGGGCAGGGCTGGTGAAGTCAAACGCAGTTTGTTCGGAGTGTGAACCCCTTGAGTAGTGCGGTCAGTCTTACTGAGCTGAGGAGTCTTCTAAAATTATTGACGTCTTTGCTTCAGTATGGGGCAATTCTGTCAGCTGGGAAGAGAAGAAGGGAGTAGTCTCCAGTGGTGCGAATTGAGATGTTCAGTTTTCTCATGTTTCCAAGAAAAAAAAGACTCCAAGTCCCTATGGACAGAAAGACGGCTCAGTGTGCTTCTCCTACATGCAAAGGAGGTTTGCAGCCAGCCTTGTTTTTTTTTTAAAGGCCAACTATACAAAAGCTTGCACTGAAATAACCAAAAGCTATTACTTAGGAGCAAATATCATTTTTCCTGTTCAAGCCTTTGGAAGGGAGGTGACTTAAAAGTGAAGAACTGGTTACAAATTACTCTAGTAATAAGGTGAGGCATAAAAAAACCAGTAGCCACTGCATGAGAGCAATTCTGTTGACTTGCTCAGAATGGCATTAGGGTTCTGTGGCAGGAGAGAGATAATATAAAATGCCAGGCTGTTAATATTGTACTTTGACCTCCAAGCTATTCTTCCAGTGTTATAAGAGTGCACGTAAGTGTCTAAAAAGGAAAGGGATATAAAAAGAACAACTGAAGATGCAGCACCATTGCAATTTCTAAAAAATTACCTTCATTCCCACTCATACAGAGAAGCCTGAGATGCGGGACTGCTGCTGTGCAACCAAACCTATCTCATACAGTGGGTAATTTGTGTAGAGCAAGATTCCCTCCACTTTGGGGACAGAAATTCAGGGCAACCCTTTAGCTAAAATGGAAGTTAAGGCATAATTGGCATCAACACTAATATTTGCTCCCCTCGGACTTCACACAGACTGGAAAAATAGGAAATAAGCTAAAGAAGTAGTGCCTCAAAAGGCACCTGTTGTTCATGCCATAATCTTTCTTTTTTTTTTTTTTTTTTTCCTGTAGCTGGAGGATGTTGGTGACATTATTGAAAAGATTCGCATAGGACACAAGGGTGGAGGACTGAACTCTGGATGGCATTTGGACCATGTAACGATTCGGAGACTCTTACCAAACGGAAAGGTAGGCTGCAAATCCCAGAACGCTGCCATATGTTTCCATTAGCAGCCGCTTCCATTTCCCAAAGTGCATCTTCTGTATACAAAGCGTGATTAACTGTGAAAAATGACTCTCTAAAGAACAATGCACACTAATGAACTTGCTAGAGTTTGGAGATCTGGGGACAAGAAACATGTATTACCATGTTTTATTCTTCAAATGTTGATTATAAGACTCTGCAATCATTGCTTTTTTAAAAAAAATGCTGTTCTCATTGTACCTTTTGACTAGAATAGAGTTATTTCCTCCTGGCAGCGGATGGGAGCAAAGCAGAGATGTTGCTCCTCATCCTTTTGGAGACATTCGCTACTCTTTATCTTTTGTGTGAAAGAGTGATCTGTCTGCTGGGTTTGGAGGCAACATTATCATAACTTGCTTGCTGGACTGAGAGGGAAGATTCCCGAGTTTGTACCCATTGCTGTACAAATACAGCTAATAAATTACAGGGCTGAGCACTGCACCACTGTGGCTGAACATTCCCCAGTGCCCAAGGCTAACTTAGATAATGGTGTGTTTGGGTGACATGAGAGGCCAAAGCTTCCTATTTTCATGTGTAGTTTTGTTTTGAACAATCACAGGGAAGGACGTGGATGCACCATTTTAAAATAAAAAGTATTGTGGCTAAACATAGACAAGAAATAATTTCATCCCTTAATTCTGGAAAAATAAATGCAGGGAGCCAGTACAATTAAGACAAGCAAAATGTCTGTCAGTGCAAGTCCCTGAATCACTCATATAAAAAATGTCAAATTAGGTCCTAGGACTTTTGGTTGCTCATGTTAACAGGATTAAGGCAGTGCAGCCATATCAGTCATCTTGATCTTGTCCGCATAAGAAACTGTGCTTCGGCCCTGCTTTCAGATGCTGGCTGTAGGAACAGGAATGAAGCTGGCTGCAGGGAAGTTCAGGAGAAAATCACCACTTCAGGACCAGTTCAGAATTGGAGCAGTAGCTGTGTTTGGGAATACCTGGGCTCTCTCCTCTGTCTTGTCCTTTCTCCCCTCATTCCGAAGGGAGGTCAGCTTTCATCTCCACCTCAATGCTCAGGTCTGCCCCTTCCTGAAGTGACTTCTAATATCAAGTGTTGGTGTAAACACGACCTCCTCAGTCATGGTGAACCTACTTGATTCCTCCTTCAAAATTTCCAGGATATGTTTTAGTCTCTTTGCCTCACGATCAACTCAAAGGTCTGCCCTGAGCCTTCCTCATCATGCTCAAGCCTGTGTCCTCCCGTACAAGCTTCTTCACAAGCCAATACCCTTTGATTGTTTCTCACGATCACCTTTTTGCCAGTCTGTTATTATCAGACCCTCTGTCTGTGTATTGACTAACCTTTGCCTTGTACAGCTTCATTAGGCTAACGAACGTTGGTTTTGGAGATACTGTTACTGGTCATAGGCTAGCGAAGATGAAGAGGGGGATGCACAAAGGTATGGAAACGAAGGGAAAAGAGATTCGTGGGCTGCCCTTTTCTACACCTACCATTAGCTGAGCACTTTGGGAAGCTTCCGAGAGCTCTGTGTTGGGTGCTCTTCCATTAGCCCAGAAAGGGTCTCGGGGCTGTGGGGCTCTGCAGTCCTTACAGCAGCTTTGAAGGACAGACAGTGAGAAAGCTGGGAAGGTGGAGGAAGGGAAGAAGACCATGAACAACTTAAAAATTGAGAGATTCACAATTCTGCTGATCTTTTGATTATGGCATGGGAAAAAAGAAGAAAGCAGAGCACTGCGTGATGCCGCTGATCAGCCGCAGGATATTATGACCTGCCACAGGATAGCAATATGCTGCTGCCAATGCTTCTAAAAGCTATGCTACCTGATTAGACTGCTAAGATGTGTCTAGATGTAGCTGTAATGCTGCAAAAGAAAAATGAGGTCAGTAACTTTTCAGATTAAATTGAAAGCACTTGGGTAGGAAACTAAGATTGTTGCATGCCAATAAAGCTCTGTCTTGGCATGCCAATTATATCTGATAATTCTATTTCATTTGTTACAACTTGGAGAAGGGCAAAGCACTGACTTTTAGCACACTATCATACCCTGCTTCTAGCTTAGGGCCAGACTCAGACTCTAATGAAACAAATTCTGTTTGGAGCTGCAAGAGGATTTTACCGTGGGTAACATAAAACAGTGCACTTTATGTCACTTAAATATTAATGCAATCACTAACAAGGAAACTCCAATAAAAACTGTGGCAATGACATGGTGATTAACAATAATGATACAATTAACTCTTGCAGTAACTGCGCATTATGCCCCACTGTGCAGGCACTCAAGTCCCTTGATATCCTATTACCAAATAAACAGTGTTCATATCAACGGCACGTACAGCCAACATTATGGATGTTTAAGAGCAGTTAAAAGCTTCAGCAAGAGACATGACTGAAATGGGATCTCTACCAGGAGTAGAGAGTTTCAGCACTGAAGCATCATTCTGGAAAGCCCTCTCTTCACAGACTGTAGGTGGGGAGATGAGTACTGTTCATTGGCTCAGCATACAGTGAGATAATACAGGTTATGTGGTCAGACAGCCGTGCAGAAATGAGGAGGCAGAAGTAGTGGTGTGGCCGGTCATTAGATGCTGTATTTTGCTTGTACAGCACAAATAACACTTGAAAGTAAAATATTTGAGAACATCTCAAGTGCTGCCTGTTTTGTTTGATACCGTTCTGTACAAGTCATGCTTCAAACTGCCTTACGGAGTTAAACATTGCAAGTCTGGGATTAAACAGCAGCACTGCAGGGAGCAGCAGAGAGGAGAAGAAATGGTGTTTTATTGACAGCAGAAGATTTGGGCTACGTGGGTTCAAAGGCTGAGTCTGCTGCAGACTCAAGGCTCAAGTCACACAAGTCCCTTGGAGAGGTTCAGCTCAAGCAGATCAACTGGTCTGGGATTTGTGCGTGGTGGTACGATGACCTGTTCGTTCCAGGTGAGCAGTGACTGGGGTGCACCTCTAATCTTAGGTGCACAACCTATTCCTCCCCAGTGACCGTGTCAGGGAGGGCAGGATCTGGCAGCTCAAGGATGCTCAGCGCAGTAGTAGACAGTGATAACAACATTCAGGATTGCTACAGGGAGAGCTATTCCCTTCTTTTACTATATATTAATATTTTAGGATTTAAATAGTAAACATAGTGAAGAAAGGACCCTGTATTGGTTTGATAAATAATTACATGAGAGTAATTAAGGTGGACACTATTCATACTTATGTTATACGTGAAAGTGATGGCACACAGAGTACTAGAAACGGCAGAAAGTCCCTGGGCTACTTAGGAGAGAAATGATGAAGTTGTCAGTAAGGAAAGGGCCTTTTTTTTTTTTTTTTCCTTTATTTAGTTACTGTGAGATTAAAACTAACTTTTTTTTTTTCTGTTCAGACTTGTGGGCTCTGCAACTTGCATGATGGCTCATGCCCCTTTCTTTATGGAGACATAGCCTGGGGTGCCCAGCACACAGAAAACTGCCTGCATCTTACCATCTCGGAGGCCTTATGGGAGTCTGTTCTTAATGAGTAGTCTGGGATTGATTTTGTTTACCAAGTGGAAAACACATGTTCTATTGTTTTTGTTTGTTTGATGAAAGAAATCATATTTGTTTCCACCAAAGTGAAGTCAAACCAAAAGATCAAAAATTAAATCGCTATTTTTCTCCTCTTAATGCACGTATGGGAATTGCCTGGAAACCAGCTTCAGTCACAGAATTATAGGGCAAAAATCCTGAAGTATTGACTCAGAATAAACCCCCTACTGACTTCAAAGAGAATGCTCCCTGAGTAAGGATTGAAGAGGGATTGCAGAGTCTCAGTAAAACACAGCTTCAGCGGGAATGGTGCAGTCCCGGTTAGGAATTTGCACGATCGAAAACTGGGAAGGGCAGAGATCTACTGGATCATACAGCCAGTCTTACGCAGCCATTGGGAATTCTGTTCTCTGCTACACATTCAGTGCTTCTTCTCAGAGTCCTCAGATGTCCTCTTTTTGGAGGAAATCTATTTCTATATACTGTTTCAGGTCTGCATCTACATACACATGCATACATACATGAGTTGAAAATCCTTGCCTGCACGTCAGAGTATTTTCAAAGGGGAAATGCTAACGTGTTCACATTATTTTGAAGAGATTATCTCTGTCATGTTTACTTCAGGGCTCAGAAACTGTCACATTTCCATGTGAAAGATGGCTTGCAAAATCTGAAGATGACGGCGAGATTGTCAGAGAACTGGTACCATCTGATATTTTTACTGAAAAACTCATGAAGGATGGGACACTCAAGCAGATAGAGGAAGAAGTTGAAGACCCGTTAGAAGGTAATACAATCCTAGGAGTAGGTAGGGACCTGTTAATCTGATTTTTTGGAACAAAACTTGTGGATGATTCTGCAAACATCCTTACTTGTTTGCCCAACTTCACCTGTCCTGTGCACTCTGCTCCTTCCTTTCCTACCCTACCAGTCTGATTCACGCTCCTCTTTCCTCCCAAAGTTGTTTTTCCTACGGCTCTTCAGGTACGTATGGATACCCTCTAAAAATTTGGCTCTAGGCAGCCACCCTCACCTCATTAAAGTGCTTCTGGGGAGGAGAATAAATTGTTCACATTCAGTGTTTGGTCCTCCTGGTAAATGAAGGAATTGAAGAAGAACTGAAGTTTCATCCTAAACTCATTGCCTCTCTGTATGCCCAGCTGTTCATAACTCTTTTTTCTAGAAACTCCTTTTCCCACCCCGTGCTCCCTCTGCCCTTGAGAGAAGTCATGAACCTTCCTACACCCTGAGCAGAGCAAATTGAATTCAGCTGCCACCTTCATTCTCAGTTCTTGCATCTGGCAACAAGATGATTCAAGAGAGAAAATCATTCCTCTCCCTGTTTCTTTTCTCTCAGAGTCTGATTTGCATTTACATTTACCATTGTCAGGGTGGAATTTATACGGATTGTAAGTGTTTTCCATTGCCAGGCAAAGAGGTGCCTTGCCGTAAGGAAGGCTGGAGCCTTTGCACTGTGCCTTTAGAAGAGACAGGTGTACTTTTTCCCCTGTTAGGAAGTATGTGATAGCCCATGGGAGACTTTTTTTCCTGCAGAGGGAAAGGCAGTTTTAATATCAATTAGTAAGTGTCATGACTGCTAGATGCCTGCATGGCATTTTCTGTAACTTACTCACTTCTGTTGCTTTACCTTGCATTAGTTACCATGTGTTAACTAACCTAGGTGACTCATTTTTTCCTTCTAAAGGCAAAGCCTTAAAATAAGTCTTACAGTCTATAGAATAGGGTGGGTTTTTTTGATAACTGAAGGTTTCTTCTGGCGGGGAGCTAGGGCTAAGTTTGGGAACTTCTGCTTTAGATATAAAATACCTGGGACTGGAATTACATCTTCTGCATCTCTATGAGTCCTCATACATCTTGAGCACTGACGCAGTGTAAATGACAGCAATGGCAAATCAGCTTGTGGTATTCAGAGCATCATCTTTTATGTAGTAGACTGCATTTCAGTCCTGAAGGTCCCCAAAACTGGCAAGCAAAAAACAAAGAGGGATGAATTGACCAATTATTAGACTATATGCATTGCTTCCTTCATTACTAATGTAGCAGTTGTCTTGCAAATATGAAGCTGTAATTCTGTAGGACGTAATGTGAAGAGGCAAACCAGAAAACCTGGCATTGCACCTAGCCTGATGAATGGCCGTGATCCATTTCTTAGAGAAACTGATGGAAATCTTTCATGGACTATGAAGCAAAAGGAGCCCTGTTTTACAGAGAAAGCTAGGTACAGAAGAAAAAGACAATATAGATTTCTCTATTTTCTGTTAATGTACAAAGAAGAATCCTAACTAAGACTTTGTGCCTCTTCCTCAGTTGCATTGCCCTGGGATTTGCAAGGAGGCGTTCTCTAGGGCTCGTATGCCATCGGGGTAATCAGAGACTTGTACAGCCCCTAATTGTTTTCCTGGAGAGGATGCTTCCCATAACTGTTTGTTTTCCCTGTGTAATCGGGAAAAGAGTAGCAAAATAAAAATAGGAGTATTTAACAGGGTTAGTAAAGCACATTACTAAAGATTTGATGAGGTTTTATTGGATCATCATTGAGCAAGCTAAAGAGAAAGGGTACTTAAACAATACAGCTCCAACACTTCCTTAATTAAATACCGTCTCAGCAAAAGGACCCAGAAACCTGTTCTCTTTCTGTTTGGGGAATTTATAGAGATACATGCCATTAACTCTGGTAGTAATTGCACATCTGAATCCCTGGAGTTTGTTTATGGAAGATGGAGTATTAAGAATTCACAACACTGAATCACTTGTTCTCAGACGTATGTCCCTTGAGCCTCAGTATGAAAAGGTGCTGAGTTCCTTCACCTCTATCAACATCGTATCCAGTAATAACCGTAATGATTCTTTGCACTTTTAACTGCTCAATATGTGATCAAAGCAATGCACAGGCATTGATTAGGTGGAAAAAAAGGAAAGTCAGCAAATTTCAGCCCAGTGATTCCCCAACCTCTGGATCATTACCAGAAGCCTGAAAGGATAAAGCATATGGGATCTTAAACCTCCAAGAACTGAGTGATGAGCAGAAAGTTTGGGGACCATTTTCTTAGGTAAATTCAGTATCTAACATAGGCTTCGATAATTCACCTGGCCAGAAATCACACCTCTGTTTCTTTCTGCAGTTCACACGTACAAGATAAGTGTGTTCACTGGAGATATCTATGGTGCTGGGACAGACGCTAATGTTTTCCTAAATATCTACGGAGATCTGGGGGACACAGGAGAGAGAAAACTCAGCAAATCTGAAACAAATTTCAACAAGTTTGAAAGAGGACAGGTACAAATGTAATGGGTTAATAATACTTTCCATTTCACAGTCTTTAACCTAAAAAGTCCATGACTGTCTTTATAGCCTGAGCTTTCCTATGAGGGATGAATTGATTGATTCCATTTACCGTGTTCATTACCTCTTAAAATGCTTTGTATGGATTTTGTCAGCTGGGTATTACAACTGACAGGCACTGCAGCAAATGGGTAGATGTTTCTGCAAAGTCACTGATAGTCAAATTATGAGCTTGGTCCATATAAACTGGCTTGAATTGTTAGCTGCAGATTTGAGAGCACACAAAACCTGAGGTGTCTCATTCTTACAGCCTCTGTGCAACTGATTTGCATGTACATAGTATATATTCTAATTCACTGCAGAGCATGAGAAATTGATGGGACCTAAGCTGCATCTGTATTTGACAAAATAACTCCAAAAGGGGTGCTCTGTGGCCAGTCCGTGAGTCATATTCACGGCGTCATATGGAGATACTCAAATATAATGATGGCAAAGGTTGTCTTATCTGGATTGCCCATACAAATCTAACCGGATTAGAAAGGGAGTATACTTAGACTTAAAAATCAGGGTGTAAAATTCCAGGAATTCAATATTCTAACTGAAAAAGTGACATTTTGTGCAGCTTCCCCTCATAGCAGAAGCAGACTTCAAAACACTTCCCTGCAGAACAGTTTTAGCATGCAGGTATGCCTCTATAGACTGCTACAAAGCTTTTAACCAAACACCATCATGTGAGATGGAATTTAAACACATATTGTGCTCTGTAGTCTCCGTTTGCTTTTGTCTGGTAGATGATCTGTTGAGAGCTCGTTAACAGAAGCAACTGCTATTGGACACCCTGCAGGAGGATACGTTTACTATACAGGCCGTGGACCTTGGCATTTTGTACAAGATCAAGATTCGTCATGACAATAGCATGTTCAGTCCTGACTGGTTCCTGGAAAAAGTAGAGATCCTGGATGAGACCACAGAGGAGTCATTCGTTTTCCTATGTGAGCGCTGGCTCTCTAAAAAGAAAGAGGACAAAAAGATAGAGCGTATGCTTTATGAACAGGTATGGTTACAGCTCAAGCTGTGATCCCAACCCATTGCTACTAATAAATATAAAATCATTGTCTATCTGGTTGAAGTCCAAGACAGATCATTAGGGACTTATGGTTTTTGACTTGTCCAAAATGAATTTGTGATTTTCAGACAAGTGCTGAAAGTATGGCCACTCTCAGCCCAGTATCACTACCTCTGTAATTGGCAATTTCAACAGGAAAATCTAGGAGTCTAAGTGAAACTCTTCAGCTGAGAGTCAAAGTACCTTGCTGATGCACAGTAGAGTATATTTCCCTGCTGCTCTCCTTGCTGTGCCCACAAAGTAGGTTAGTTATGGGTCCCAATATTCAAAGTCCTCAAGCCAAAATATCAGGTCCTTTGACTTCATCCTCATTGGACTGAATGGGTTTATCTTTTCAGCAACTTCTTCCACCAATGCCAAACATAAAAAATCTAGTTTCTTTGCTACCACTCAAAGCACCAAATGGTTTTTAGTGAAATGCCCTTTCTACTTGCACATTCTCTGTTGCTTTATCAGGCTAATATAGCTAATTGGAATTCGAGGTACATACACTAATTAAAATTAGGAAACAAGATTAATAGACCTCTATTGCTTCTATACAGTGAGGCATAATAAAGCAGCTGATTATAAGTCCGTTGTATTTAAGGAGTCCACTTTGCAAAATACAATGACATTTTAATTGACAGTTACCACTAAAATTATCATCAATGAAATTGGGCCAGACTCATCCTGAGTACAACAGAATGGATGTAAGAAGAGTTACACCATGGATGAGTATTGCCATATGCTCCCTCATAAAATTGCAGCAGACAATGCTATGAATTCTTGTGGTCACACTTACCCTGTTGCTCATATCAATTCATAATGAGGAAAAGCTAATCACTTTTTTTTTTTTTAAATTACTTGACTGTGTCACAAGAGCCTCACATTTATCGGACAACAACACTGAACGCATCTGCAGTAACTTCTCAAATACAATAGATGTTTCATATCATTCAGATTTGCAGTACTCTCCCTCTTACGCTCTTTGACCTGTACCAGGTCAATTAGTCTGACACCACAGTGTGTGCCCTGGTAAGCAAATCTGGCACCGTCCCATCCATCTGAATTGTCTGTGGCTCTTGCTCACACGGGTAGCAGAGAAAAGTCACAACACACCATTAAAGTCCATTAGGTCCATTATATTTTCTTCTATTGTAACACGCATCCAAAATAGCCTGTCAAGGTTACCAATGAAGTAAATGAATGACCTGCAGTAAATTACAAGTCACATTTATTTGAGCTACACTGAGCAAAACGCTACCTGGGAAACTACAGGGATTTATTCTCACGTTCTTGGAGGCACATGGGAAAAGCTGACAACACTTGAGTACTCAACCTCATTACCCTCCCATACATACCTTCCAACTAGAGCTATGACGGTGAGCGAAACAGCCTGGATGGCTCGTCTGTCAGCCTGTCGAGTCAGGACAGCAATGCGAACGTGAAGGAGATGAAAAAATCCAGCTTGGTCAAGGCGGCAGAAAAAGGATCATGTAAGCGAGCACCGTGTTTGATTGCATGCATACCTGTGTTCTTGGCTTTCAGTGCTTGAGAGGTTGCGTTCGTCCTGATGAAGAACAGGGAGAGGCAGAACAGCAGATTGCTTCTCTTCACCATGTGTTACGACCACTTTGGGAAAGGCTGGATCAGTGCTTGAGTTTCTATGTTTGCTGCTTTTCCTATAGCTCTCCTACCCTAACAGTGGGATAAGCCATGAAGTTCACAGTGACTTCAGTGTTTCCAACTCTCTTCTTTCTCTCCTGTGGAAATCTGTGATGCTGCAGCTTGTCAGAATTAACTTCTCCATTGCCAGCAGACACAGGTTCTCCGAACAGTGTGGTGCTTTGGACAATGTGGCAATATCATTAGGTAGGTGGTTAGTCAAAGGTATGCTGTTTTTGGTTGTGGTGAGGTAAAAGGCACAGGGGACCTCTATGGGCAACTACAATCCCAAGTTGTGTCCCTTTTAGATGCCTAAAGTTAGATGAGTGCCTCCACACCACCAAATGTGGAAAAAGAGCTAGTCAACAACGTCCATAGGGCCACCTCAGAAAGAAACCCACTGACCTGAAGAATCATACTCCCTTTTCCTTCTCCTCCACCAACAACTTCATTGCAGACAGCACTTCAGAAGTGAGGAGACGTGACACTGCCCTCTGAACAGCAGGGTCTGATAGAGTTAAGGGAAGAATTTATGCAAGTTTTGTATAATTTTGTCTGAAGTGTCCTTCAAAGGATCCAAAGCTCTTTGCAGTGAGAGGGACGATAGTCAGACATGCTAACACCAAAAGAGCCTCCCTTGGATTATCAGAGGCTCTTTTCCGCACGATTCCTTAAAGTAGCTCTTGTTGCTGATAGCAGCTGCCTTTTTCCTCCTATATCTCTTTCACCTACTCAGGATGATGTTTCATGTAGCATATTAGATCTGAGTTACCAAAGAAGGCTTTGAATTTCCTGAGGCCTTATTTGCCATGCTTAAGCCATCTCCCCTTTTCAGGATCAGGGTAGTAGTGCCTCATCACCAAGGATGTTTATTTAATATGAATCTAAATGTCATTTATTTTAGAACCCTTCAGGGTTTTTTTGTTACAACAGGTAGCTGCATCACAGAAACTGTTGGGTTGGGAGGGGAGTGGGATATGGGGAGCTGAGCAAAAGCACAGATAAGTCTCTTGGCTCCCAGAAAACAAGCTTCGACTAGGAATGCTCAGGCAAGTTTTCTTTTCTACAAGATGGATTGTCTTATAATTGGGCAGGAGGGTCTGCAAGCACTGTCACTGAAAGACAAGGAGTTCATGAAATCTGGACTGAGGTTCTTGCTCAAATAACCGATGGAAACAGTTGATAGCTCCAGTGTAGATTTTCATCTTTAGGCTCTGGTTCCTGAGACAAAGCAAAGCTGAATATAGAAGAAAAATCTCTTTCTAGACTGCAAATTATAAAAAGTGAAGTATGCCGGACTGTCTGCAAAGGACAGCTTTCATGCAGGGAAGCTAATCTTGTTTTGTTTCTGTCCTGGCTGTGAAGGAAGCCTGGAAGATCACTGTCCATCAGCTGAAGTTAACTTTTGCAGAAAACTTCCCCAGTCCATTGATATTTCCTTGCAACTTCATTACCACACAAGCTTTTTTCTCTATATTTATATACCTTTTGATTAACCACCTCTCTGTTCCAGGACAATGATTTATCATCTAACTTGCACCTACAGTTTGTTGTCAACCTACATGGGGTCTTTTTAGCTTTAGATTAAGATTTTAGAGGTATGATTAAGACACTGTGTTGTAACAACTGGGCAGCAGCTGAGTCACAGTTACTGTCTGTATATGTGCTCTTAGTCCACAGCAAGTGCAAAATAATTAAACTTATCTTAAACTTCTGCAGTAAGCCAAGTGTAAAATGATGTAATTTGGCTTAGGAGTTTCAGGTAGCTTTTACTGACATGGTTCAACGGAACTCACACAAATGGTTACTGCAGCTCAGCTGATGCCCGGTAGCTTGTTGGGATGTGATACCTGGGTTGCATGTCCCACGCCTTTAAGTTGTGAAGCAGACACAATGCTGCACATTGCTTAACCTGGTCTGCAACCCATGTGTCTTGGGGCAACCCTTCTTTTGTAATCCCGTATTGTGTTCAAACGAAAAATAAGTGATTTCCATGTTCCGTCTGATATTACTTCTGTGGTGAGACAATGGATAACATCTGCCATGTTGGCATTCCATGTAGTTTCACAAATAATGGATAAAACATCAGCATCTCCCAGGAGAACCCCTTTCCAGCAGAGCTAGGATAGTTCCCATCATCCCCATTGTGCCAGGGTGGTCTTTCTTCTCTGAGCCCTGGAGCTTGTCATCACCGCTATCTCTGTGGCAGTGACATGGCCTCATTAAGAAAACTGCATCTCGAAGGAATGTCAGATAAGATGGACTGTGTGAGCCAGACAGCCACCTCCTGAGCTGGATAAAAAGCCAGCTGTTAATTAGTTGATTAGGGGAAGCGGTATTAGGAGTTGCCTGGGAAAGGGAGTGACAATTTGGGCAGCCCAGTTTGGACTCTCTCACGCTCAAATCGGTGAATACCTTTGAGGGGCAGGAGGTGATGTGAGGATGGAGCACAGAGAAAGGTCCTGTTGATTAGGAACCTGTTTGCATCCGAACTGGGAACCCTGCCCCATGCTGGAGAGAAGTGCCAGAGATGGTGTGGTCTCCATCCCTAACGAAAGTCAACCCCGTGGGAGGGGGACATGTGCCCTCAAACAGCCTGAACTCTGCGCAGGGACTCAAGGAAGCGGGGGGCAAAGAGAGATGGGCTGGAGAACCTGTGGTGTCCTGCTGTGCCCAGGTTTTGCGTTCTCCCAGGTTTGAAGAAGTAGAACTGTGGAGTCCCAGAGAAAGAGGGAGACAATGGAGAAGGGAGATAAACAACCTAAAGGATCGCTTTTCTGGTTTTTAAAGGAAAGAACAGCAAACTGTTTCCTGGTGTCTGCAAGCTACTCTATGTCTCCGTATCCATTATTTAAAGGGGGAAATTATAAAAATTTCTCATAGTTCTCATTTTTTATATATGTGTTTCAAACACTTTGGCTTGAGGGTGCAACTTCAGTTGGAAATGATGGTAGTTCTGTGAACTTAGTCTGTCACAGAACAGGGTAAAAACTGTATATAAGAAAATTTTGTCCCTACTCAAAATGTACTTTATTTAAAAGAGTAGTCTGGAGCTGTTCTAAACATGACCCCTCAACATATTCTCATAAAATCTGTCTTGCCTACAGCTAGACCCTTTCTCCTGTTAATACCAGCAGCTCCAATGGTTATTTTGTGAAGAATGCATTACACATCATTATGCTGATGTGCACGCTGAAATGTAAATGATACCATAAAGGGGAGAATAAGTCTTGCCTAATCACCAGTTCATTTTGTGTTGGTACACGAAATCCTCAAACTGAGGCTGAATGAATCTCTTTGGGTTCTGCTCTGTCCACAGGTAAGAACAGATTTGGTCGGCATGAATTCCTGATACTGCACACATATTCTGAGCTTGATGTGAGTTTCTAGTACAAGCCCCACCCCAAAAATGTTGTTAGTCATCATAAAGCAAAACTAGATGTCAATCCCAGATGATTTGAAAGCCAACCAAGTTTTTTTGTCAAGGTTTATAAACCTTTTTTTTTTTAAAATTGAAAAAGTGATGATGGAAGCCAGGCTGAGTTTCGAGTCTGTGACAAGGCAAGTTTCAGAGCTCCGAGTCTTGTCAGAATGGCTTGAACAGCCCTGCACAAATGTTCTGGGAAATCAAACCTGTATTCAGTGTCTAATTCTGCACCGCCCGCTTGGCTTACCCAAATGAGCTTTTGGAAAGCACTTGAAAAACAGTCTGGCACTTCCTCTCTTTTAACAGCTGAACACTAATTTCTGAAAACCACAGAAAAACCTGCCTTGGCCTGAAAGTTTTTCTCCTAATCAATATTACTATGCAATGTATAAAATTATTGAGTGACCCACCTTTAAGACAAGGATTATTCATAGTTTGCCTGGATTTGCAAAGGGATGCTGAAACCCTGAGCTGCCACATAGATCACAGCAATCCTTGAATAAAGCACAAAGGAGAACATTTGCAGTTGTACTGGGACATTCAGGCAGTGATAGTTTACCTGGGAGTCAGCACAGATTTATTTGCCTTTATTGAACAGTGAGCATAAGATCACTTTGGTCTAATAGCCTATTTAAGATTTAGGTGCTCAGCCTCATCTTCAGGAAGGCCTCTCGGTGTAAATAAGGATTCAAACCCTTTGCTGTTCTGTCATCACTTAGGGAGAAATTTGGACTTATAACCTTCTTGCAGCCAGTAGGGTTGTCTGGGGAGACTAACCCTTGCAGAATTCTGTCCCAAGTGTGTATAGGGAAGAGGTCTCCCTTGCACATTTGTAGCCCGATGCAACATGGTGTTATCCCTTCTCCAAATGAGTTCGATGGGATGTGAATCTATTTACTGTGCAAAACTGCTCCCTCTGACGGGACGAGTCCGTGGTTTTGTGAAGTCTCATGTAAATGCGTATGCGTGTGGGTTTCCTGATGATTAAACCTCTGTCTGTTGCAGTGATCCCGTACCACATCACCGTCACGACGGGCACAGAATATGACTCCAGCACCGACAGCCGAGTATTCATCATCATCATGGGTCCTCAGAAAGTGCAGACGGAGAGGCTGTGGCTGGATCTCCCAGAAGGAAAAGACGAGTTTGCAGATGGTTCTGTAGAGAAATTCTCTGTTTGGGGCCTAGATGTCGGAGAGATCAAAAAAGTGGAGGTACTTTGTGAATGCAGCGCAAGTACTGGAGGCACATGAAATACGTGGCCAAAGAAAGCACATATTCCTGTTATTCTTAGCAGTGAAGGAAAGACACCTGGGTCTAAAAGGAATGTAAACAGGGATGTGCTAATGAGATTTCACATGTGTCTGAACCTCAAAATAAGTACGCTTTATATCTTGCGTAAAGATACCAAGATCCTTGGGAGGCAGAAGATAATTTTGAATTATAAGGAAGTTGTAACTTGTCCCATCTCCGGCACTGTTTTGTCTTAGTCAAATCCTGTTATTGACAGATGCAGTGAAGGTTCCCAGGATGCAGTCCTCCATCAGTCTTTTTCCTAGTTGATTTTTATGCTACTTCCAGTTGGGTTTCATAAATTGTGCCTGCAGTGAGAAACACATCTTGTATAATTTTCTAGCTAAACATGAAAATTGTTTTCACAGCTTGGAGGACCCAGGCTTAGAGAAGAAAATTAATCATCGTTCATAAGTAACGTGCACAAATAGATTTCAGTACAGGAGCCATTTTTTCTGCTATGGCTCAGGGAGACAGAATTTGCATAGACTTTCCATCACTGAGCTTAAACTTCACATGAATCTTCCGGAGCGTTTGTGTACATCATTCTTGTTTCATACAGCAGTTCCATCTCCTGAAAGCCTGCTCCAGCCCCTCAAGTGCTGAAACCCACAGGATGTGAGGACTCCAAGAGCCTATTTAATTTTATTTTTACCCCATGCCCTGTGTTGCAGTAAACCTACCTGTTGATGCACATGCTTGTGTATTTGGAGGAAGATGAGTGAAAATAAAAAGATATAGAAATCCTAACTAATTAAAAAAATTTTGCCGTTGTACGTCCTCTTGTAGCAGCTGATAGACTGAAGCACTCCCATTATCTTTCATTCAGGCAATGGATTCTCACACCTTGAGAAGTCTCCATACTAGATTTGAGTTTATTATTAAGCCATTTTCTTAATGCACTCCAAGTGCCTGCTTATTATGAGTATTAGTGGCACTTTCTATCTAGCCATCTCTAGGTCAAACTTTGAAAGTGAAGCAAGTACATAAATCCTTCTCTTCAGACTGTGTGCACATGGAAACAGCCATGGGCTGGGACAGAGAGGGAGGAAAAAAACCTCTATAACACCTCAGTGTCGGGGAGACAGAAATAGCAAGCTGAAGAAATAAATAGGATGCTGGAAAAGACACAGTGAGTAGGGTGAGGAAAGGACAGAAAATAGGAGAAAATAGGACGAGACACTTGGAAATAGAAGCAAGGAAAAGAAATAATTTGGAAAGGATTACAAATGGGAAAGAAGAGAAAAAGTTGCAAATGAAATGCACGGAGTTAGAAAAAGAAATAACATATAGCTTTCAAGCCGCGTGACGTTCTTCTGCACTCTTTCACCCCTACCCTCAGTGATCTCACCAGTCTACTGCTTCACCTCTTGCTCATTTTTCCCTTTTAGTTTGTAACCCCCCAGCTCGTGGTTGGAGGAGCCATCTGCTCCTGGCCTTCTGCCTTCCTTCATGCAGTGCCCTCTGCTTGGAAGGTCTCTTCTTGCTGATCCACATCCCTGCGATGACATCGATGTGCCAGTCTGCTGTGGTTGCCATGGAATCAGTCCATATTTTCCTTGTAGAAAATTGCAGTGTTCAGGGACACTGCAGAAAATTGCTAGTTATCTACTTGGGAAAAGTGAGGAACAGTTCGTTCTCAGATTTGGCATTTGGCTGCTTCTGGAAGGCAAGAAATTCCGAATATCAGTTACCATGTGAAAATAGCATAGCATGGGGATTAAGATTCCAGAAGGCCTCTGTAGAACCAAGGTAGCAGACTGCAGGATTTAGTAGGATCGCAAGATTTGCAGCATGATACCACTTCTAGTTCGGTGTTATTCTCCTGCTGCAAATATACTGTAGTGAAAGCAGAAACAGTGGAACATGAAGTAATTTGAAAGGGGCCTATTTATACCTGTCTTGTAAGCCTACAGGTATAAGATTTACTACTGGGGTACTTTAATAGACATGCTGACATGAAAATAAATAATACAACTTATTTGGTATAGGCACTTTATACTGTGTTCTTAAAACAAGTTTTAATATTTCTTCTCCTAATGAATGAAAGTGTCTCTGTCCCTAGACTGCTGTTGCTGCAGAGAGACACAGGTATGTTCAGAAGAATCCTGCATTGGTCTGCACTTCTAAACCACTTCTGGTTCAGAGCCTTTCACCATCACAAGCACAGAGTAAAATGTGGTGGACTATAAAGTGTTGCAAGTCCATTCCCTCACTGACTAGGGACCTGATCCTGGAAGACCCTCAGGTCTCTCTAATATTCTCTGTAGCTTCCAGAATAAGCAAGGAATCCCATTTTTTGGGCATCTTTTCCTTCTATTTGCCACTCAAATTCTCTCCCATTTTCCCCTGTGGCTGCATTCGGTTTCAAAGTGATTGTGAGCTGCTCAGTGCAAATTGTGCATCTTACTCTTGGTGATGTGAAGTACTCAACAGTCCCTCAAGGCCGGTGGGAATGAGTTACACAGATTTTCAAACAGCCCAAGGACAAAGCTGCCTTTGGAATTCTGTCATTCTAACTTAGTCCAAACATCTCAGCTCCAAAAACCTGTTGTGATATTGGTATGCATGTCCAGGCTACGCTGCTGGTGTGGCCATGGCTTTGGATCATCACTGTATTGGCATGGTCTAGCTAAAGATTTGCTTGGAATTGAAAGACAAATCCCAGCGCTCTGCTCTAAAAGACCAGCCATACGGAAGACTCAGCACTGGACGAGTTTATCCCAGATTTTTACAACGTCATTCTTGGAGCCCTTGGAAATCTGCTTGTGTGCAGGTTTTCCAAGGCAGCTTCATGTGCAGGATGCTTTTTTCTGGCCAGTCACTGATACTAAAGGAGTTAAAGGTTGCTGCAAAAATCTGATGCCTAGCAATGTCTGGGAATGAGGCTTTAGGAGGTGACGGTAACGAACCCAAATGAGCAGCAGACTTTCGTGGGCTCCTTGGGATTTTTCCTCTGGCTGCTCTGTTCCTGCTTCACTCCAGAGCCATTGCCCTGAACTTTCCCCACCGCCTCATCCATGCCGTCCTGCAACAGGTCTTGAGAGGCTCTGTGCAGTCTCGGAGGGGCTTTGGTTTTGGACAAGGGCAGTCAAGCTGGCAGAGAGGGAATGGGAAGGCAAGTGTTACATTCCCATTCCCCTCACACCCCAAGAATCTGAGAATTAATGCATCCATTGTAGACTTGAATTTCCCTAGTGGTTAACTCTAATTTTCTGCAGCTGCACAGACATTAGTATAGTAATAATACTCCTAATAGCAGTGATGGCTGAGACAGATAAAAAAGATCACTTGTTTTGGGGAGGAAAAAAAAGATACCACAGATATATCACCCCAGATGAACCTGTTATTAAAAATTATTTTCTGAGCAACCTTAAATATCCTAATAATTTAAAACCAAAACCAGCGAGAACTAAAGACCTCATTTGGCTAGTAACAACAAAAACAACACTTGCTCTGAAAATAATGAACTGCAGGTAGCTCTTTTATTTAACTTTTTATATACAGATAGCTCATTGGAATGACTGATTGACTGACTGAGTTTCATACATCAGCTGGGATACATAATTATGCTTTTAAGCCTGCCCCCTCATTAATTGCCCATGTTCTTTAAGAGGGACACATGCAGTTTCTTGGAGAAGTTTGCACCATCAGCATCCTTTTGCTGCTGATATACCTGTAGGAACATTGCTTACTGCTCTTCACGGCCCTTGCCAAATTCAGCTCTAGGTGGGCTTTGGCTTTCCTAACCTCATCCCTGCACACTTGGGCAGTGTCTCCATATTTCTCCAGGTTCCCTGTCCCTGCTGCCACCTCTAGTATTCTTCCTTTCTCCATTTAAGTTTTGTCAGGAGCACTTTTTTCATCCATGCAGGCTTCCTGCCACTCTTGTGTGGCTTCTTGCTCTCCAGGGTGGACCTTTCTTGAGCTTGGAGGAGATGGTCGTTGAAAATCAACCAGCTACAGATGTAAGCTCCATCTGTTGGGTCCTATATATACAAACATGGAGCTTTTGCAGTTTAAGGAGATGGGAAGCAGAGAAACAGCTTGATATGTATAGTTGACTTAGGTGTGGACTTTTGAGGGAAGGAGTGCTTGAATAATACATGTGGGTGTTTGCGTAGCTGCATCTTTCATATTGGCTACAAAGCTTTGGGTAGTCGCTTCTAAGCATTGCAACAGCAGTGGAGGGGTTGGAAAGGTGGAGGAACGGGCCTTGCAGAGATCAGCAAACTAGCAGATAGAGACCAATGGAATAGAAGTAGAGCAGTAAGAGACTGAACGTGTTTTCACGTAGGTCAGTTCAGTCTACCTCTCTTACTTTTGGGACTGGCAGTGTCCAGCCTTCCCCCATGTTCAGCAGCTGACGACCTGAGCTTCCTTGTCCACATCAGCTGCCGTGTACGCTGATGTCTTGCCTGTTGGGCAGCAACAGCATGAACGATTTCACAGCTCCCTCCATTCCACCGCAGAAGTGGTTTGTGTGATGGTGTAGGTAGTCAACACTCTTAGCCCTTCATCACTGGTTAAAACACCCGATCGGGGTCTCTGCTCTGAAGAAATCCCCTTTAACAAGCGGGTGGTTTCTTGCTGTCTCTCACAGGTGGGGCATGACGGTGCTACTCCTGAGAGCTGCTGGCTGGTGGAAGAGCTCACCATCGTCGTGCCCACCAAAGGCGTCATGTATAACTTTGTCTGTAAGTGCTGGCTGGCCAGAGACAAAGGTGATGGACTCACCTCACGGATCCTCAACATCCTGGATGCGGACTGCGTTAACGTTGGCCTCAAGGTAGGCTCTAGGCTCATCTTGTATCTTTAGCTGCTGCATGGCCCTGTGCTGATATAGGTTGTGTGCCAGCACTTCTCATACTTTGACTTCTGCACGTGGTTTGAGCCTTTTATTTGCAGAGGGTTTCTTTGTTATTTCTTTAGCAAAACCTTTAGGAATGGTTTAGCATCATTACCAGTTAGAGCGCTATTTAATAATGCTGGATGGATGCAGCCATGGCATAGGCAGAAGAAGAGGGTAAGGCAGAGCAGGTAGGATGCGGTTCAGCAGCGTGTCCTCGTTTTGTCACCACACCTGGAGCACCCACTGCCATCACCCATGGAGTTGGAGTAGCTGCAAGGTGAACACCTTTGTGCAATCTAATTCCATCGTGTTTTGTTTGAGGAGATACTTCTAACAACTTGTCAAATTAGAGCAATGGAGATCTTTTCTTCTCTGCATAGCGTGGCTACATATCAGCTTTTACGATATGGGATAGGGAAACTGAATTCAGTTAGAAACTAATAATAATTGGAAGTTGTTAAAACATGGAGACATTTGTAAGCTTGATCTTTGAAATGAATAACTGATTAAAGTTGAATAAGCAATGAAAAAAACTATATAGTCTTTTCATCCATATATATGAAATTTGAACTAATGTGTGCTATGCCATATTTCAACCAAGTACAAATTGGAAAGCCGAGCTATGCTGATTTTGGATGTAAGATTTATAACAGAAATAACAGTCTGGATGAATGGGACAATAATACCGTGTTTAATACCTGTATGGCAATTTAAAATCTCTATTGATGTGTTTCTATTTACAGTGAGGTTACGCTTTCATAGTACATTAATTTTTCTTTATGCTGCTCTTGATTCCCAAGCTAAAGATATTCTCCTGAAATCTTTCTTGTTCCCCAGACACACTAAAATGTGATAACATTTTTAGCATCTGTGAAGGATTCAACAACTCAACACAGGTTTCAGTGGTAGAATTGACCAAAGAGGGAAAAAACCCTCCCTCAGACTGAATATCAAGGTTAAAACCGAATCTCTTAAAAACTTCCTATCAGTTGTTTAACCTCCCAGATAAGGTTTCCAAGCTTCTATTGGTGAGCTGATGGCTTGCCCGTAGATTGAAGTGGATGTTAATCAAGACTGATGTTCAGTTTTCCTTTAAAAGCCCAATCCTGAATATTTATTTTCATAAGCATGCCAAAAATAGACACATCTAACTAATTTTTTTCTATGGTGTTGGGCCAGAAACTTACTGAAAGGTTTGAAGGAAATCAGGGGAGATACTTGAGACATGAAATCAGAAGTGCGCATTTGACTTTCTGATCAGTCTCCTAGTTGAGGGAATTTGGGACTGTTCTCTCATAAACAGCTGTAGTTAGAAACTGATTTTAAATTTTTTTTTTAGAGTTCAAGAAGACTAATACATTTAACATCTTTGGGAAAGTTAATGCTTTTTTGTTTTGCTTTTGCTTGACTCTTGCACAGCCATACGTACCCATTTCAATTTAATTTTCTTCTTGGCTTGATATTCCCTTTTTGTGCTTTAAATTGAGTATTTGCCTTCCCATACATAGAGAAACTAGTCAATGTCCACCACAGTCATTGAAAACCTTTAATGCATCGGTAGAAGAGGGTTTTTTTTCTCCTACCTATAGCAAATATGATGCTTTGCTATGATTTAAAACATGCATGGATGAATATGTGATGGACAGGTTATTCAGAATTGAAAAAAACATGAAAAATAATTTTTCTATGATGATATTCTTTTGCACTGTTTATTTATGTGGCAGTCACAATTCAGGCCAATAAAATTTGCCTAGGAGTGCACTATTTGAAGTAAGTTTTGTTGTGGCTGTTTCTTGATATCCTTCCACCTCTTAAATCCAGAGGTCTTGTTACCATAGGTACGATCTTGAAAGCGTCTAAGTGGCTGAAAAGTCTTAATGCCACTGACAGCCACTGGGACTTGCACGGTTTTGAAATATTTTATTCTGAATCTTACTATTCACATGTCAGGAGAAAAGAGCAAAGTTAGGCTAATAAAGTGAAAATGATGCAAAACATCTTTTCATAAATTGACATACCTTTAACGTACGAGATCTGGGAACACTCTGCATTCAATGCAGAGGTGTGTGTCCCACTGGGAAATAGGATAGCTGCATTTTTCTGCTGTAGAGGGTGTTCAGATGTATAGACTTCAAAACTATTAGCGATGTTCAACTAAATGTGGCCCAGATAGACACCAAACACTTCAGGGAAACATTTTGCGGTCAAGGGAAATAAACAATTGGGACTTTAGGTGATGTTTTTTAAAAATGGCAAAAGTTTGGTGTGGTACGGAGGTCTGGAGTGCTGGGAGGTGGCCGGGAGGAGATGCCAGTAGCAGAGGGTTGGAGATCTACCCACTGACGTGAAGGTTGTGACTCCCGTGGAGAAGCAGTTTATCAGGTCTTCATCACTCTCCAAGCATATAGTTGTCAAAATGAACGTGTCTCTCTCTCCGAGTCTATCTAGGCTGAGAAAATCTGCAGAAAAAGTCATAGATGAGGCAAAGAGGAAGGTCCCGTAGCTAGTTTCAATCTTTAACTTTGCCTCTGAGAACCACAGTGTGGAGAGAAACCAAGAAGTTGTGTTGTAACCATTTCTGGCAAAGAAGTAAATCTCTTGCAAAGCCTGTCTCGCCTTTTGCCCAGGCTTTTGCCTGGGTTAAGGACAGCTGTTCGAATGAGATATTCTGATTGTTTCAAATTCTCCCCAGATCCTCTACGAAGTCACGGTTGTGACTGGAGACATCGAAAGCGGCGGTACCGACGCCAGTATTTTCATGACTGTCTTTGGATCCAATGGGAACACTGAGGAGATGCAGCTGGAAAAAAATGGAGACAGGTACAATAACTGTCATTTTTGTTGGTTACAAGTGGAGTGATAACAGATTCTAGCATCAAGTCAAGAAGCACTTGAGGCTTTGATCATGCTCCCACTGAAACACAAAGATAAACTCCCATTGACTTTATACGTTCAGAACTGGGCCCCTTGTAAGTGTTATTGTAATTTATTTAGCAGAGCAGAGGAAAGGAGAGCACTGTGTAGCCAGGGAAACCATCCTTTGTCATTTGTAGAAGTTTTGTTCACCCTGTTCCTCAGTGGCTTTAGAGAGAAGTATTGTGAACAAAAATATGAATTGTGAAGTCCTGCATCGGCTCCAAGAGAAACTGTGGACGTTGCCTGAAACCACAGGTGCAATTTCAGCAAAACACATCTTTTGTGGAAAAATAAGTAATTTAATTTAGACATTATTTAATGGGGATACATGAGTAACTGCGCAGTGAAAGAAAGACAAACCAAGAGGCACACACCTGCCTTGGGAATTGCCTGTGATGGGAAGGTGCTGACTTTCCTCTGTCTGCTCCTCCCGTTCGCTGAGCTGGCCAGATGTCAGCCAGCTTGGTCCAGAAGCCGCAGGAGGGATGCCAGAACCTGAGCTGGTAAGCGGAGGGCCCTGCTGAGAAGTAGGCTCTGTGCCATGCTAATGTAACGGGGCGGTTTTGGAACTGGAGCTGGCTTGTCTGCAGCTGGCACGAAAGGGACACACAATGACATCTGTCTGCCCAGATGTGGCCTTACGGTGGAGAGAGATGGAAAGGGGCTGCGAGCTGCGCTGCCTGCTCTCATTTTACTAAAAAGGTGAAATCTTATGTTTTCTTCAGCAGAACCAGCTATCAAACACTGTAACCCTAGTCTGACACCAGTGCTTCTGTAAGCCAAAAAAAGCCACGTGCCACCGACTCATTTCCTAACACTTTCCTGTTCCTTTCTAGCACCAACCTCGGTACAGAAAGTTTTGGCATGCTCAAGAATGACCATGGCACCACCCATCTTTTAGAGACTGCTTTAATCAGGCTTAAACTTAATTAATTGACTACCTCTGATCTTATTCAGCAAAGCAGCTACAGAGCGTCAGGAGAGCTGGAGCGTTTGGTCACACAGTTCGAGTTCAGCTTGCTGAGGTGACACTGGACTTTTCCCCCAGCCTCCTGGCGATGCAGTTCCTCCGCTGCAGTTTTGCATATCACATGTGGGCTGGATAATTGAAGATAAGGCTCCCTGCGTAGAGGTGTTTGCTCAGGGGATGTTTTACTTGCAGCTGTCACAGCAGAGTGGGTGTCTGGGCAAGCGTGTTCAGCTATGCTTGAAACTTTCATGGGTTTAGTTAGTAACAAGCACGAGCCTTGTTTGCTCTGAAAAAAAAATGCAGCAGAGGTGCTGCTGACTAAAATCTCCACGAGAAACATGGCTGAGTCTCACAGAAAACCACAGGTCTTGGACCTGCTCTCCATCACAGAGAGACATCCAATGTGTGGGGCAATGCACCTGCGTTACCAGCATGTCTGGCTATCGGTGACATCCCCCTTCCAAGACCCCAGGAAATCCCAAACTGATCTGTCTCCCACTATTTTAAGCCCAACATTCTATTCTAGTAGTTGGGAAAATGGACCATGGCTGTTTGTGTTGAAAAGTAAAGCAGACTTCACATGAGGGTACATCAACCAAAAACCTCTAAAAGGGACCAAGACATCTCCAGCCCCTCAAAAGAGGATTTGCAGTTTTGCTCCACCTGGCCAGGCAACTGATATCCCTAAACTATGTGGCCTATAAAAAAACCATCAGATTAGTCTATATGGGTGGGATGGATAATCTCTGATATAAGGATATGAAAACGCAATAAAGGAGACCCACACAGTTTGTATGTTACTAGTTGCTTCGGTTGTGTTCTGCCAATAGAAGATCTGCAAAAGGTGTTGAAAAACTCATTGGGGCTGTATAAAGAAGAAGGATATGTAAAACACAGCTACTAATAAGTTAATAACCCCAGGATGCTGTGCTATTCTTTGAGGACATCCTGGCACATCTCTGCTAGCTGGAGGTGCTCTGTATCACACCTCCAACAGCACAGAGCTCTCATCATCTCATTAGCACCCTCTGCAGAGGACCTTCATGTCCCCCAACACGTATACTGCCAGTTTCCACCCCATTGCCACCGGTCTTCATCCAGATGTTAACAGCACAGGCTTCCCCGGCTTTTGGTTCGCACGGAAATCGCTCCAGCCTTTGCGCCAGCAGCGAGGGGTGCAACCGCGCGGTAGAAGGCACTTCATCTTTATTGGGGCCATCCAGTGCCAATTCACTCACAGCAGCTTAGTGCATTACGAAGAACCGTTTGTCTAACCTGCTGCAGATTTAAGGCAATTTTAGCTACATTACTGTTATTGCCAAGACCTCTGGGCAATAGAAATATTTATAAGTGCAGGCATGGGTAGGAAAGCTTAATGAAAACCCTCAGATAAATGCTTCAGTGTCCTGGAAAAGGAATAGCAGCAGTCAGCTTGTCTGGGTACTTGTTCCCTTCTCAATTTTTTTCAGGCTTATGTTCATGTTCATATAAATTAGGGATAGGAGAGAGCTCTTGGGTCACCCAGTTTGTCACTTTAGCAATTGCTTCCCTCTAGTACAATGGCTTCTTGGAAGTAGCAGGTGAGTATCAGCCTTACAAACTGTAAACATGGCATTTACTGAAGATAAATAATGGTTTATTTTGCTAACAGACTGTTTAGCTTAGAGTTGCTCAGCCTGGCAAGGATCGGAGCGAGAGACTTCTTTGAAGCTTTGTAGGTAATAGTGATTGTAATGAAAACTGATCATAGGATCATGGGATAATTTAGGCTGGAGGGGTCACACCTTTTTCTTAAATAGATGTGGAAATAAATCCAGTTCAGGCACAAAAGCACATTCTCTTTCTCACAGTAAGACAGGCTGTCTTGGTATCCGGTGCCACAGAAAGACAAATAACAAGAGGGGAGTTTTTCAAAGAGCAAACATAACCCTTAATAACTGGAAATGGACTGGGACCAAACCCCGCTATCCAAATGCCTCTGGGAGTGCAGGGAAAGCAATGCCTGGATGAAAACTGAGAGGCTCGAGCCAATCCCTATTGCTAACATCTGCAGTTTTGCAGGCTCAGATAATGGTGTGAGGATAATCACATTCATGCTGCAGGGTGTAATCTGAGCAGAGGTTGGTAAAGAAATGGGTTTTTCTCCATATCCTGGCACTGCACAGCTATAGGAGGCTGAGTACATTGCCAGGAACGAGATATCGTCGTTATGGATTATTTATATTATGGTAGTGCCCACAGTTTGCAGAGCTCTCCCCAAACCTCTCGGCAGACTCAGGTAACGTTACTCCCAAGGAGAAGTTTGCATGAAGGAGGAACCTCAAGAGCAGAATGGTCACGGTGGTGCTTGGTAGACCCCCTGGATTTGGCTGCCTTTCTACTTAGCAAGGGCTGGATTTCCATCTCCAAGCCCACAGCAGTTCTGCCAGAGTATTTGGAGGGCAAACCTGGAAGATACACTTGCTCTAAAAGTGTAATACTGAGCCTGAGGCAACACTTTTACTGGAGCAAGGCTTTCTTCCTAGCATCATTGATGCTAAGAGGGAGGTAAGGTAGCTGCGGTCCTAGCTAGCGTAATATCTTCTTCAAGAAGCATATGTTAGCTGTTTTTCCCTTTTTCCTGCTTTCTGCTGATTGCTATGGATGAGCAGCTCCTACACATCCTAGTGCCTATATACAGCAGCCAAGCATAGGGTAAGATCTTGTGTGCAATGTTACACAAACCCACCCCGGTTCTTACCAAAGATGGAGCTAGTTTGCAAATCCAAATTCCTCAAATTCAGCAGGAGAGTGCGGGATGGTCAGTTTTGGCTCCTTTCTAACACAGTTTGCCTGTGCTTACTAAACTTAGGTGTTGGGCTCTGACTTGCAATCAGGTTGCCATTTTTAGCTGAGCTGCAGCAACCGTCTATCACCGCGGCAAATGCAAAGTTACGCGCTGCATCTTAGCGAAAGAAGATTAAGTAAAATTGCTTTGCCTTCTAGTTGGGATGGGCTAAGGGGCAGGCACGTGGGCAGATGCCAGGAGGAAGGCGATGTGCAGAAACCTGACTTTGTCTGTATTGTTCTGGTTACAAACAGAGTGATAATGTATGCTACAGGCTGCCTGGAACGGCTCCAGGTGCCTTGTATGGGCTTGATTTTCCCGGGGAGGAGGAATCCCTGTCAAATCTGTGCTGAGGTGTCTTGCCAAAAACACAGTAGCTGGTGATCGCAGGACAGGAAAGCTCAAGTCCAATAAAGTGCACTCATAAACTTTTAATTTGAGACTGTTGGCAAGACGCGAGTTGCAGCATGGGCAGGGGATCGAGAGGCAGCGATGCCGTAAAGCAGCGGGAAACCTCCTCAGTCTTTCCATCCCTCCAGGTTTGAGCGAGGCCAAGAGGACAGTTTTATTATGGAGATCGCCGACATCGCACCCCTCAGGAAGATGAGGATCCGGATGGAAGGGAAGGGGACTCGCCCACACTGGTTCCTGGAAAGGGTAATGCACTTCACATCGCGTATTTCTTTGCAACCTGCTTGTGTTGAAGCCTCTCAGCCTTTGAGAAAGAGGAGAAAGGCTGCCAGTGACTCGCTTTTATTAATTTCCTATGTTTTTTCCATTTGGGTTCTCATGGTTTTTTCCTGCAGGAATTGAGTCAAAAAAAAAAAAAGAGAGCAAGGGCAAAGCTGTGCTGTAAAGCTTTACCATGGTCTCTGCTGTTAGGTCTCACTCTCCTCCCCTCTGCAAAAGAGCTTTGGCTTGCCATCCAGGGCACCTGCAGTATTTTCTGGTCCCTGGGATGTATGTCAGCTCCTGCAGACCCCTGCCAGGCTCTGACCCCGTGGGAGAGTGGATCCCCCTCTGTCAGGCAGGGACAGCTAGCGTGGGCCTGGGCTGGGTGGGACATTTCCAAATAATCCATCCTTTCAGGTGAAGCATCCCATCTCTCCCCTTCCCTTCTCCCTCTAGCACACAGGCAGATTTCTTTCTTTTCCTGTTCATACAAATAAGGTGTCGTTTTCTTCTTGCATTTTGAATAGAACATGCAAAACGGCTCCGGCAGCTTCTGTTGATTGCATTTTTTCCCTACTGGCCTATCTTGCACAAAAGCACAGTGCTTGCCTTTATCTCCTCTACCAAACCACCAGCTCCTTGTAAGGATCACTTCTATTTGGGCAGTTAAATGTAGTTTGCTTGTTACTGGTCCCTATAATTATATTTCTAAGATAGAGATGGATCGATGTGCTGATTCCACACCACCAGATGTGATTAAGGGAGTCACACATCTCTGCCATGTTTATTTAGCATGTTTTTTCTGGAGTAGATATCACGCTGGACTTCTGTATTGTGAGTTGTTTATGAGAATAGGTTAAGACCCAATAGCTTAACCCATGGTCAGAAAGAATAGTGCACGATTTTTTTTATTGAGTCCTTCATCCTTCTCAACTAGTCTGAAGCTGTCCTTCTTTTTCCCATAAATAATGTGTTTCTAAACGCTGGTCCTAGGCGACCACCAGTTTCCAGTGAAGAGATGAACTGCTCTTCACCTCCATTAGCATGGTCTAAAAAGCATTTCAGTACCTTTTTTACTTGAGCAGTACCACTTTGAACTTTTTTCTCGGCAACTCTTGCGCAGCTTTCCAAAGCATCAGTCCTCCAGCATATATCTTCAGAATAGATGCCACAGACACACAATTTTTCTCTCTGTGCCTAAGGAATAACTCAATCTGTTCTCTGATTTGATTCAGTCATCTTGGTCAAGCTCCCTTTGCCAGTTCCCCGATACTTTCCCCTGAGTTTTATAAATCATATTCATATAAAATGAAATCAAATAAAGCTTATTCATCCAGAGACATTCCGGATCTTGCAGTCATGAATTAGTAATAGCTCAAAGGCAAGGGACGGTGGCATCTTTAGTGGCAGGTAGCACCTTCCCACCTTCCTGGTCCCAGCTCTGTCCAGTCATCCAGCCCGCTGGACTGTCCCACCCAAAGCAAAGCTTTCCCAGGGAAGTGGGCAAAAAAGTCTCTCATTTGGACCCATCCGATGGGTTTATAGCCCTCCAGAAGCAACAGGCGGACCATGCATGCAACTCTTTTAGACCAGGATTTTAGAAGCTTTTGAGAATTGTACCCGTAGTTTCTCTTTTTCTTAGAGAAACAGAGCATGGAGGATCTTCTACCTCCAGTGATACTTCAAGAACTTTATTTATTAGTTTTCTTTCCCACCTTCCCTGCAAAGGTAAGCATAACATTTGCATTCCCAGGCAGAGAGTGAGGACAGGAGCGCTTTGGAAGAGGGGAGGAAGGATTTGTGTTCTCTGATTTGTATTCCAGCCTTGAAAACTTATGTAGCCTGGTGTGACATGAAAACTGATCTGAGCCCATTTCCATTTCTGTCAAAAGTGCATATTAAAACTGCATAATGAAATACTTGTGGGGGTAGTGCTAAACTCTCAGACAGATGGTTCACAGTTAGTGCTAACTAGCACAATGAAATGAGAAGCTAGATTAAGCCATCAACCCCGTAATTAACCATTTGTTGCTCCATTTATCTACAGGATTTTCTCAGTTTTCGTGTTCTATTAAAATAACAATAAATGATCTTTTTAATTCTCTTCAGTCTTTTTGTAAACTGTTGCTGGTCATAATTTATACTGCTTTTAGTTTACCAGAAATAGAAATGCATAAATACCAATTAAAATGCATGAATTATCAATGATGTTGTACACAGCCAAAAGATTCAATTTACAAGCAGGGAAGCAGTCATATTTTTTTTTCTGTCTAGATAAAATACATTGAAACTTCATTCAGAATCTCAGCAAAGTAATGAACTTGGTGCCAAAGATTCAAACTGCACCAAAAGTGGGAATAAGTTTTAAATGCTGATACCTAGCCCTCCAGAGGGAACAAAATTTGTTTAGTGATGTGTTGGACCAGAATGAATATTATTGATTGTTGCTATGCACAGAAAGACATACCGAAAACTCTCCAAAGCTGAACAACACTTTCCGATCTCACAACTGCTGGGAGAGACTTAGAGTTTGGATATTTTCCTCTGACCTAATGCTGAATCTCATGTTCTTCCACATCAAGCTACCATGACACTGCTCTGTGTTTCTGAAAAATCAGAGAATAGAATCATAGAATCATGGAATCATGGAATCACGGAATGGTTTGGGTGGGAAGGGACCTTTGAAGGTCATCTAGTCCAACCCCCCTGCCATGAGCAGGGACATCTTCCACTAGATCAGGTTGCTCAGAGCCCCGACCAACCTGACCTGGAATGTTCCCAGGGATGGGGCATCTACCACCTCTTTGGGCAACCTCTTACAGTGTTTCACCGTTTCATTGTAAAAAAAATTGTGACTTCTAATTAGGAAACTTATCTAAATACATGCTTTGGAAACTTCCTCCTGGGAGAGCTGGTTCCTCAGTCCACACGATGATTTCACCTGCTGCCCAGTGTTTTAGATACAAAGCTGAAAAGCTAGAAATAAGAAAGGATGAAAGCTGTCTGAGTGAAATAACAGGAATTGTGAGACTGTTGAATTCTGCAGAGTTGCTTCCCTCAGAATTTTAATGTTACTTTGTGCTGTCAAAGCCAGGCAGATAAGAAGCTGCCTTAACGAAGCACTAATTGCATTGCATTCAAATGTCACAAATAATCCTGAATGTGGGACTCAGTCTTTATTCAGTTCTTTTTCCTTTATATAAAAGAGATTAAGAGAATTTGAGACAATTCATTATATAGCTGAAGCTGACTGTTATTCTTTGCAACAGAGCAAAGTCTTTTTGTTTTACAGTCAGAGGAGCCTGTTTTTGAGTGAAAGACTAGAGACATGCAACAGAACCATAAAAACCTGTGGTTGAGTCTTTGAAGATGAATTCCAGGATGAAGGTATTTTGGCGTTAGTGGGGTGTGAGACCCTGCAGAGTGTGTTTTACACTGCAGCTGGGAGAAGGCTGGGTAGAGGTAAATCAAATGATCGGACGTGTCAAACCTTTCTGTTACAGCATACAGCGCACAATTAATTTCAAGTTGCTGTCAGCTACGATATTTGCTCAGCTAGAAAGCAAGTGATCAACATTTTATTCATATACACTGCGCTCACTTTCTTTTCATTGTTTATAGATGTTCTACAACCCGGTTAAAATCGATGCATAATTAGTGATAAAGTTTGAGCTTAAAAGCATGCAGATTGTCCACAGCAAGTTCCAGGTACCCTAAAAAATATTTAGTTGCAACGTAAAGTAGCAGTCTCATTGCCAAGCGGCAGCTAATTTTTCTGAGAGGAACAGACAGAAAATAAAAATACCCTCAGCTCAGCTCCCTGAGATGGCTTTCTTGACCCTCACAATCCAAATCAACATCCTGCATCATCCTGTGTGTGTGTGCGCGACACCCACAAACATCTCCTTGTAGGGTGGCGTTCATTTTGTGCTGTTTTAGTCATCGAAAAAGCTATGTTTGGCTTTCACCTCGTCTACCAAACTATTTAGGCCTCCTCTGTAGTTAAAAGAGAGATGGATCTGAGAGAGGGAGAGATGCCTTGAGTGGTTGTTCGCCTGCTCCCAGCTTTGTTGGGATGTGCTGCTTCCCTGGTGATACCCAGCCCGACCATCGACCGTAGGGAGGACCGATAGGATGCTCTTGGGCTGGATGCCCGGCGTTTAGGCGATTCGTGCTAGGTAAGGTAGGCAACATACCCATGTAGTGACTGAGCAATCAGCCTACCACAGGTTTCCCACTACCTCCACGTCCCTTGCTGTGATGTCCCCTGAGCAAACGAAGCTCGTGAAATGAATCTCTGCCTCCTGTCTGCTCCTCTCTGGAGCAGCGTCCCAGAACGAGATAGCAGAGGCTGCTCTCTCTCTCTGTGCTAACCGCTTACATGAAGCTGAAATCACTCATCCTGGGTGAGGGGCTGGGGACAGAAAGAGAGGACATTTTGCTCCAGCAGTTTTAGTAGCCAGACAATTTTTTCCCAGACAGCATCTGGAGCGTTGGGCATGGGCTGGTTATTTGTGAGAGGGCTGATCTCTCTGCCTGCGAGTGCAATCCAGCTGGCAACTCTAATCTGCTTCTACCCCCCGCTGCTTTCCTGACATTTCCCTGCAAGCTTTGCTCAGGACGTTTCAGTACTAACAGTGTCGCTGTCATTCCCCAGCAGGGCAGAGGTAGAGCTGGCTGAACTTTTTCCAGCAAAGAGTTTATGCACCCAGGGGGGGGAAAAAGGCATTTTCAGTCCACCTGAGATTATTCAGGATTCAAATTTGCAAATTTTAGCCAAAGAAAAGTTTCTAGGTTGGAATCCTTAGAGGATGTAGACGTCGTTCACGCATCCTTGAGGGAGGAGACTTCATTCTGGTCCGTGCCCCAGCAGAGAGGGCACCAGCTGGGGTGGTGGAGACCTGATTTCTGCTTGGTTCAAAGCAAGGATTTAATTCAACATCTCTTGACTCATAGAGGAGTTTTTTGACCACAAAGTAATAGTGTCACTGGCTGTGAAAAAAGCAGCTTTTTCTAAAGTGGGACAGCTTCCACAGCCCAAAATGTCCTGTACCTCTGGGATGAAGGTGCTGTGTTACAGTTCCCTGTTTAGCATCAGGCAGAGAGAAAACCCCGGATGAGTGCCCTACCCACAGGACTGTACAATGCACAAATAGCACAGCTACTGCTTCAGCTTCAGTGTAGCTACCGCCATCCTTAAAAATCATTTTTTATAACCTGGGGCAATGTTCTTCTTTTGAACTGCCAAAGCTCCGGCAAAGCTTGGTTGGGGTCAACAAAAGGCCATGGACTGGGACACATGCAGTTTGAGGACAGAATTTGAGCACATTTTATCTCAAGATAAGTTTTATAAGTTTCTTAGACTGATATATGAGAGTGCAGTGGAAGGTCACTAAGATAGTCAAGGGGCTGAAGCATATGGCATACTAGGAAAGGCTGAGGTAAATGGAGTTTTAAGCCTTGAGAAGAAAAGACTGAAGGGGAATCTATTTGCAGTCTTCTGCTGCTTAAAGGGAGGTTACAGAGACCATCAATCCAGTCTCTTCTCGGAGGTGAACAGTGAAAAGGCGTGAGGCAATGGACACAAGTTGCAACATGGAAAATCCTGATCAGATGTAAAGAAAAAAATCTTCCTACTGAGAGTGGTGCAGCCCTGGGACGGGGACCCAAATTGCTGGGGGAATCTCCACCCTTGAAATTTTCAAAACTCAGTTGGACACGGCCTTGCAGTTAGCCACGCTTGGCGCACAAGGTGGGACTAGACACCTCCAGGTATCCCTTTTAACTTAACATTTTCCACGGCTCCATGATTCATTTCTTCCTAATATCACGTCACACTTCTCTGATGTGTCTGGGCTCACGCTTCCATGGCCTTTGCAGAAATATATCTTGCCAGACGCTGTTTCCTGATGCACTGCTATACTCAGGTACGGTCTCTGTTTCTGTTAGATGGTACCACAAATGGTAATTTGCAGCCCTGTCTCCTCTCTTCCCCCCAACTCCCCCAGTTTAGTGAGAATTTATGCTAGGGTTTTGCTGTAGGCAAGTGTAATGCCTTTTTCCCGGTGGACTGGTGCTCCACTGAGCTCATGTTGAATAGGACACATAAAGGTGGGTATCTTATTAGGTGTTTGGTGGAGCAGCTCACAGGCTTGTTCTAAATAGGTTCCTATTCTGTTCTTATGACCACAGCATCTGAGCTCCTTCCCGTGACACATTAGACAGTGTGACTAATATCTGTAGCATACTGTTTGTTCTGTCACCTTTTCCCAGAGGGAGAAATGTGTGAAACATTAAGTTTTGCTGGCCTAATTTTATCTTGTGCATTGCTTTAACTTGTTTGGGGTTGGTTTGCATATCTTTTCAATGATTGCTGTGTGTTTGCACAGAGGAGGCAGGCAAAAGAAAGATACTGTGTACTTCAAGGAGAGGTAGTGAGGTTTTTAATTACTCTCTGTTACTTCTTCTTTGGAGTGAATTCCATACTAGCTTCCAGGAAAGGTCTGTCTCTCTTAGAGATAAGCTTATGCCAGAGGAGCAAATTTCTTCCTGTGCTTTACCCCATGCATGAAAAGGTCCAATATTCTGAAGACTCTTTCTCAGGTCAAGTCAGCACAGCACATATTGTCCATATGAGAGAGCTCCATTTATCCCAGAAGAGCTCAGTACAGGTTTTGAAGCTATGACCAAGCTCTACCCATGTCCCGCCACACGGTGCACTTTACAAGTTTAAACTTTGCCCTCATTCAGATGGTAGCTGAAGTTTAGCTGAAGTTTTTTCCCTTGTTTTGGCTCTTTGCAGATCATCCTGAAGAACCTGAGTAATCAAGAAGTGGCCACATTTACCTATGGTGAATGGCTGTCAAAGCTGAAAAATGCCAAGGGAAGTCTTGTGTGTGAGATGCCAGCTGTCATAAATGGCGAGCAGATGATGGAGGACACAACATACACTCTTCAGGTTAAAACCAGTGATGTTGGAGGTACGTCCATGGTGGGTATTTTATGAGTCTTCGGGTATGAAGTTTGATTTTTAGCAATGGAAAACATCTCCTGCTTAATCTGAAATTATGTTAAGGAAAGCATGATTTAGCCCTAGTGTGCTGGAACACCGGCATTTGGGCTGGCTGTTCATCATGACAGTGTTATTCTGTGGGATTCATCTTCATCTGAGCTCTGGGCATAAAATATTTAGACACAAGGCCTAGATTTGACTGCTCGCTGCTTCCTCTGAAGACACCTTAACAGAAGCTATTGCCAGACTATTTTCCAATGGTCAGGAACCCCCTTTTTCTTTTTGGTCAGGTCAGGTCCATTCACATAGGATGGGAAAAAAAGGCTACAGTCAAAGCTGGTGGGCTCCAGGTATTCAGTCAGCCCTATCTGCTTTGCCCGAAGACGACAGCAATAATTCACCCTCCTTTTCAAAGTGTTTTGAGACCATTTATCTCAGGCTGTGAAAAACCATCCCTAAATGCACACCAGCTAGAAGAGGTGGAACAGAGTATAAAGAACGCTGCAGAGCTTCAAGAGCCAAGAAATGGGATTTCTATGTCATTTCCTGGGATCACTGCCTCTTTTCATGAGAACTTCTGTCAGGCTGCTAAATGAAAGCTGCAACCACATACAAGCTGCCTTGTGCCAAAATGGGACAAGTTAGACATTATCATGCAGACACCTTGTTTGAAAGGTTGACCCTCAGAGGGGATTCTGCCACACCAGTGCACATCATCACCTCCTGATCTCTACCTCTTTTTTTTTTTTTTTTTTTTTCCCCCTGGATTTACCAGTGGTAATTTAGGCTGCTTGTGAGGTTTAATCTAAGAATATCAAAATTCCCCTGGCAGAGTGTCTTCGTGCCACCTCACCATTTTTTATCTATATCTGCTCTGCCTGCTGCTTGTCTGAAAAACACGTAGTGAAATACGAAAAACAGAAGACAGAGAGAAAGATTTGTTTATGTATCTGGCAATCCATCTAATATAATGGTAGATCTTTCTGTGACCTTTTTGTGAAATCCAGCCCTAACTCACAAAGGCAATGGAAATAGAAATGAGAGGAGAATAGAAGATGACAGCAACAGCAGACAGATCTGCCCTTCCCATTGAATGAAGGATGACCGGTATTAATGATGAAGCATTTTATTTCATTTTGAACAGCGACAACCAGTAGGGAAGAGCAGATTACAGAGAGGTTTCAGAGAGTCTGTTTATGATTAGATCACACAGCACACTGACATAATGCTGAACTTTATCCAGCTTATCTAAAGAGGGTACAAGTCATGAACCATCTCCCCTCTTTGATCATTATGTATTCCACGATTACTCCTGGTTGGACCAATACAGGAAAAAAGATGTTTTATCCTTGATGGTTAGTTTAAACATATTATATCATCTCCTGCCACACTGACATCGTTTAGGGACAGCAATTCTCCACAGTGAATAGAACCAGACGTGTTTATTTCTAGGCATAAAGTTTTTCTCTGCAATAGCTTTCAACTTTCCAGTGCACCAGAGGCATTGAAACAAACAAACAAAAAGAAAATGTAGGGTAGGATTCATCTCACCTATTTGTCACTCTCAAAAAAATTATACTTGTGGTATTAACTCCTTCTAGGCTAGACTGTCTCTGGTCAATTCAGGGACCAGAGGAGTCTTAATCAGTGGTCTGGATCATCATCTGGAGGGTCTGTGTCACTCTGTCTTCATCAGATTCAGGCAGAGCCTGCACAATTAAGTTAGGCTGGATGGCTAAAGTTGGGAAAAATGAATCCCACAAAAGATGTCCTGCAGTGAACTAGAAAGCAGCAGTCATTTCCTCGCCACCATGCACACATATTTAACAACAGTCCTGTTTTACTTTTTCCTCAGAGAAACCTTTGAGTTACAGTTTGACTTTCCAGAAGTCACTCAACTTGGATGATCATGTAACATAGAGGCTGCATCAGGGAAAGTCTCCTCTCTTGCAAAGGTCAAATCTCCCTTTCAAGGCTCAAATCCAGAGGCCACCAGAAGTACCTCAGATGGCAGCTCTCAGAGTACACACAGATAAGGCGAGAAGAGGTTGTTACGGCAGACACATCCCAAGTCAGATGGGTAATCTTTGGTTAAAACCAAGATCTTGATTTACTTTTGATCTTATAAGAGAAGTAACTCACAATCTCCTTTTCTTCAAAGTATGACCCACAGACACAGCTGCAATAGAGCCGGACCGCCTGATGGCTCTTTTTGTGGCACAAAAATGTCCTCGCCTGTTAATTTTGATTTACACAAACTTTCTGTATTCTATATGCAGGCGTCATATACATGGTAATGCGATAAAGATGGAGAAAGAATAAATACTGCTTTCTCATTTTCCAAGCATTAACGAAGCAGGAGGTTTTTCTCTCTGCTGTTATAAGATTAATTAGTATGTTGTCAGCTCAGTTACAGCCTAGAAATTACATAATTTAGGACAGTTGGTGTCAGTTCCTAGTGCCTTATACAAGTCTCTGTTAAGTCAAAAGAAGGACATTCTTTGGCCTCAGAAGGCTGTGACTCAAGCTTACAGTTTGCTTAAAAATAATGCAGCTGCTCAATAAGATGCATAAAATCATAGACACTTTTGTTGGAAGGGGCCTCTGGAGTTTATTTCATCCACCTTCTTGCTCAAAGGACTATTGCCAGCACTAGGTCAAATCAGTGAAGACTCTGCCCAGCCAAGTTTTGGACACCCTCAGGGATGGTTGTGCCACCACCTCCCCAGGCACCTGATCCAGACCTGTACCATTTTCCTAAGAAAATGGTGCCCAGTCTGAACCTTCCCAGCAATTTGTGGCTGTGGCTTCTTGGGCTATGGTCTGACATCTCGACAGCGGATGACCCTGTCATCGTTATCACTGTCCATCCACATGGTCGAGGGGTCCTTGTTCACCTGCCCCAGCTCACTGCCCTTGGCCTCTCCTCACAGTTGTATGCCCCAGCTCCTGTTCATCTTGGCACCATCTACTGAGCCCTCCTCAGTGTCTCAACATGACCCAAGGACCCAAACCAGCACCATGGTCTGACTATGGGCTCCTCAGCGCTGAGCAAAGGGGGTAAGAGCTCCCCTTCAGCTGAAGCCATGCTCCTCCTGATGTAGCCAAATACATGGTTTGCATTGAACACTTGAGAACTTGCTGTTAGCTCAGATTCAACCTGAATATGAATATTACTGCTATAACCTCTGGGTCTTCTTCAACTCCCCAGCATGTACACGTGCAGGGTTTAGTCTACCCCAGATGCAGAACTTTGCATTTCTCCTTGCTGAACTTCATGGGATTTCTGCTTGCCCGGTCCTCAAGTTTCTCAAGGTCCAGCTGGGTTGGAATTCTGCCATTCAGCACGTCAGTACTCCCCCCGATTTAATGTTAGCCAGAAATCTGCTGAGGATGCGCTCTGTCACTGTTTGGGGTGTTGATGGCGAGGTTCAGTGTTGCAGACCCCGGTATCGACCCATGAGCTATTGCACTCATTGCCAGTTAAGGCTTGTGCAACCACGGTACCTTCATCTCTTCAGCTGTCAAATTTGTTACAGTTCCTAAATGTGCCTGACAGTTTCCTGGAATCAACAACACCAACAAAAAAAAAAATCAGAGACCCAAATAGGTGAAATGTACATTGATTCAGCAATTTCTGTTCTTTTCTTTCCCATCTCCTGCTAATTGCTTGTGAGGGAAATGTCACAGCATGAGGCCTTCATAAGCTTCTTCCTGCGGGGAAGGTTTTGCTAAGAAACAGTTGGTTCTGTGCTTTTTGAGACCTTGCATTAATTGGGAGCCTGCTCCTTGTAAGGAAATGGACTTCAGTTTGCTTTGTTCCTCACCTCAGCAAGCTTTAGGGTCATAAAAGGTACTGCCAGATGAACTGCCTGAATCCCTGATGCTTCCTCTTCCTTCTTAAGTCCTTCCCAGGGAACTGCTGAAAATTAGCCCCAATTTAACACAGGCAATTTTTTCACGTGGACACCAAATGTTGCTTTGCCTTTTCTCTGTATGACTCTTTTTCTCCTCTTCTTTTTTTTCTTTTAGGTTTTTTTTTTCAGTCCTTCTACAAGAAGGGTTGTGATTTATTTCTAATTTCTGTATTCAAATAATTATCCCGAAGAAGTAGTAGCTTTCTCAAAAAGTTTTCAGTCCCCCCAACTTTGTCTCTGCATTGTGTTGTGAATGGAGCTGTGGGAAATACTGTCCTTGTGGCCCAAAGTGGATTTACAGTACTCTTGTGTAAGAAATGGCTTGGCAGGCGGTTAGAGTTTTCAAAGCTGGGCTATCTAACCGAGGGCAGCAGATGCTGGGTTTCTTTGTAAGACAGATTTGGGTTTGATGATCTTATTTTCATTTTCCAAAATGTCAGGGCTTTGGTTCTTCACACAGCAATAAATGTCTGCGCATGTGGAATAAAATTTCTTTCTTTGCATCTGCTTTTTTATTATGGCATCAAAAAATGAAAAGCAATAATTTTGGTCAAATTATAAATAGTGCCAGGTAAAAATGTTGTAACGCTTTCAAGCTATAATGTTCGTAAGATCACTGCAGGTGATGGTTTGGCCTTGAACTCTCCAAAAGTCAGGAAAATTGACAGCACGGCTGTTTTATGCAGCAAAATATGGACAGTAATGGGCATATGAAATTCAATATCAGGTAATAAAGATCATCATAGAAATTATTCTTTTCCTAACATATATAAATAAGAAGAGGTGGGAGTTGATGGGGCAAATTGTTGTATGAGAAACTGCGAGTTTTTCCATTAAATGCAGCACGGACAATATTTTGAGAAACAGGAATACAGAAGGAAGACCTATGGGAGGGGAAAGTGGGCCACAAAGTGCTGTAGTGGTCTGGCTGATGATCTACACTTTGCTTTCAAATCCCACTGCCATCCAAGACAGGGAAAACGGTCCAAGACAGACCCCAGCTGAAGTGTCCTCGTTGCCACAAGACAGCTTGGAGGAGGTTGTGGGACTGCAGAAGAAGGCCAAAGTCTGGAAAAGGGACTGTGGCCCAGTGGGAAGCCCAGGACAATGTGTACTAATACTTTGTAGCTAGAAACGTCAAAATATGTTCTTTAACGCCCTTTTACAGATTGCTGGGTGTTGCTGGGTAAGTCGTTTTGCTTCCCAAGCCACCTTGGAAAAATGGAAGCCACGGCACTGACATCATCTGCAAAGCAACGCGATGCACAGTGCTCCGTTAGGAGCAGATACTCCTGCTTCTTATTAATATTGCCATCATCAGGGTCACCATACCTGGAATGCAAGGGCGAAGCATTCCAGCTGTATTTGCGGGATGGGCTCGAAGGGCTGGCGCGTTAGCTTGTTAGTGTCCTCCTTGCAGGATGCTGCACAAATTCACTGAAATTCGTCGGCTGTACCCACAGAAACCTGGGCATCACTTCAGCCTCTTCCAGCCTGCCTTTGCTGCCTCCTTTTCCATGCAATTAGGGGCTGGGTGTCAGCCCTACATGGCAGGCTAGCTCGTGACGATGTGCCTTGCTTTCTCCTTCCAGGAGCTGGCACTGACGCCAACGTGTCCTTGATCCTGTTTGGGGAGAATGGGGACAGCGGGACCCTGGCTTTGAAGGAGTCCAACAAGTCTAACAAGTTTGAGAGGAACCAGATGGATGAATTCAACTTCTTGGACATGTTGAGCCTGGGAGATCTCTGCAAAGTGCGGATCTGGCACGACAACAAAGGTCAGGGCAGTGATTTGAGGGGGTGGGAGAGGCTGGGACAACGCTTTCACTCGAGGAAACACATCTTCTTCCATGGAGATGGGGCAGGCTGAGGGCACCGTTCCCAGCTCTGCTGCAGGCTGGGTAATCCCAAGGGTTTTACCTGGATCCTATGTCCCATCTTGCCTGTCTAGACATACCCCCCCTTCACGCAGGAGACCATCTCCCTGCACGCTGGTGTAGCATCTGCTCTAATGGGCCCTTAGCTTCAGTGTGAGCTTACAGCCACCGCTGCAGCACGGATAACGATGGCTCCTCCAAAGCAAAGCCATCCAGCCTGTTATCCCAACACTCCGACACTCTTAATGCAATAGCTTTTTCACAGGCCAGTATGGCACTTTCCTAGCAATTTAATGCTATCAGCCTGACACCGACACATGGGGTAATGCAGCCTGGCATAACACAGTGAGCTTTAGAAGACAGAAATAAAGATCTGTGTCTGTCTTTATTAAAATCACTACATCAGCAGGTGAGTGTGCAGTGCCCTGCCGAGAGAGATTCTGACATTTCCCGGCTGCTGGACACCCTAACAGATTTCAGAAACAGGAGAGCAGCACTCAGTACCGCTGCCATAGACATGTGTGTTGTTATTCAGGTACCAAGCAGCATCTTGTAACAAATGCATCACTCGCACTGCTGCGATGACATCCCATCCCATCCCGTCTTCATCTAAAAGAGATGATCTCGCATTATTAATGACTGGCTCGCTAATGGCAGGCCCTTGCTGCAGCCCAAAGATGAAGCTTGATGGCTCCCATAGACCCACCTGGGTCAGTATTAACAAGGCAGTTTGGACAGTAGTATTTATCAAAGTCCTGGAAGGAATGGCAGCAGGAGTACCCAGTCATTACCTGGTTGTACTGGGGCAGCTGGTTGATGGTTGGGCTGGGGTTATATGTCAGTATGGACATGTCCTGGCCATCATCTTCGTGACATCTCCAAGTTGTGGCAGATGGAGAAGGCTGCAACGCATGTGATATTAATAAAAGATGCTACCTCTGCATCAGACTCTCCTACTGGAAGTTTACCTCCTCATTTTTATTAAAAAAAAGAAGAAAGAAAAGAAAAGAAATCTTATTACAGCCTCTGTGTGTTGTGAAATATGGGAAATACAACCATCCACCTAACATGATCATTTATTCCCAGCCACTGCAAGCTTTGGGCTTGTATTTATCACTCCAACAGAGGACAATTTAGTTGATTAACCTCTGTAATATCATGTTATATATCTAGCGCTGAATGCAGTAAGGGAGCTGCTTTTACCTGATTTGAGTTACCAAACCAGTTATTCTTTGAATCTGCAGCTTAGATGCAGAAATGGAAAGTGCTATCAAAATACCCACTAGAGTTTCAGCTCAGCCCACAGGCATCTCTGCAGTTGCAAGAGTGGTTCGGATGTCTTTCCAAGAGCAGCAAGAAGTCAACATGGACTTGCAGATTCATTTTCAAATATATTACCAGCTAAAATGTCTACAAAAAGAACATTTTCCTCAAAAGACATTGTGGCTCCCCAGTGCTTGGTCGTGCTAACAGAATGAAATACGCCCACCAGATCAGCGCTGATCCTTCGGGCTCCGGCACACGAACAGGCTGGCATGTAGGAAGATGAGAACTGGGTCAGACCGAGGGTCTGCCGAGCCCAGCAGCTCTTTCCAACAGAAGCATCACTGGTTGTCTGAGGAAGAGGATGAACTGAGCGAGCACGTGTAATCCTTCTCTAGTTCTCTACATTTTACTATACATAGCTCAGGGCATCTCCTGAACTGGATATCATTTTTGTCCATTAAGTAACTTTCAGTGAATTTTCTCGTCCAGGCTCTCCAGGAGATATTTAGCGCCTACAGCATCCCATGGAAATGAGTCCCATGGGTCTGCTCTGCTGCGTGACAAGCAAATCCTGTTAATCTAGGTGGTTTTGCTGCCTTTTCCTTCCTCCGCGGGTGATCACGGTTCACCTTCTCCGTGTCACTGATGATGTTGATGGTAGAGGTTGGGGAGTTACCACATTGCAGCTGAGCTATGGTAATTGCTACCTGGATGCTCTCGGTTACTGGCAGAGGGAAGTAAAGAGTTTAGCTTTAGGCTAAGCAGTCAATAGGCTCAATTAGTTTAAATTTGCTGTGGGCTAAGAGCACATACCCAGATAGCCACCACGAGTCAGCTAAAATAGTAAACCATGTGTCCAGAACCTGAAAAAATACTTCATATTTATGGATATAAATACACACTGCAACCTCATATTCTCTTTCCTTATTTCCCTCATATCACTGGTTTCCATTTATAAAGAATAGTTAATAGGGCTTTTACCAGACCTAGCTGGCTGCAGGGTTAAGCCTTGGACAAACAACATGCTCAGGTTTTGTTCAGCAAAAATGTACTTGTTTTTCTCCCCAGAAAGAAGGACAACTGTAGTTTAAATCATAACATATGTTGTCTTCATTGTTCTTGCATTAGTCATGTGAAAGGCATATCCTATCTAAAACTTCACACAATGCAGCATGACAGTTTGTTGGGTGGGTAGAGTATTTATTACTGCTGGGATCCCAGGCTATAGCTTTCCTTTGCATATATGCCTGCTCTCTCTCTATAATTTATATAAATTGGCTATGCCACTAGTTAGAAATTCCTGGCTCTATTTTTTGGAAAGGAGTAGTGGGGTCAGGGATTGAGGATTGTGTATGGTTTTTGTCAGATGCTTAGGGGACTTTGGGTATTAAAGAAAAATGTGCTTGTATTTACCATTACTTTGAGGCATCAGATGTTGATCATTCTTTCCTTAGTTTTTTACTTTTTTGGACTAAACGGTTCTCTGCCAATGGTCTGTGGAGGACTCAGCCTCACACTGACCTCCCCCATTGCTCCTCACATGCTGAATACTTGGAACACAGTCGATGTTCTTTTCCTGATTTTCTTAATAATCAGCCTCAATGACAACATCAGCCTGTTTTGACTCACATTAGGTGCCTTTAGCACCTATGGGCTAGTTAAGGGAACCATCACAAGGCTTCTTTTTCATTCAGACATCACCTGGTCCCAGCAAGAAGTCAACAAATCTGCCCCCATTTCAGGATAAAATACATTTAAATGGCTTGCCCAAGGTGGCTCTTTTGCCATGAAGTCCAGCTCAGCATCCGTCCCCATCAGCGAAGTTTTGCTGCAGTGGCTTTGTTCCCAGTTCACACCCCACTTTTGTTTATCTTTTTACTGAAATTTGACTGCAGTGGGGGGGGTTCAGAGTTGAAAACTCTGTAATTGCAATGGCAAAGACTGTCAGAATGTCTTTAAATTGCAAACACTGTGTTTGCCTCCTCTGGAAAAGCATGTCAGTTTTATGGTCCCACTTTGATGCTTTTAAATGCCATTTTCTCCACAAAAACTGCTGAGTGGCATCTCTGTATGAGACATAAAGGAGGAATGAAGCCCCCATCCAATTCCTCTGACTTCAGCAAAATTGATTAGGGAGGAAGTCGGCGCTCATTTGAAAACAGGCAGTTTAGAGACTTCACAACTGCAATTTCAAGGAACTTGTTCCTGATTTTTTTAGATGTTTCGAGCTCACCAGCAAGAGTTTGGTAACAATGAATTGCTGTGAATGAAATTTAGTTCTAAGTTTTGCTCCATGTCTTTTTATCTTGCCCCTGTTTACTTTGAGATACCGATGTTCTACCTAATATATTTAGACTCCCTGAGCAAATTTAATCGTTTCCAGACTCCCCATCTCCTGATCTCAGATAGGCACTATGTATTTTCTCATATCTCAGTTCATTTACTTCTGCATTTATGCAAGATGAGTATCTGTAGGTCTGTAGAAATGCTGGCTTTCTAAATATAGGCCTCATTTTTTTCTCTGGTTTAAGGACTAAATCACCATTCTGGAAGAATGGCTTAAAGTTTCTCAGTATCTCAGTAATGGAATTATTTACCTAGAAAAAGCTTTTTTCCCCCCTTTTTTATTGCCTTTTTCTCCTTGCAACAAGGAGATATGGGAAATCTAGATTTAGCTCCCTCATCTGCCTGAGTAGATTTGAACCCAGATGATAAACAGTCTTTCTACAGTCATTAATTTCAGATTCTTGATTATCTCAGTTGCCATCAGCCAAGGGGAGCCAGGAAGAGTCTAATTATGGATAAACCAGACTTCTCTGTGTTATTATAGGAGCAAAGACGGAAGTAAATAACAAGGTTATGCAGCCCAACTTCTTCTTTGCCTCAACAGGGCCCTTCTCTCAATTGCACCAACTGCTATGACATTGTCTAATTGAGTTTTAAATAGTCTAACTGCCCCAGTGACTCCTTTTGGGCGGCTCTTCCAATGGAGAAGTACCTTATTCCCCTTTCTTGACCTGGACCCAACTCAAAACCATTAGCATCCCCTTGTTTTTCCTTTTCTTTCTCTGAAGGAACTACCTTTTTAAGGAGTAGTATCTTGAATCAGATCTTAAATTGCCCCAGCCTTGAACTCACGGGACACAGCTTTTCCAGAGATATGTTTCTGCAATATACGGACAGGATTCTGGGCACTTGTAGGCCATAAATTATTAAAAGAAACCTGAAGATCTGCCTTTTTAGCCTTTTTTAAGGATTTGCTCAGCTATCACACTTAAGAAGGGCTTTTTTAAGCCCTCTTCTCAGCGTTTGACTGTTGCCTCATAAACTCCATTGATCCATGGGGCAGAGCTGTTGAATAGTTCCTGCTTTAAATAAAAAGTGAGCAGAAGAGAAACAGATGTGTAAAACTGTCCAAGGAGAGGAGGGTCCCTCATCCCCCCTCTTTTGCTGATGGCTCAGTACAGAGGGAGACAACGTCAACTCCTGCATCTTTCTGGATGGATTGAAGTCAACACCTTAGACAAGGCACAAACGGCAAGTAGCAGACCAGTAACCGTGCCGTGGCTGCTCAGCCCTTCAGATTGCCCAAATCTGTCTTCAGCCCCTCAGGAGACCCCAGCACCGACCCGCAGAGCCCTTCTCACATGCCATACACCTTCCTCTCTTTTCAATGGTCGTTTTTTTTCCCTTACGCTCAACAGTCCTATCACAAAGATGTGCTACAGGCATTACAGCGCAAGCAGAAGACAACGCAAAGATCTCGCAGTCCAGAGTTGACATAAAATAGAAGAAAAAAAAAGATGTAAGCAAACAAAACAGCAGCCTTGGAGAGAAGGTGAAGACTTCAGTGTTGACCTTGCACAGACATTCATTTCTTCCCAATCTGCTGTAACTGTGCAACCCTTCACTACGGAGTGGAAAGAACCCAAAAGGCCAGATATAGCTGTAGGATTATAAATTCTGTAAAAGCTTCTCTTTATACAAGCCTCCTTTGCTCCTCTTGGGGACAAATTATCCTGCATCCTTGTTAAATGCTTTTGCATCAAGTATGCCTCAATAAAACACAAAATACACTTCAATCGCAAGAATATCATCTGAGAAACTGTTATATCTTCACTCTGAGCTGTTAAGTGTTTTTGCACAGGAGTAGTTTATCTGTAAGATGAGGAGGGTTTTTTGCCTGAGAGTAATTTATGGGTTGTTTTGACCTGAGTCAAATCCTGGACTGAACAAGTTGAACAGAGAGGAGGAGGGGCAGGGGACCTGTTTTCTAAAACTGTCCCAAGTGTTAAGCTTTTGCTTTGTCAAAGGTTGTGAGAGGTTTTGCATTGCCTGTCTGCTCTGATGAGAAATATTGTGGTGTGAACTAACATGATCCTAAAGGAGAGATATACAAAATGGATCTATTTTTATTCTGCCACTGGCTTGCCGAATGACCTTGCGTAAATCACATCCCTGTACCTCATTTTCAATTATGTAAATTGGGGATAAAAATTATTCACCTTCTTAAAGTGTTTTGAGATGTATTGATGCAAAGCTAGATGCTATGATTTTAACACCTCACAATTAACGCTCCATTTCCAGCAATCTGACGCCGCTATCAAAACTCCCACCACTTTCTGGGTGATGTCTCATGTGGTGGTGTTTAGGGATGGATGGTCATCTAACCAGGCAGAGGATAAATAATATCAGAGGACACAAGGCTGATGAACTGTCTTTGTAATGGTCATTACTTTATGTTTCAGAAAATGTGAAAAGTAAAAAAAAATAAATGCAGTTAGGGAGCTGAGCAGCACTGGCTGATGGTTGTGAATGGCTGGGCAGCAGTAATTCTTCACTGGGCCCTGAGCAGTCAATGTCCCAAGCAGGATTTTTCTTTTACTCCTCTGGGAACATAAGCACCAGTAATGACTTGATTGGGCATCAACTGCTTTCAAAACCAAACCAAAGAAAATCTGCTACAGACAGACAAGGGATAGAGAGGAAGGTCGATGAACGTGGCTGCAAACAGTGGAGACAGTTTAACTTCCATGGACATGTGTGTATCCAAGCCTGGATGTGGTTCTGCCAGCGCAGATTTGATCCCACCAGCTCTCGCTTTGCAAGGAACAGTTAATATTCACTTAAGCAAGGTCAGGGACCAGGTGCCTAGTGAGCAGTGAACCCACCAGACTCGGTTCATTCTCACTCTTTTTCTCCCATCCTCCCATGTGTCTGCATGTGTCAGAACAGCTTAATATTTTAGGGGTGAATATAGGCTGGGGCAAGCGGTGGCTGTTCCCAAGAGAGGCAAAGGAAACTTCTGGTGCTACAAGCTGGGGTTTTAGTTAAATGAAGCAGTAATGTCATTATCTGTGTTACATCTATTACTTCTAAAGTCAGACTTGACTGCGCTAATCACTGCAGAAATGCATGACAAGGAGCTTACAATCCAACCTGCGTGTTCAGCGTCAGGAAAGCACAGATTTTAGCATTGCCTGGGAAAAAGGCAGGATGGTCCTGTGAAGACCTTGCAGACATACACAGAGGGTCCTCACCCAGCATCACCCGCTTGTCAGCTTGGGTCCTTTTGAAAAGGACGATAAACGGGACAAATAACTGCTCTTTCGGGTAAGGACACTTGGGGAAGAGAGTACATTTCCCTACATGACACTAAGTTATACAACTGCCAGAGTCAAGCAAGTAAAGTGATTCTGTTTTCCCCAAAGCTCTTCTCCTCCTCTAATTACTTTTGAAATGTTTTGCATGCTATTGAAAATGTCACTTCCAGCTGCGGACCGTTAAGGAGCATACATGGCACAGCCACGGGTTTTATTAGGGCAGGTTTGCTGCTGGGGGTTTCGATGGCAGCGAAACAGGCCTGGAGCAAATTACCTTTTGTTACAAACGTTGAACACTAGTTATGGTGATAGGGGATCTTCCACAAAGGCGCTGCAGTGGCCAAACTATTTTAAAGACTGAGACCTGCATAATCAAGCAGAAACTGCTCAGATATGTGCTATTTCTTCCCTTCTGCCCCAAAGCAGTAATGGAGACAAAAGTAGTGGTCCTGGTTTGTACTGGGGTCACTGCAGAAAAGCCCACGATGGTCTCCAAGGCATTCGTGCAGTTGGTTTGTTCCTGAGCCCTTGTTCTCCTGGTACTGCTGGTTGAAGCGCCAACAGGTTACAAACAGATCTGCTCCGGCTCTTCTGCAAGCACTGAAAGTTGAGCGATGGAGCAACTGTGGTTTTCGCGGCAGATCAGGATCCACCACCCAACAGTATCCAAGGAAAAGGCTGGTGAGCCGTTGCTGCAGAGATTCTGCACTTCTTCACTGATGCCCACTCCATAAACCAGCTTGTGCTGAGGACTTGATGCCTCTGGGGTTACGTCCGTATGGGATGTACTTTCCTTTCCTGTTGTTTTTTTAGGTGCTGTAATGTCTCTGAGCCCATTGCTCAGCAAAAGCCACACAGGAACAGAAGGTGTAAACAGGGTTATAACCTGAAACCAGGATTTCATGACCTGAAAAGTGGTTCTGCAAGAACAGTTTTTTTCTCCTTCCACTGATGTGCTCCCCAGCACACAGAGCCAGCTCAGTGGAGGGAAAGGATCACATTTAGACTTTGTGCATTACTGGACTTTGCATTTTTTTTTCCAGATCAATGCAAGAAGAAGTTAAATATATCTTTTCCCAGCCTGAATCAAGAGGAAAACAGCACCTTGTCTGATAAAGCAGAATAGTTTCTTCAGCCCCAAACCAATCCTTCCATTTCCATATCAGCTTTTAAATGGGGTTTAATGCTGTGGCAGTGAAACCCTTGATGTTTCACCTGGGGTGAATTATTTCTCTTGAGAAGTGAACAGCAATATAGGATGCTTCTACAGCTTCCAGGTCTCCTAATCTAATTTAAGTTGCTAACCATCAGGAAGGAAAACAGGAAAAAGGAAAGACCAGGTCTAGTGAGAAGGAAGATAAGTATTTTTTAGTTTAAAGCAGATGGGAAGGTGCTTTGGGGCAGTAGCACCATTTTTCTAAGAGTGATCAGCCAGCTCCTTGATTTGAGGTACCCTTGTGCTGTAAGGGACAACCTGTTTGTATTTGCTTTTCCGTGTTGATCCCCTGACAGAGCCCGGAGCTTGCTCTTTAAATAGCCCAGAGCCGAGAAACGCATCTTTTGTAGGGAACACCGGGAAAAGCTGCACTTTTTGTGCTTGCTTTGCCCTCAACTCCGACATGTGCTGGAAAGTCAGCTCTGGTCCATCTCTCCCTGTGATAAAAAAGCAGGTTTTTGTTGCAGCTCTGCTGGTGAGCAGCTGCTGGAAGCAGGCTGGAGAAGAGGGAGGAGGGTATGTGCATCTCATTCAGCCGCTTTTCTGACACCGCTGCTTAGCACTGATCCTGTCCCGGTCATGCTGTTCACTGCTGGCAACAAGACTAAGATCACCAATTTATTCTATCCCGGGCTGCAGTCATTGATCTCTCTTGCTGGAGAAGGATGAGATGTTTTCTTTCTTTCATTCTGTACTGTTCTAGCTAAAGTTTTGATGGAAGTGGAGCAGCCTCCTGAATATGCTGCAGAGATGTTCATTGAACTTAAATGGAAATAAGCCTGCCAAAAAGATTAAGGGCCGACGCTGCCAACATGTTTAGAATACATTTCCAAACAGCCCCAAAGAGCAAGTTGCTCCAGTCAGAGTGCAGTGGGAGCCCTGGGGAACTTGATAAGATCTGCTGTTGGAACCTGGAGGAGGTCTTGCACGTTTGGCTGGTGCATCCAACTCCCCTGCCTGGGTGTTGCACCCGTGGTATTTGCACAGGTCTTGTCACTGGCACGTGGCACTGGCCTCCCAGTTCAAGAGAGACAGGAACATACTGGAGAGAGTCCAGTGAAGGGCCACAACGATGATTAAGGAATTGGAGCGTCTGTTGTATGAGAAGAGGCTGAGAGAGCTGGGACTGTTCAACTTGGAGAAGACAAGGCGCAGGGGGATTTTATTGATGTGTACAAGTGTCTGATGGGGGGAGTAAAGAAGATGGAGCCAGACTCTTCTCACCAGTGCCCGGTGACAGGGCAAGAGGCAATGGGCACAAAGTGAAATACAGGAAATTCCATTTAAAAATAAGAAAAAAAGCTTTTTTCTCTGCATGGGTAATCAAACACTGGCACAGGTTGCCCAGAGAAGTTGTGGAGTCTCTATCCTTGCAGACATTCAAAACCTGACCTGACACAGCCCTGAGCAACCTGTTTTAGCTAAGCTTGCTCTAACCAGGGTGTTGGACTAGTTGTTCTCCAGCGGTTCCTTCCAGCCACAATGATTTTGCAGTTCTGTGCCCCCAAAATTTAAGGGGCAAGTGGTATCTTTGGTGTTTTTGTGCTTTGTAGCGGGCAGTTTCCTAGCTTGAAGAAGGCTCAGGAGGCCAAAGTACCAAAAAGGAATGACTGTGAGGTTGGTAGAGAACTGCCAACACGTGGTGCGGAGGGATCGCAGTCCACAGGACCAGGGTGACTTGTTGACATAACTCAAAAAGGTGCCATCATTTTCTTTTCAGGGCTAAAGAAGGTTAATATTTGCAAACTAAGGAAGTAGGCACATGGCAGTGAGTTCTTGGAAGAGCAAGAGTTGTTTAATGTCTCTGGGATGTAAATAATAAGTCAGCAGAGATCTCTTATCATGAACATAACCTTTCTTTGTCTGACTAATAACAGGACTTGTAAGTAGAACTGTCAGAACCTCCTGTCCCCCCAAGCTCAACAAGGGCTGCTTCTGTTTCAACAAAGAAATCAGGAAACTGTTCCCAAATGCCCTTTTCTTCATTTTCAAGTTGCTTTTCCACTGAAAAGAGAAAAAAAAAAGGAAGTAGAAAACTAAAAGGGAGCTATGACTCCTCAGAAGGCCCTAAGGCAAAAGTTAGGTGATTTGGTGGTCCCTGCTAGAGCATCCATCACTTTAGTCTGTCCTGTGTTCATGTCCAGTCCCAGCATTAGTGAATTCACCCCGGTTGCTTGACAAAGTCAGGATAGCATGGGTAATTTCCTTGCATGGGCTAGCTGGCAGGGTCAAAGCAGCAAGCTGTAATTTCTGACCTTCTGACCTTCAAATCCAAGTATGAAGGGTTTGGGGGGGATACAGGCCATAGAGAAAGACACTAAACCCTACAGCTTGTGGCCAGCTAGCACTCCCAGAACGTGAAGGGACCACCGCAAGCCATGCACACGCTGCTATGTCTTTTTTAATAGCTACAGACGTGTGGTGGAGGAGTGGGGGTTAGGTGGTACGTGAACTCATGTCTTTCTTTTGGCTTTAAGGTTTCATGTTTCCCTTAAAATGGAGGGAAGAATCAGCAGCAGTTTCTGTGACAGAAGCTGCTCCGTTAACTTTTGCCCCTAAACCCTCTGATTTCCAGGAGATTTCGTGCTTCTGGCTCTGGCAAACAGAGCCCTGATTTCTCTGGGGCTTTGTAAGGGTTTGTTGTCCCTAAGCCACAGCAGTGCTTCTTCCTGGGATGGTTCCTGGGTTCGTATGTTGACAGGAGGCACACCAGCCCCATCTCTCCCATCTCACTGCTGCTGCTACTGGTATTGCAGAAGCCCTGTCTTGTGCAAAGTGCTGGGCAAGGACAAGCGATGGTCTCTTGTCCAAAGAGGTTGAAATCTAGCTTATCCAGGACCATGCTCCAACACCCTTATATCTGGTCAAGAGCCAGCAAATCCCTCAAAAGCATGGCCTGACTCTAGAAGAGGGATCAGATTATGGTCTTGAGCAAGTCAACATTGGTTTTGGTATCAGAACAATGTCGTGTTCACTGGTGACATTATCTGAAGCAAATACAAATAATTTCTAGTACCAGCAGGATGCTACCGAGGAAAGGTGTCTCACCTCCTTACCCAAGCTATGTGAAAATATCCAAAACTTTTTTTATTTTGTTGTTTTACTAGGAATCGCACCAGGTTGGCACTTGGAATATATTGACGTGAAGGACGCCGCCATGGACAAGACATTTCGCTTCCAGTGTGATCGCTGGCTGGCTAAAGGTGAAGACGATGGGCAGCTCATAAGGGAACTGGCTTGTGCCAATAATGACATCCTGGAACTGAAGGAACGGACCTGTAAGTTTAGAATTGACTTGTGGCATTTGCTGAGGGACCTCAGAGGCCATGTGGTCCTAACCGTATCTCCTGCAAGCTGCTCCACTAAGCGTCCCCATGCAATAGGTGTTTGTATTTGCAGGCTTTAAGGGTTGGATTATTTAAGGCACTCTTTGGTTCAAAAGTGCAATGGTGTGATAAGAAAGAAACAACTCAGGATTTACGAGGAAGAAAAAGATCTCATTCTGAGTTGAAACCTAAGAGGAGCCCATCTGCAATGGTTCAATCCAGCCATAAGGACACATGGTTAGTAAGCCATAAGGACACATGGTTATGGTCTCATTAGAAATAATGGGCTTGAGTCTTTGAGGTGGAAAATCAGTTCAATCCTTAAAGCTTTGTGAGTAACATTGTTCCAGCTTCCTCCTTAACATGTTCTGGGCTACTAGCTCAAGTGTCCCAGCTGAACATGATGGCTGAGCTTAACACCCCATAGCCCTGGGTCAGCTCTGGGCAATTCCACTGAGTCCAAGGTAATTAGACTGGTGTCTAATGTGGTGAGCTAGTGAAAGAGTGAGTTATTTAACTGCACTGATGATATGCAAAGTGCGTCTCAAGAACTCCTGCACCACAGTGCTCTTTAGGAGAGTCCTGGAGAGTCAATAATCACATTACTTCAGTGTGATTTCACTCTGCCCCTGCAAAAATTCAGTCTTGTGATTGCCATTTTGGGTACTTACATGCCACCACAGCATCCGAGCACATTCTGTTGGGTGTGTGGATATCTTCACTGTCCCTGTTAGGAACGGTAGCACAAAAACTGTAGGATTTGGGCTGTGTTAAAAAAAGAGTATTTAGCACAGCAGGGAGCTGGACATAACTTGTTCAAGAGCAGCTCCATCTACTCTTGCTAGCTGATTGAGCAGTACTCATATTTTTCATGTACTCTATCCCTGCATGAAATCCAAAGCACGTAGAAGTCAAAAGTCCCACATATTTCAGCGTGGTTCCATCCTTATTTTGCAAATGCTTTCTTGTGTGCTGTGACAAATATTAGGAAGAGAGATTTTAAGCAAAGTGACAGCCCAATGAAGAGATCTTTCTGGCCATCTGCTCTTCCTTTTCTGTTTAACGTGTGTGTTAATTATGCTTTAAAGCCTATGAGATTGTCACAGTAACAAGCGACAGAGAAGATGCAGAAACAAAGGAAAACATCTGGATCATCTTAGAAGGAAAGCTGGGCCGCTCGAAAGAATTTCTTATGGAAAACTCTTCCAAGAAAAGGAGATTTGAAAGGTAGTGGGACAGGATGGTGGGCTAGAGAAACTCCCCACCAGCTGTGTGTCTTCCACAAATGCCACCTCTTCTCCAGGGTGGTTTACAGAGTTGTGTTTGTGTCATGCTCTTCCTCATCGCCCTTCCAAAAAGCCTAATGGCTTCTCACCTGGAGTAAAAGGAAGATGTAAAATTAGGTTTCGATGGGCAGACACAGAGCAGGTTTCAAAATGACAAGAAAAAGGCATTTGGTAAAAGGAAATGTAGATGATGCATGTGTGTGTCCTTTGGTATTAGTACATACAAACGGGCTTCTGGCGAGCCCCCAGGGAGGCTGTGTATTTTTGAGCTGGGAGGAGCAGAAGGAAGCTGGAGGTGGTTTTAGTTCCTTTTACAGCATCTCACTGGCAGTGGGAATCAGAGAGAAAGTAAAAATAGTTAGAGGCTAAATGTTGTCAGAGCTGCTCAGATTTGACTTTCCAGACGAATCTGGGGAGTAAGGCTGAAAGATCACTGTCGCGTGAGGAAAGCAGAATATCAGTCTCATGTGCAGATGAGCTGGAGGCACATCTATGTAACGTGGGGCAGATTCCTTCTCCCATGTGGGACCAACGTGCTCCAGATGTGAGATGGGTTTTCTATTTTATTTAAGGACACAGCATGCCCTTAGGAGACGGGAACCTCTTCAAAGTCATGGACACTGCTGATGTTCTGTTGCTTTGCAGGGAGGAAAGGTTTTTCTGGAGGGTCTGTAAAGGAAGGTGAAATTACAGCTGATGTGGAGTCTAGTGTGAATGGCTGAGATTTCATGTGAAACATGAAAGATGGGGAGGAGCTTCCTCCTGACCTTAAGCTGATGGTGTCTACAGTGGAGTTAAAGACACCAATCTCCAAAGCACTAGTCACAGTCCATCCTTGGAGGCAGGTTAGAATAAGGACCAGTCCAAGGAGATAAACCTAACAGATACGCAGGGGACATGACAGGGAGCCAGCCAAGGGTTTGACAGAGACCTATCTTTTCTCTAAACTGTTTTCAAGCTGAGCTTTGGGAAGGGTGGCTGAACTAGCAGATTTAAAACAGCTATGGTGGGTAGATGTGTAACAGATACAGTATCTGTCAAGGATGAATGAATAAGTGCTGGAGGGGAAATTAGTCATTCTTTAGCTTTATCTATAATAAGGCAAATAATTGATTTTGTATGTGGAACAGCTCAAGTTTATCCTGGAAAGTCCTAGTGGCAACAGTTTAAAGTGTCACCCCTAATCAGAGAAAATACTAAATTTAAATATGGAAATTATACTTTGTGTTGAATGATTGTAGTTAAATCAAATGACTTTAAATGAAAGCTTATCTTCTATCTTCTGTACCCGTGTGCAAATTAACTTAATGTCCATATGAGACAAGTCAGTGCCAGCCTTCAAGATACAAACTGAAACTGCTCCCTGTTTCCTGTAGGGGAGCAACAGACACCTTTCAGTTTTCTTCGAAGAACGTTGGTGAGATTGCAGCCATCTGTGTTGGTCACTGCCCAAAAGATGGGAAGAAGTCATCTGCAAAAGCTGACATCTTCTGGCACGTCCAAGAGATTGTCATAACGGAGATGGAGCTTTGCAACAAGTAAGTGCCTCCTCACCTGAAGGAGCCTCTCCAGGAGGACGTGGGGAAGCTGAGAAGCTCTCCATACGTCTTCCTGAAGCATTTCAGATTTAAGCAATAGCAGAAAGTCTTACCAATCTTCATCCCTTTCTGAAAGCTAAGGACAAGCTGTTTAGTGTGTCGGGTACAGAACATCCCTGCCTGACTTGCCTGTGCAATGTCTGAGTTGTTAGAGAGGGCATTAATATGTGCAGGTAAGTTTATAAATAAGTTGACTTGGGTGAATCTTGCAGCTATGACAAAGTAATGCCTCAGCTTGTGGAAAATACTTTGACTGAAATTTAAGGCGTTTGTAGGATGCTCCGCACAGACTGGCCTTTAGGTAAGTCTTGGAAAAAGAGCTCCTAGAAAAAAGGTGGGAGTAACACAAAACCTGAACCTCCAATTCAGACCAGTTTGGATGAGAGATCCTTCTGGTATGGTCCAAAAGGCCCACTGGAAAGGTTGCAGTCATGCAGCTCAGCTACTCTGATTTGAATATGACTGAAATCTGCCATGGCTGAAAAATGAACATGTCTGAAGAGCCCTGAGCACATCAGATCCAACACGCTTTGGTCTGAGCCCTGTCTTTGGAAGGGCTGACGTTCACGACTCAGGGAGCAGATATCACAGCGATCTTAGAGGAACAGGAGAAGATCATCCATTTGCAGAACAAACTGCTCTTCAGAGAAAATATCCACAATGTTAATTGTGGATTTCTTTTCTTCTCCATGATATTTCCATTGCTGTTAAGGAATTTAACTATAAGGAGTTTGTTCCAGCTGAGACAACTGAGTGTTTAAGAAGAAATCCTTGAAGTGGTTGGTGGTTTTTTTTAGAAGCTAAGAGTCTCTCCTAGCAAATTAATCAGCCAGCAGAAGAGCCACAATAATATTTGCTGAGTGAAAACTCAGTCAATTACATACTAAAACATGTTCTTTTCTCCTGGTGGGGAAAAAACTGGAACTCTTAAAGTACAGCTGTGCAATCAAATCCATGCACTAAACTCACTGGGAGCATGCTGAAACTGCTGAACCAGTGTGTTTTGAAGGGGCCAAAGATCTTCTCATAAAGCCCCGGGTTTTTTTTAAAGTTGTTTTAAAATAAAGAGGGCAGCCAGGAGATACCGGTAAAGCCTGCAGCCTGTCATTGCACTGAAGCAGGGCTCCAGCTCTGCAGACGCAGCACTTCACAGCGGTGTTTGCTCTGCAAAGGAGCAACTGGAGCAGATTGCACTGTGAAAGCAAGCTCTCACTTCAGGTATTCCCGATCTCAAACATCAAAAAACCCCTACCCAGTCAAGCCAAAGACCAAACTAAAAGAGTTATGATACTGCTGCAGCAATAGTTTTGAATTATACGGGGATTTTTGCCTTTTAGTAGTAGATCTTAGTATGTGAAAGGGCTGCATTTAGAAGCTTTTTCTTGCAAATCCCAGGGCTAGAAAGGTCATCTTTTTTCTTCTTGCCCCTCGTGAAGACTGGCATGCTCCATTATAACTCCAGACCATGAGATATTACATAGCCCAAGAAATAAAACTGCAGCATCAGGCAACCCCTCCACTTCACTCTCATGCAGTTTTTCTGTCCTTGAGCCTAAAATTTTGCTCCCACCAGAATTTCTCATTTACAAAGCTTCCTTCGAGAGAAAAGAGTGCTTTACTTTGGCTGCGGAAAATGTCAAAAGTGTTGGAAGTGTTTAAGCAGCACAGTACTGCTGGAATGGCAGTAACCCTTCCTCCAGGTGTTTATTTTACGCGCACGCACTGCAATCCAGCTACGCTCCCTCCAGGAGGACCTGCTGCAGTTTGATGAAGGAGGGGGGGGAGAAACTCATTTGGAAATGATCTGCGTCATTGGAAATGAAATACATCATTAAAAGCAGAGTGCTCCAGCCTCTGGCCGGGTGCCAGGTACGCGGTAATTTATGGATGTGCTCTGTGCTCCCTGCACATCACCAGAGGCAGCACTGCAGAGCCAAGGGTTTTCGGCATCTGGTACCTATCATTTCTGCGCTCGATGTTGGGGTTTTTTTGCCTGCTAAGGATGGGCTGGGTGATCTAGATGAGGAAAGAGGGGGGATTTAAACCTCCTCCTCCTCCCATCTTTCCAATTCCCTTTTTTCTAGTTCTTAGCCCAACCTTAACCATACCATCAGTGAGGATATTTGCTGATCTCCCTGCTCCCAGACCAGTTATACTCAGTGGTGCTGGGCTGCGGGGCTGATTTCTTGTCCTGCCTTGGTGGGTCTGTAACTGGACGTGCCATTGCACGGGCAAAAAGAGGTGACACATACCCCACAGCAACCCTCCCATGTGCAGGGTGTCTGTGGGGATGTTGGGTTTTCCAGTTGCAACGATCAATCACGGCTGTCTTTTTAGAGAGAAACTCTAGTATACGGAAGAGTATTGAAACAGCATTGATATTAGGCAATTTAGTAGCATGCCCAGTCCATACCATTTGCTCAGCAAAGTGGCCATCCGTACCATTAACATGCCGCTAATTTTCCTTCGGCAGATACTTTTTCAGGTGCAATGTGAAAATCCCTCTGCGTTACAAGAGACGGGACTACAAAGTCTTTGAGTGTGCCAAGGTCACCGAGAGCTTCGCCAGCAAAGCCCGGAGCTTGGTGCCAGTCAAATACGAGACCATCGTGGTCACAGGCTTTGAAAAGGGCGCGGGGACCGACGCCAATGTGTTCATCACCATCTTCGGGTTGAACGGGGACTCGGGAAAGCGGGCGCTGAAGCAGAAGTTCAGGAACCTCTTTGAACGAGGCAAAACCAACAGGTTTTACCTGGAAACACTGGACATGGGGGAGCTAAAAAAAGTCCGGATTGAGCACGACAACAGCGGTCTGGCACCGGGCTGGCTGGTGGAGCGGGTAGAGATCACCAACTCGGCGACTGGTGTGACCACCATATTTCCCTGTGGGAAGTGGCTGGATGAAAACCGGGGCGATGGATTAATCTGGAGGGAGCTTTTTCCTAGGTACTGAGGCTGCAGGAGGGGTTTGGTCTCTTCTGCATGCCCGTTTTTCTCAGTATATACTGTTTTATATTGCATTTTACTTTTTAAAATGCTGCCTTTTATACTGAGGGATTTTTAGTAGCAAGATGTGCTTCCTGGCTTAACATTTTGTAAAAGTAACACTGCTTTTTTTAAGATGCGTATAAAATTGTGAATGAAATAAATAAATACATTTCTCACTTATTTATGATTAAAAGCCACAACTAGCAGAGCCATAACCTTTCCTTTAACAGCTCAGATGGCATCTTCTGCTTTCAATGCTTTGCCCTGCCAGGGCTGGGAAAACCTGCTGGCCTCCACTGCTGATGGGCTCCCCTTTTAGATGACTAAAGAGGATTAGAAATATTTAAGAAAATTGAGCTTGGAGATAATAGTTTTTCCCACTTCTGGTAACTGTGAACACTGCATGTCCGTACACACACGCATTGAAAGCAGTTGGCACAGCAGGGCTTTCTGCAGGGAGGTTGGGAAGGACCCGTTATCCACCCAGCCAGGTCTCAAGGGGTGGGATTTGGGTCGTGTTTGCCACCCGTGGGCTTTCCACCCCAAGCCAGACCCAGCTCTCCGGCTGAATTCGTCTGGGTCTGCCCAGAGCTGAGATCTACAGTTAATGGCAGCCGGAGCAAAAGACCTACCAGATAATCAATTCCACTGCAAGGAAGCTGTGCTAACTATATTCAAAGCTGTCTCAGGATAATCTTACCCTATATGGCCTGAATACCAACTCTGTTTCAGAGCAGCTGCCATTCATTTCAATATTATTTTTTTTCTTTTAATAAGGATCACTGTTTTGATTTTTTTCTGTGGTGGAGAAGGGATCTCCCAGCCGCAATAAGGGCCGGTGCTCCTGTAGATGGGCTTTTCCCAGCTACTCGCATCTCTACAGGTACCAACAAGAAAAGATGTTTACAAACCATTACTTCTAGAGCCCCATCTCCCTCCCCAGGGAGCAAAGCAGGGCACATCCTTCGGAGGAGAAAGGGGGATATCTGAGCCGCCGTGAGAAGATGACCTTCCTCCTGGCCCACCTGTGTCCTAGGAGAGGTCATTTCCCCCTCCCAGAAGCTGATTTTAAACAAGCATTTTGTGCGAATGGGGATCAAATGAATTAAGAGGGCGTTAAACCTGCTGAGCCCACCCACCCCATTAGTCCCTGGGTTGGGGAGGATGCTTCTGCTGGGACATTACCTGGATGTGCCTGGCTACAAAGCAGGACTGTCCCACTGCTGAATCCCTGCCTGGTCATGGGCAAAGGAGGCTCCAGCAAAGGCTAGTGATGCCGAGACAGGAGTTAGGGATGTATTCCAGGTGCTGTCGATTGTTCCTGGATAGATGAAAGCTGCTGCATCCCACCAAAGCCCTGCCAGGGAAGTACTGCATCTTTATTTTCCGCAGTAGGCACCACCGAAGAGACTTGAGCTTATTCAGGGCTGTCTGTGCCAGCTCGCAAATAATAGCTCAGACTAATTCATTTTAGAAACCTTTATGGTAACTGATGGGTTTGGAGCAGAGCAAGTTGCTTAAATGAGCCCAGTAATCAACCTCATCAATGATCAACTACTCACTGATGGGAATAATAATAGCAGCCTTTACTGGCTGTATTCTCCTTCCTCACTGCAGGCTGATGCTCCCAAGCTCCAAGCAAGGGCCGAGCCAGGGCTGGGAGCTCACAGGAGGACCAGAAGAGACCTCAGGAGGGCTGGAGGTGGGTGTTGGGGTCAGCAGGCGTGTTGCATCCCTGGGACCCTGTTGGGATGGAACTTGGGCTGCCTGGACAGCCAGGGGTTCCCACAGGCAGAATCTGGAGCATCTGCTTTTGCTGTTCTTGTTCAATGTCATTGCAAAGCAGCGGTTCCTCAGTGGGTGTTTTGAAACAAAAAAAGGATCAGGCTTTTGATCTCTCTGCTTTCCCTCCCACCCCAGTCTACCAAGGCTATGAAAAACCCCTCCCTGTCAATGGATTTGTCCCATTTTTAGACAAATGTGTGCTGCAGCAAAATTAAGAGTTTTTCCCATTAAAATGCTGTAGTCCCAGCGTTTCCGCTTGGCTCCAGTCAGCACCCACTTGGTGCAGAGATGCCAGAGACGCTGGTTTTACAGCATCGCTGCATCGCAGCAGTTTAACCCCTGCCAGCCCCTGAGAAAATTCACTGTGACGCACGCGGGACCTATTCTGCTCCATGCTTCCAGTCCTCGGGAGCAATGAGGCAGCTCCCGATCCACACATCATCCCTGCATGGGGCAAGGAGGAAAGAGAAATCCTTATCTTGCATGTGAGATGTGCTCAGATCTGGGAGTAATCACATGGAGCAAGTAGCTACAGCCATGGGTTGAGGTCCTGTTGAAGCAGGAATGAACATCTTCAAGGTCATCAAATCACTGTGTGGGTGATTTGATACCTGGGTTGCCATCGAAACCGTCTGCCATCCCTGGATGGGCATGTTCAACACAAAAGCTGTGCTGACCTCCAGGTAATGCTACCCTAAAAAGGGCCGAAGGGAAGTTTGCTGGTACAGGGTCAGCAACCTCACTCCCTCCCAGGAAGGCAACGTTGGCAAAGCATGAAAAAACTCTGCTTTTTTCTTCTAAAGACTTCAAAAATGCCCCTTGTTTGTGCAAAACTCAACTCCACCTTGGCCCTGGGGAGTCGTTCTGTTGCTACAACAACTAATGCTACAAAAGTAATAAGGCAAGACTGAAGTTTTTCCAAGGGCTGGATTTGCATTAAGCTGCTAAAACCAACATGTTCTTGGCCAAGTGGAGAACTGGGGAGGAGAAAAGCCAAAATTGCCCTAGCGCTGTGCCTTTTTGCAGGACTCGGGCAACCTCTGCCTGCTGGGGCAGAGCATCCCAAAGCTCTTACGTTGGGCAGATGCACAGCTCCTGTTCCCTCCACCACCCTTTACCTTTTTCTTTTTTCTCTTTATTTCTTAATTGGTGGGGTTTTAATGCACATGCCTTCATCCAAAAAAACATTAATGTAGATGAGAAGCATAAGCAAAGGACAAGGATGGTGGTACTCAGTGGGAGTCTGCAAAACCAGGCTACCCCATTGCCTCTGCAGTCCCCATCATATTGGGAGTCTGATGTAGTGCTGTGTTTAAGAAAAGCACTTGGGTGCTGCCAGTGAAACCAAGTACAACCAAGGAATCCTTTGCAGTGTTGGATGCTAAGAGGGACTGGGTGTCTCTTGCTGCAGGATGCAGAGAATTATTTGAATATCTCTACGAAATTGTTGTGAAACATTTTTGCTCGCATTATATATGTACACTAACCTTACGTGCATGAAGGCAGAATAACTGAGGGGTGTGGAGCATCCAGCTTGTAATGTCCCCTGCCCCATCGTTATGTGTAGAAGTCCATTTTGACGTAGAAGAAAGGTCCATTTAAAAAAAACAACAAAAATTACCGATGGCGTTGTACAGGTCTGAGCTGCAACCTATGGGTCAACTGAGGATTTAGATACCACAAAACACAAATAAGGGCTAAGCTTCCCGACCCCGGGCAGCTGCTGCAAGAGCAGATGCTCGCAGTGAATAAAGATGTTGCATTTTGGCCCGTGCTGTTATACCTTAATGGGCAGAACCCCTCTCCCTCCCCAGCGCAGCCACTGGTTACTGCTCCCCGCGCTCGGCAGGGCTGTTATCAGATTGCAGCGGCGTGTTTGCTGCAGCAGCTTTGACGAAAAACCGATTGCCATCTCAAGCAACTCTCCCAGCGCTGTTATCCTTTCGAAGGACATCAGCAAAATCTCAGCAAGCAACTGAGATTTTCCCCGGCTGGACCAACAGGTCATTTTTAACCCGTTTTCTGAATTTGTAAAAGTTTCCTATAATGGGAGCTTTGTACTGCTTGAATACGATGCATCCCTTATGCAGCCTCTGCTGGATGCTGGAGGAGCCGGCAATTCCCTTCAGCTACCGGCACCAAATCTCTAGGATTGGCAGCCGCCTGTCTCCAAGGCTTATTTAGTCTAATCACATAGTCCAAGCTGGGGACCGGTCTCAGCCTTTCTATATGAAATGCATGAGGAGGAACAGCCGAATCGCGAGTGGGTAGGAGCAGAGATGGGCACCATTCATTGTGGGAAAAAATAAAAGTGCAAGAGGACCTACAAAATGAGCTGTGCAGGATGCAGAGTTGGGTGTATGGCCCATTGGATTCTCCAACAGGTAACAAAAGGATTGAAAATACCCTCAAATATATCTGTATTAGTTTGGAGGATTTTTATTTTTTTTTTCCTTCCAATAAGTTTTTCTTTCCTTAGTTATTAAACAGGAGACCCACATGGAGGGAGATGCTTCTCCACGGGGAGGACGGAGGACCTGTCGGTATCGCTGCAGGACTTGCTAGAGACATCCTACAGGCACCGTGGGATGTGTTTAGAGGAGCAATCTCCCTTTAACAGGCAATTTCCAGCCTGGTTCTAGAAAGCGATTTTGGTGCCTAATCACAAAACTGGTGCCACAGCACATCACACGCGGTGGTGTGCCCGGCGTGGAGAGTCTCACCTCGCCTCTGCCACGGAGCTCAAGCACCAACAGCCTCTGCAAACCAGCTGGGCAGAGTGTTTTATACCCCAGCAGCATTTCTTTTGCATATCAAAGTCCAAAGGCATAAGCAGTGAAAGAAGAATTGACTCCGACCCAAAGAAACAAGAAATGAACGGTAAAAAAAGACCAAGCGATGGCCCTGCCAGGTGACTTCTGCGTGGCACAGGTTTATAGTTAGCAATGCAGTTTGTTTTATTAGTTATAAATAAAGTACAAAAAATCCACCAAAAGTGAATCTAAGCATTTACACAATTTCTAATGTCTTTTCATTTCTTCAATGCACTATTGCTTTAATATTAATAATAAATATTTTTCTAGCTTTCTTCTATAAAATAGTCTATGTAGCAAAATGTTGCACAGCACAACAGAACAGCAGTAGGAGTACAAAAATGTGGGTGATCCTTTCACCAGCCTGGGCCATTAAAGGAGAGGATTTTGTTTGTTCGCTCCTTGTTTTACTTATCCCTTTTACAGTGTCTTTGCAGGGGGAACAACCGACCCCCTGTCCCTGAACGGCTCAAAACCGCAGCTCCAGGCTACAGGGGAGGAATATTAGAGAGCAGCAAGGAAAAAAAAACACAGACAGGTTTTAAACCCAGGGTAAGGCAAAGTCAGCAAAGCAGAGCAGCACCCTGAAGGGAGAGAGAAAAAAAATTCAGGTACAGTCATTTTGTGCCTTTCTAATCCAAAGGAGAACTGCATCCAAAGCCTTTTTTTGGGGGAGAGGGGGGGGGTCAGCTACTGGCTGAGCACATGCATTGAACCCCACTTCTGTCCATACATGGCCGAGCATCTGCGCTGACCGAGAGGGGTTATGGCTTAAAGCTTAAAATATTATCAAAGATGCTCTAACCTTCTTGCTAGGCTCAAGCACATGATATTCCGGAGCCTTTTGGGAAAGGGCAGCGCGTTGCAAGAGCCGTGTGTGGGGATGGGGATGCTTGGCCACTGCCGCAGGAGCGGGGTATCAGCTTGGGGCTGATCTCCTCCTTGGGGATGGGAAGGCTGCGGTGCACGTCCCAGCTCTTCAGTGGATTAAAAAGCTCCAAGTTGAAGTTTCCCCTTTAACAGAGGGGGATGAAACCAACTGAGCAAGAAGATCAGCACTGAGGGCTTCTGCTCCGTGCATGGTTCACGGCTGGGTTATGGCAAACTCTCACGGCCAGGCATCACAAAAGGATGCCGAATCGCTCCCGCGTCCATCCCAGCCCCTCTCAGGTAGACCATGGGTCAACCCTTCAAAATTGCGACAAATCCCTCAGTTTTGTTGCCTCCTAGCTCAGGCTCAATCAATTACCTCCTTCATCCTCCCCGCAGCGCCCAGCTGGGTGCACGCACAGAGGGTGAAAAAAAGCCAGACCGAGCACTGACAGGCACCAAAAATTGGACAAAGCCACCATGCCTGGGCTCCCTTCCTCGGCTTTTGAAGCAATTTGCAGAGTCTTGCACTAAACGCATGCATCGCCCCAAGCACAGCCTTGTAGCGGGGGCCCGTCGGGCGTTACTGCAGGGTAACACATGCAGCAAGAGCAGTAGCATCACCAGCGGCGTCGGGGACAGGGCAGTAGCAAGAATCGACCAGAATGTTTTGGTTTTGCAGAGCGCCGTTAATCGCCTTCAATGCGCAAGGACGCAAGTGAAAGGATCACCAGAGTTTGATTATGAGTGCAAATAATATTCATATATATGTGCTAAACACAGTCACTATATTGCAGTTTTCCACTATGTCACAGCATACAGAATCAAAGGTTTGCATTTTTATGGAATGTATCCAAGGTAACAGCACCACAGTAATACAGTTTGTAATCACACACCCTGATTTTTTTCTCTTTTTTTTTTTTTTGATAAGATAAGCATTACCCCCCACATCCCATGTTTAATTTTTTTCTTTAAAGTACCGACGCATGCAAAGCATTCCATTCCCAGAAACAATGCAAAAATGAGGTAATAGGAGTAATAAAAAAAATTAGTATTAATTTCTAAATAAATAAATTATAATTAAAAATGCAAAAAACAACTATAAAAATAATTAAATAAGAACCCACAATATCTACAAGTTAGTCATAAATTATGATTGTTAAATATAAGGCATTTAAACTCACAAAACCCTGTAAACTATCAATGTTTTGTTCCTAGAGATTTTTTGTTGTTTGTTTCGTTTTGTTTTTAAACTCATCCTATTATCGCATCCTACTCGTACAAATTATTTAAACGCAAAGGAACCTGACACATCGATGCAACTCCAGACGCTGTAAATTCGCACGCACCTTGGGATCAGTCACTCACACGAGACCATGGGAGTTTGGTGCTTTTCTTCACCAAAGGGTTTTTTTTTTTTTTGTTGGTTTTTTTTTTTAAAAACTGTGCTTGTTCATTAGGCAAATAGTAATACTTTCGCATAGGCTTTAAGAAAACACGCGGTTCGGAAGCGCTCCTCGTTCCCTCCCCACCTGGCCAGGGTCTCAATTGCCCCTTTCCTCCCCCTGCTTTGTCCCCGGCTCACGCCTGGACAGACCAGACCAACTTACAGTGTATTTTAACAGCAAATCCTTGCTTTGCTTGTCCATATTATTAGTAATATTAGTATTATTTTTAATGCTGCTTCAATCTGCTGCTGCTGGAGCAAGCCCCATAGGTATTGATGGACCACTCCTTGACCCATGGACATCAGGGCTGGGACCACCACTTCCCCCAAGAAGCCATCACCTGTGCTGGGTGGCAAATATATCATAGAATCACAAAATGGTTTGGGTTGGAAGGGACCTTTAAAGGTCATCTTGTCCAACTCCCCTGCCGTGAGCAGGGACATCTTCCACTACATCAGGTTGCTCAGAGCCCCATCCAACCTGACCTGGAATGTTCCCAGGGATGGGGCATCTCCCACCTCTCTGGGAAACCTCTTCCAGTCTCTCACCACCCTCATCGTAAAATATTTCGTCCTTCTATCTTCCTTATATACCACCATGTGTCCCCTTCCAATCCCTCCCACCTGCATGGGCACAGCAAGAGAGGAGCTCCTGCATCCTTGCACCCCATGGGGCTCCCTTCTTTCCGTCCCCTCTCCATTTGGGAAAAAAAAAAAATCTCTGGGTTGTCTCTGAGGTTGGTGTTTTCCAATTACAGCTCACGGGAAGTCCGTGATCTCTCAGAAGGTAATTTATGATTGTTCTTCTTGGAGAGCATCGCTTGTCTCCAGCAAAACAGATGCTCAGGGGAGCCAGAAATCATTCCCGCCACATCAGTATTTTCAATATATAATGTTCCTGACTAATTCCCCTTGTTCCTTTGCTTCTCCCTTTGCTCCCCTAGTATGCAAAAAAAAAAAAAAAAAAAAAAGGTTTTTGGTTGTGAATGTCAGTTCTCCGGGGAGTTTTCAGCTCAGTCCCTGTGGTTGGCATGCCGAGGTCTTTATTTCAGGGGAAGCTTGGACCGCAACAGCTCACTCCTTTGGGGACCACCTCCTAATTCTGTTTTGAGCGTTAATGCAATTAAGTTTCATTTTAACAACCACTCCACTCTCCGTATGGATATGACCTGTGTATACAAATGCACGCGGGTGCAGGTGCACGTGCTTTGAAGCAGGGTCACAACCCAGCCCCCCCAAAAAGCAGCAAACTGCCCTTCCAATCTGCCTTCCCCTCCCGTGCCAAAATGCTCACGGCCTCAGCAGTGCCTTGCCAGCATCGAGTTTTCTCCTTTCCCGTTAGCAGAGATGGCTTTGTGTGGGAGAGGACTCGGCAGCGTACATCTCTCAGCACCTCTCTGGTGATATTATACCCCAAAGCACAGCTATAGGCACCAACTCCAGTAACCATCCTTTTGGACCAGTGCTGGCAGTGGCTGCTGAAGCCAACCAGCCTCACAGCTCACAGGAGAAAGCATCATGGGCAACGGAAATTACGAAGACAGCCCTTCCTTGGATTTCGATATGCCAAGCTATCGCTAAGAGACGGAAAGCAAAGAAACAGCATCTACTCCAATATCGTGCCCCTACAGAAAGTGTCCAGCACCAGCAGATAAGCAGGAACGAAGCTTCTCCTTATTGCTTCATTCATTTCATTCCCAATTTTTATTTTTTTTTAAGTTTCTCTAAATTTGCAACACACTGTAAATGCAAGGAAAGGAAGCACACGCGGCTGAGGCAAAGAGCGCAACCCTTCTGACTGTAAACAGGATTTTGCTTTTTCGCCTCTTCCCCCACAAGGGTGAGAAAGCTTGACCTCTATTCCCCCTCTGCAATGTATTAATCAGGCACCAAAATAAGGAATCTATGAAAAAATATTTGGTGCAAATTAGGTAACAGCAACATGTCCACCACAAGATGAGTAGGGCATCAAACACAACATTTCTTAAGCTAACATGCTCCAGCTGCCATCCATAGAAATAGCTAAAGGACCCCTAACATGTTTCTACGTATTCGAGAGGTATATATACAATCCTCATGAAATGCAGGATTGACAGGCCAGACTACCACAACTAGTTCCTTCATGTTCAACACTAAATCTTCTGCAGCACGGGGTCTCTGAGCTCCGGGAATGCCAGCTCCCTTTCACCGGGCCCGTATCCTGCGTATGTGCAATATCTCCTACTGCTAGATATTGTACCGCCACCTCCTCCTCCTCCTCACTAACGTGCCTGCAGACTTTTCCTCTCAATCAAATGGCTCAGAAGGCAAAAAATTTTGCTGCAAGGGTTTATGGCCATATGACCTGGTAAGGAAAATGGTGTGTCCAGCCAGTCCTTTCAGCTGTCCGAGCCGAGCTGTGTTTCAATGTCCACCCTGCAGATCGGGCACTTCTTGCTGGTGGCCAGCCACTGGTCCACGCACACTTGGTGGAAGAGATGCATACAGGGCAACCGCCTGCAGAGAGAGAAGTACCACCCCGTTAGGATGGAGAAGGTCCAGGGGACCAAGAGAAGCCAGAAAGCAGCAGCCGGGGCTGCTTCAAGCATGGGAAAGCACCGATGTAGGGACACCAGTACAGCCTTCCCCAACCACGCCAGCTCACGTAGGGCAGTAGGTCTGAGATGATGTCCTTCTTGGCTAAAAGCCTTTTAGAAAACCCCACACCCTCCTGAACTGAGTTGTTCCAGTTATTAATTACCCTGGCTGCTGTTTTCAACCTTTCAGGAGTATCAGGTTATACTCCAAAGCCTCTTGGTTCTTCATCGTCGCGGCTCATTAGCAGTCAGGTGGGTCCCCGGCACTCCTATGTGGGTGTCTGGTGTGCCCCAGGGATTGTGGTTGCTTTTCTCCTACATCACCTTTGCTCACCCTCATGAGCCGGAGGGACCCTGAGCTGCAAGGACCCACAGCAAGAAGATCAGAGTTTTTCTTGATGGTTTAAGGCAATTCAAGGGTGAGGAGCAGGACCATGTAATGCAGCTGCACTGCCTACCTGCACCTCCTTCAGCCATGGTAGCTCAGCCCCTTGCAATTGCTTGTCCCCATCCTCTGTCCCCCATCCAGAAGCAGAGATTTGACCCAACCAAGAGCCTGGGGATGTCTGTGAGGGTTAACTGGGGCTTTATTGTTGGCTCAGGATGGTTCCCTGCGACCGTGCAGGTGGGGTAATTGCACTTATTCTACAATAAAGCAGCTCCCTCCTGGCCACAAGCCCAAATCCCCTGGACTTCACACCTGCACTCCCTTTTATCATACTTCGGTCATCTGTCAGGCTCAGACATTGATGTCCCTGAGCTCCAGATGGCTGTCTGAGACCTGGGACCCGTCCTTCTCTGACACTTGCCACCTGGCCCATTGGCACAGCCTTGAAGCAGGTGATCCAAACCCGACTACAAAAACTTGGCCCCTCTGCTGCTCTTCCTACCTCCAGGCCATACCAATGTCCATCTAAATGGCATTTAGGTTCCCAGACCCTGCAACAGCCCAACTGAGTTTGTCAGGACGAGAACAGGGACAATCCCACCAGCGCATGGCACCATTAATCCCAATAAACACAACTCAGATGGCACACAGAGTCAGAGGAGCAGATGGAAGGATCGTACCTGACATCTTCTCCATCTTCAAGCATGGACAGACAGATTGTGCATTTCTCGTCGGTGTCCGACTCCTCTCCATCCTCTTGCTCAGCTTTGCCCTCCTGCGGTCTTCTCTGCAGCAAGGTTAAAGGCATAATTTGGTTAGGACTTGGCTTTCTAATGCTCTCCCAAGCCCTGGTAGTTGCAGGAAGGTAAATAATAAAAGCTTCATCCGTCAGCCAGATCCTCCAGCTTGGGGAAGCCAGCCCACCCAAAAAAGCCAGTGAGGGGAGGATGCCACCAACATGCTGCTGGTCGGCACGTCTCCTCCTGGGGCTGGTGGCAGTGGGCCTGGTGGTAGTGCCCCAAGGAGCACCCTGTCCTCTGCTGCCCTAACAGAGCCCCCCACCACCTCCTCTGTCCATCCTCCTTGCAGTGGGGCTAGCCCCATGGTCTCCTTTGCTGGAGGCTTCTCCTGGAGACCCCAAAGCATGTGGGGCCACCACTGCCAGGAAGGGCAACCGCTGTGCCCCATGCCAGCTTGGCCACTGGGCCAGCCCCACGCTGCGCCATGGGGCAGTGCTTAGCCTGTCAGCTCTCCCCTTTCCTCTTCCCTCCACACATCCATTCCTATCAATATGATTTTTCTGGATCCACTGGAGATGCGGTCAGAGATAAGCGCAGGAGGAGTTGACTCACTTCCAACCAGGGCAATGCAACATCCCTACTTGTTACTGCCCAGCTGGGAATGACCAACACGTGAAATTACTACCCAAACAAGCATTTTCCCCATTTTCTACTTAGCACGACCCAAAAAATACGGCACCCGTTTCCTTAGGGGCAGGAGATCAGCTCCCAACAGAGGAGACAACCCTTACAAAGCGAGGGGAGGACAACCTCCCCCACACCATGGAGCCCGCGCCCTCACGGCGGGGTGCGCGGGCAGCGCCGCTTGCATGCAGAACAGGGTGGGTTTGCATGCACGAAGCCCCCTTGGTGTGTGCACTTTCTTACCAGGTGCGGACAGGGGTGAAATTGCACCCGCTGGGTGGGAGAAGGTTGAGACCCTTTTGAAAATTTGGCCCGCAGCTTCCTAGCCTAGAAGTGAGAAACAGCCAGCTGAGCTACACCACCGCTTCAGCCCGGGAGCCCCACAAGATATTAAAGCATCGATTCTGGATTTTACATTCTTCCCCCATTTTGGGGAATATTTCGACTGACGGCGCCAGTTTGCCAACCCTGAGGATTGCGACCCACCAACATCCTTCCTTCTGTCCGCTCTGTGCCCACAACCCTTGGCCAACTGAGAGGGGCTGGCAGCCGTGAGGCGGTTTTGGGGCGCTCACCTTCTTGTACTTGTGGGGGAAGGTGAACCTCTCGATGGTGTTCTGGACGGCACCCCGGCTCACGCTGCCCAGCCTGTCCTCCAGCTGCAGCAGCTCCTGCGGCACAGGAACACCAGTAAATTGCCATCAGCATCGCTCCCGGGACACGAGGTCCCACCACCCCAACCTACCTCCTGGTGACCAAGGCTCCCTCCTGCCCTTTCCTTGATAGAAATGTCCATCAAACCCAAATCAGTCATGCTTTAATGATGGATCTGAGCTCTAGCACTTGGGCTAATAACTAAGGGTTCAAGGCTAAGAGCTGGATCTCCAGTATTTCAGAAATTAAGGTGGAACTTGAGCTCCATTTGACAGGCCGGGGAAAAAAACCCTGTAGAACTACAGCACTTTGTTCACAGACGTGAAGGGAGCCAGAGTCAACCCGAGCCAGACCCAGGCACCCTGGAGTAAACCAACTTTTACCAAACTGACTCAACCCCTTTGCCTCCCAGTTATTACTAAAATTGCTGCAAGACTCAGTGCAACTGCCATGCCACAAAACAGTCTTACAAGTTTATGCCAGAGCTAGCGTAGATTCCCAGCATTTCAACATTTAATAATAATTCTAGTCCCCAAGACACGTACTTCATAGCTCTCCCGCACAGCAGACGTGTGCCTGCTTGGGTTCAGTCCCTGAAGAGCGAGTAACTGAAGCTGAGGATAAGGGTAATTTCTGATTTCGTGAACAACCTGCAAGAAGAGAGGGAGGAAAATAAAGCCACCTGTACTTGCACGTAGAAATCCCTTGTGTACCCTGATTTAAATCTAGTGCTTTAAAAATTCACAATGAAAGAGCAGACCGACACCTTCCCCTGTGGAAGCCTTTTAATAACCAAAAAATGAGGTTTTATTAAATAGATCTCCTATAAATGATAACTAAGAACGTGCATTTCTTCTGAATAAACTATCTGTTATAATAATTCCTGTTGCATTTATAACATTGCAGTTCCAGATTCTCAACATGGATTAGCTTAAAAAGAGATTTTATTTTATTTAGTTTTAAATGGGTGGATTTCTCTTCATCCAAGCTTTGATTTTTTAAGCCTTGCTGTAGTACACAGGCGTCAGGGTCCGGCTATGGGCACGAGGCAAAAACACCCTTGTGGGATTTCTGAGGATTAGCAGTGCTTGGCATGGCTCAGCACCAAACACAGCACCCTGTTAGGAGAAGGGCCAGCAAATGACCCCAGTCAGCCCATTTTCTCGTCAAACCCCACCTCCATCTGTGCAAGAGGTCATGCAAAACCTTTACAGATGGCATCAAGGCTGATGTAGAGAACGACGATGTGATAAGGGACGGTCCTCGGGGTTGAGCCAAGGAAGGGAGTCACCTACTGCTAATCCTTCTGCATACAAAAAGTCCTGGAAGCCCACAATTTGTTCCAGTATTATTAGTATTTTTATTATTAGTAATAACTGCTGCGTCTCTCAAACCCTGCCCAGGTTTTGCAGACCAGCTTGTGAGCGTGGTGCTGCACGTGATGGACCGAATCTTTCCAGAGCAACTGAGCTTTTCTTTCCTTTCTCTAATCCAGAGTGCAATGATGCAACATTACCCTTTCAGACACTCCCTCCCACGGCCGGAGATAAGTAGGATTCGCAGAAGACAGGTGATAGAAAGATAGCAGCCTTTATTTTGACTGCCTTCTGGCAGACAATGCTTAAAACATTTCTTGGTAAAAGCGTTTCACTTACCATCTGTGTCGAGGATGTGCTTCTGGGGAAATGGTGCATCCGAGGTGTAGCTAAGTAATGCTGATAGGGCTGAGGGACCGGCCGGACCTGGAACTGGGCGTGAGTCAGTCCCGCATCGACGCTGAGGTCCCTGTGGGCACGAGGATGAAGATACGGCTTTGACCGCACGGTTTTATTGGATGGCTTACAGCAGGTCGGATCCTGCTCACAGGGCAAGCTCCCCTGGTGGGTCCTGGGCTGCTCTGGGTTCCTCAGCCTGGGGTGATGCTACTGCTGGAAAGGGAGTTTCCCCCAATTTGGGCAATCACCCACCAGGCCAGCACAAAGGAAAGAGGGGTTGTTTTTATGCCGGTTAGCATTTGTGTTAGCCAGGGTCAAGACCTGCACAGATGCAGCCCGCTAATTTTAGAGCAAGAACATTTTGGTGGCTCCGTTCGATATCCAAGCTCGGTAACTCAACCTAGCCAGACCAGGTCTTCCCTGTGCTGCCATCACTACAAACAACTGCATTCTGTCTCGAATATTTTGCAGAAATACAGCTAATTACCCTGGGGACACACTGATGAACCATTCTGGGTAGTTGTTAGAAGCCAGCTAGGCACTCTCAGGGGGCTTTTCATTGTAACTTTGCTCTCTTTGAAGGTTTCCCAGCCTGCGTCATGGTAGGACATGGGGAAACAAGGGAGACCACACTTTGCCTGGCCCCAGCCTCAGGGAACTCCAGAACTGCTGTTCGTGCAGAAAATACAAAAGGTTTTAAGAAATTTCTGGATGAGACTGCTGTAGGAAAGGGTGTCACACAACCAGCGGGCCAGCACCAGTGAAGCAGGACATCCCCGATGGTCCCACTTGCCCACATGCAGCCTGGCCCAGGCAAGCAGAGCTGGGGTTCAGCTTGGTGAGTTTGGGCACTTTTTTCCTCCAGAAAAATAACCCAGCTCAATCCCAGGACTTGGCATGACCAAGATCCCAGAAAACCCCGCAGCTCTGCCCGATCCAAGCGTGCAGAAACAAACTGCAACCCCATCCACACGCCATGTGGAGGGGATGGGAGGAGACCTAACCCAGCATCTCCATCTATAATCCAATTAGCTGATCCCTCGTCTCTCCAGCCAAGGAGTCTCTCAGCAAACAAGTGCTTTGAACGTCATTTACTTTATCATAATTACCAAAGCTGGCGCTCTAATAACCATTGTCTTCACATTTACCAAAGCAAAGCTAATTAGAGCACAGGGGTGGCTTCCCATTTCAGCCTCAAACTTCTCTTCCCCCGTGAGGAGGACAGCGGCAGCGAGTGCCACGGCTGGTTAGGAGCAACCCAGACGTGTCCTCCAGCAGCTGTGAAACTATTTTCGCCCAACAGCAGATAAGAGACGTGAGGGGACAGTAAATGCAGAAATCCTTTACCCAGAACAGCCTGTGTATCAGGCAGCAGCTCCAGTCCTCTAGTACCCCCTAATAAGACACCCCACATCAAGCTGACGCAAAGAGAGGGACAATTTTGCTGGCCCCGTGCTAGCCATGTATGTGCTAGACAGACAAAACCTGGCAGAGGATAAAACACAGCAGGCACCTGGCAGGAACACAACCAGGGTGAGAATCTGCAGGGCTGGGCATTTTCCAGCTCCCGTGTCACAATTGTGGAGATTTATCCAATTCTTAAGACTGTTCCCAGGTGGATGGAAGGCTCAAGTGGAAATCAGGAGGCTTTGGGTCCATTCCCAGCCCTGTCACTGGCCTGATGCATAACCTTGACCTCTTCCTCTCTGCCTTCCCATATTCCCTGTCTACAAAATAGACGTGATAATCCACAGAGTGCTTTGAGAACAAGGACCGAAGAGATCTTTCAAAGATGAATGGCCACTATTAACTCGCACAAGTAATTGGAATGACAGCACTGCTGAACTGTTTGTGCACCGGTGCAGCTAGAGCCTTAAAATTGGGTGTCGAGGCTCCTGAAGCGATTCTGTGGGTCTACAGAAGGGTCCAAAGCAGAATACTGCATGGAATGCTGTTTTCCCAGGGTTTGGGGGTGAATAAGCAGAGCACATTAGCTGAAGGAAATCAAAACCAACCATCACCTTCTAGCCTGTGCTGCTATACAGCACCTTGATGCTCAGATGCGAGGTTCAAGAGCTGCGATACTTATGGTACACGGGCTGCCAACAACCAAGAAGTGAAGGATAAGGCTCCACATAACAGGTTGGATGGTCGTCACCCAATGTGCGTGCAGAAGATGATTTAAGGAACCAAATGGAAATTTATTTATTCTTCGCTGGAAGATTTTAATGGAGATTGGGCTGTCTGGGATGACTGATCACCTTCAGATCTTCTTTCCATCCCCATTTCCCGCAACGGTGCCTACCACCTACTGCCTCCGAGTGAGCGCCGCTGCTGCTCATGAGGTGGCAACACATTAAAGGAAAGTTTTTATATCTGTCACTGGGCAAAACTGTACATGTGGCCCGAGGGGAAGTGAGTCACCCAAATATATGTACACAGTATATGTTTTCTGTCATCCCCACTCCTTAGGTTTTTATAAGGCTATGGAGCAACACAGGGGGGAAAAGGAGGGAGGAGGAGTGGAACATAAAGCGACGCTTTATCAGATCCTTTTAATGATTATAATTAAACACTCTGCGCAGAAAGAGAGGCAGAAAGAATGGCTCTATCCGGGTGGTATGTGAACCGCTTTGCAAACTGATCCGAACAATGTCATCCTGGCCAAATTCAGTTCACAGTGGTGCCAGTAATGGGAACACCTGAGAAGAAAATGGCAGAAGGATCTGGCCATTATTTTAGGCTGTGTATTATTACGCTGGAGGGGGAAAAAAACCCCCTGTGTTAAAAGGACTCTCCATTTGCAGAGCGAAGTGCTCATATGCTAGGAAATGCCATAATTAAGATTTCCTCTGCCTTTTTATTTCCGTCCCCTTGTGCATACACATTGCGATTGTCTCTAATTACATGTTCACATGCTATTTTTTCCATTCATTGCACAGAATGGACTTTGCTCAGCTAACAAGCAGCTACTCAGAAGTATGTTTTTATTTTCTTATTCTTCCAAGTAGGGGCCCATACCTTATTAACTGCGCAAGAGCCCAAAACCTGCTCTGAAAACAAAACGATCAATTCCTCGCTCAGCTTTTCCAGGCTATCGAACACTACAGTGGGAGAACGATTAACAACTATTAATTCATTCACACCACCCTGCGGGGCAGGACAGCACGGTGCTCCCTAATTTAGAACACAGAGGAAGTTGTGGCCACTGGTTTTTGAGTGCCTGGTGGACAGCAGAAGATCTACTTCAGGCAGAGACGTTGGTGTACAGAAGAAAGACGCTGGCTGTGCCCTGCAGCAGGAAAAGCCCCTGGGGAAGATTAATGCTTGGCTGCACTCTATGATATCAATGCCTCGATGTTATCATATACATGCATAAAGGCTTCAGCACACACTCATGGCCCTCCCAGAGATTAATTTTCCCATCGCGCACCCCCCCACATTGTATCTGTTGAGCTGAACCATTAGCTTTCACGAAAGCATTGATCCATCATGATGTTCACCAACCCTTGCAGCCTCCCCAGGACTTCTTAAACACCTCATTCAACTCACTAGCAAAATGTGGAAGACTTACCAGTCCGTGCCTTCGGCTAAATACCTGGGCTGGGGCCCCATGGGTTGTGGAGTTTGCAGTTGGTGGCTGAAGTCAAAGCTGGGGTGTAGACGGTGAGGCTGAACAGACATGCGCTCCTGAGCCCGCCTGCGGTGAGGAGGAGACCAGCAAGCGAGTTAGCCACGCGACGGGCACGAGTACGTACAGCTCCTGCTCCGAGCCCGTGTCAATAAACCAGGGGAAAACCCAAACGGTTGGGCTTGTCAATATGTGTCCAAGAGAAAGAGTCCGGGTAGGTGTCAGGGATGATGGGAAGAGGAACCCAGAGCTATGTCACTTACTCGTGGTCACCACGGACATAACGCAGACCTCCGCTCACCCCCTGCGGCATCCGCATCCACTCAGTTTACAGAGGATGCTATTTCATGGCACCGTGGAGAGAAAAAGAGGCAACCGAACAACTTCTTCCTTAGCAGCTTTGTGCCATTTGCAGTATTTTCTCTTTCTCCACTGTCAGCCCCATAAACAACATACAAGATAAAACATGTCCCTGCTTCAGCCGTTATCCATCATCATAAAGAAGCTGCAGGTTGCCTCATCTCCCCATGCAGTCCATAAACTCCTGGGGAACCTCATTCATAACAGGATTACTCAGGAGTAACTAAAAGCAGAATTTACTCTCGCTGGCCTTTGCCAACATTTCTCTGGATGATGGACAGGCCAGGCTGGGATCCAGCACCTTCTCCGCCAGCTCTGCTGTCTTTGCAGGCAGGGAAGGGAAAGCGGTAGAATATATAGCAGGGTTTTTCTACGGATTTGAGTCTCGTCTTGTGATTATTGCCCATTTGAACTACTCAGGGTAAGAGCACGGGCTGCTTGATCAGTGTCCACATTTGGAGAGGTACAAGGTGGATACACAAGCAGGATTTGCACTACAGACAGACTCATACCCCTTGCTCCCTGCTTACCAGTGGAACCATCGCAAAGCAAAGCTATGGGAAAACACTGGAGAAAACGGAGCAGGGAACTACTAGATAAAGAATCTTTCATGCAACCACAGTTCAGAGGCTTCAGTTTTAAGGGCATGACCCAGATTCCCATTACTGGGACCTCATGCCCCACACCTGTAACGTTTCTGACACCCTCCTCCGATGCAGCTGTGCTTTCAGAAACAGGCTGTGGGACTGGGCAAGAGGTTCCTGCCCTTTTCCACACCACAACCCACTTGCAAATGTAACACTGACAGCATTTACCAAAGCAGCTTCTGCATGGAATTGTGCTCCGTGCTTGTATTTGAATTCAGCTTATGACTAAGAGATAAACACTTGTATCATCGGTGCATCAGCCTCGAACATATTTGCTACCCAATTATTAACTAATCATTAAATCCACCTAAAATCCAGCTTATGCAAAACAAAACAAGGATGAGAAGAACACACAATTTTCACACAAAAAGGGAATGGAAAGAAAGTGTTTTCCATCTGTAGCATTCCTTCCAAATGAAGCACTATCGCAAAGACTCATCCTCTGATTCCTGATCCATGGGTACAACCCACAAATAGCTTCCATATGTTTCCAAAAAAAGCACTCCTCTCCTACATGCTATCTAAACCCCTCTCTCAAGAAACACAATCAGGACAAGGCCAGGCATCTACTTCCACCTCTGCTGAGTTACAGTCTTTCTCTCTGCAGCCGTCAGCCCAGTCTGAATTTAGGCTGCTTTCTGCAATTGAATGTGCTGCGGGTCAACAGCATCATCCCCTCACAGAGCTGGGAAGCCTACCTAGACCCAGGGCAGCGAGCTCTTCATGTGCAAAACCTCATGGAACAGGTGGATACAATCTCTTACACGGTTTTGAAACAGCAGCTATGAGGAGGTAGCTCGTGCACGCCGTCTATCGCTCTCTCTGCCGCGCAGGACAGGTTTACTGCAACACCAAGGTGTTACCATCACGATTCTCCTACAAGTGACAAGAATAGGTGACCTTGGGACGTGCGAGATGAGCATGGGATGGATCCCCATGGGAAAGATACACCTGGAGGTGCAACCTGCCCTGCAACTTCCCTTCCGCTGGATGCATTTTGGGGGGGTTACGCAGACGAACCTCTGAAGAAAGGTTCCCGCCGCGTACTGCCGGGGTTTTGCAGAAGCCACTTCGCTCAAGAGAGGCTGCCGTCGCTTCTCAGCATCCTTGGGGAAGAGTCAGATCCCCTTACCTGGGATGGGGCATGAGCCGGCGGTGCTGTGCCTCGAGAAGCTGTTGCTGGAGGAGGTATTGCTGGTGAAGCGCCTGAGGTAGGAAGGAGGGTCCGGCCACGTCCTGGAAGGGCAGGGCTGGCACCGGTGCCAAGGGCTGGTGGAGGGGACCGCTGTGCTGGTGCGCGGGGGCCATGTGGGGGGTCAGCCCCGGCTGGGGCTGGACCGCGTGAGGCAGGGTGAAGTCGGTGGAGAGCTGAGGCTGGGGACCCAGGTGGAAGTGCCGGCAGGAGGTAGCATGGGGATGCTGAGACCTTTGAAAAGGAGCACCTGGAAGAGAAATGCACGGCTGTCACGGGGGGGGGCCAGCGGCGGCCAGGGCAGCCCAGCCCCATGGTTGCCCATCCGGGGCAAGAATTGGGCAAACAGGCGTTTCTCTCCTCTGCCAAAAGGGTTAAAAAAAGAGAACAGGTCAGTTAACGCCGATTACATGGAAAAATGTTGATTTTGACTTATAGTTTTTCTCTTCCAAAAACCATTGGAACCAAAACATAGGTTTGGGTTCAGAGTGACTTTTTGGCTCCAAATTGAAGTGTATACTGATGAAAAGTACTTCAGCTTGTTTTGTTTTGCCTGTCTTAAAGAGAAAAAGAACAAAAGTTTTAATAGGGCCTGTAGCGATAGGACAAGGGGTAATGGCTTTAAACTAAAAGAGGGGAGATTCAGACTAGATAGAAGGAAGAAATGTTTTACTATGAGGGTGGTGAGGCACTGGAAGAGGTTGCCCAGAGAGGTGGGAGATGCCCCATCCCTGGGAACATTCCAGGTCAGGTTGGACGGGGCTCTGAGCAACCTGATCTAGTGGAAGGTGTCCCTGCTCATGGCAGGGGGGCTGGACTAGACGACCTTTAAAGGTCCCTTCCTACCCCAACTGTTCTATGATTCTTTGAAATAGCCTCAGAATTTTAGAAAAAAAATAATCTGTTTTCTGAAATATATTTTCATGGGTTATGAGCTCACCAAAGTTTTCAAAGCTTGCTGAATTTCCGTGCAATTCAAGGTATTTCTTTTGCCTGTCTAAAAATGTCCCATAGGCAAGGAAATAATCTCTGCTCTAAGAAACTGTCTCTCGCTGACTGCAGGACGTGAATGAGACACCTTCCACTTCAGAGGGCCGGGATTAAGACCATGCGTCTTTCAATAGCCCATCTTCGTGAGCTGCATGCAGGGAGAAAGCGGCTGCAGGAAACACAACATGGACTGCTATGAGACCAGCCATGAGACTGATGGGAATGAGGAAGAAATGAGGTGTGAAAGATATCCATAGCGGAGGCTTATTGCAAAACATCTGGCACTGGCTTGCACCTCGCTCAAGATCTTTGCTTGGATGGGCCCTTGGCCCAATCTGACACTTTAATTCCTACATTCCTAGAGCACTTACAGGCGTCGCGGCAAAACTTTTGGCTCTTAAACTAGGCGAAGAGTCAACTCAGAGGTGAAGGATGAGACTTGAGTGTGGCTATTGGAGATGCCTCTTTGCTGAGGATCAGCCCCAGGGTAGGACACCTACCCTTTTATGCAGTGTTTTGAACACCTCATCTTCCTAAAAAATTCCTCTTTCTTTTTTAATCTTCGGGAATGACACAAAATATCCAGGAGCGACAGCACCAAGAGACACTGAGTGTCATTCCAAGACAGAAGCAGGCACATCATGCCTTCTTCACCCAGATCCCTTCTGCTTATTTCTCCTTTCTGCTGGCAGGCAGGGCCAGTCCATCACAGCAGCTCAGGGAGCCCCGAGCGCTTTCTGTTCATGCCCATATGGAAACAGAAGATGCACAAAGCAAGCCAGATGTCAGCAAGAGAAACAACGGGAGAGGACCTAACAGAAATGAATGGTTTGCAAAACTGTGCATAAGTAATTACACACAGCATCTCTTAAATACAAACCAGTCCTCCATAGTGCCCCTCTGAGAGAGGCAGTGGGTAACAAATATGTGTGTCACCAGCAGCAGAACTTCTTAAGGTGATAATTTCTCATGCTGTCAAATGCTGGCATGATTCGACTCTGTTATTCATTAAAACCAGAGGAGGTGGGATCAGACCTGCCGTTCCCCAGTGACGGAGCTGCAAACCCAGACCCAAGAACCATACACATACCCCATTCCCCCGGTACTGCAGGTTACATTTGCTGCTGTTGGCTTGGCCCCAACTCACCATACTGACAAGTAAAGGCTGAGTAATGACATGGGGATCCTGTGCTGCCCTGGCCCATTGCTAAAGTCGAACAACACCATAATCAAGGGGAGATGCCTCCTAACTGCTGCGTTTGCCGGGTACTTGCAAAGCAACTCATGGTGAATTGCTCAACCTCTAATGGCCATGGGTCCTCCCAATGGAAAACTGCTACAGCAAGTCACGGGTGAGCAATTTTACACCTGCAGGTCTTCGCGGGGCCTGAAGACAAGGTGAGAGATCAAGTGCCACCAGGCAGCAGTTTGGTTGTATTTCAGACAAAAATGGCTTAGGGCAACACAAGACAGAGAAGCTCAGTGATATTCCCCCACATTTACTGGGACACATTTTGTAGCACATAAGCAGAAAAAGCCAGTCTCTCATCTTATGCACCTCTCTCGTCTCTTGATGCCTGGTGCAACCTTAGCCAAGGATTTCCAGCCTTTTGCTGTATCTTGGGAGGCCTTAGTCTGATTTAGTGAACCGTCTGTGGGGCCTTTGATGCCAAACCCATGATGAACTAAAGAGCAAAATTCAATTGACTTGAATTTTTCCTCCCATACCAAGACAGTCCTTGCGAGGAACTTGGTCATACATTTCCCTGCGGTCCAGAAAGTGCAAACTTTATCTCTGATATCTGGGCAGGAAGACATACAGAGCCAACATAACCTACAGTAAGGCCTAACTCTGTTTTTGTACAGAGAGTTAATTTGCCTTAGTTTGAGGCAGTAGTCAATTAAATCAAGCATTTTTTAGTTTTTTTTCTGGTACCTACTGGTGCAATGATGCATTTCCCTCCATAGGAAAAATACTATCAAGCTATGACCAGGACCGTATGATTAAATAAAACCCATCAATTTGTCTTAACATAATACACTATCTTGTGTTGTAATTGTTCATTCCCTACAACTAATCCAATTGCTGATGAGGATTTTGATGGCAAAGCAAAGACTTTAGGGAATACTTCAGCAGATCTATGCTTATTAGCAGTCATCAAGTCATACAGCTGGCATAACTGAACCAGCCTGCACAACAAAGAGACAGTCCTTGCCAAGCATGGTACTGGTGGACCCCAGAAAGCCCTGGCAAACAAATAACAGCGCAAAACAGAACTTTACATTTCTGAGTTATGTTTTTTCAAGTTTAGCCTCTTCTGCTCATTGTATCTAGCCACAAAGGGCCTTGCTGGAGACTGCTTTCCAAGTCTGTGCGTCGGTCTCGCATACACAAGGTAAATCCAGTGTCACCCTGCTGACACCAGCTGAGCAGCCTTACTCCAAGTAACTCACCATGACCAACACCAAAATCTGGCTCTCAGGCTCTCACCCCTATTCAATGCAATGGAGAATCTCATGTTATCAGTGTCTATTAATGATTACTCTGCTAGCACATCTTCCTTCTCTTTCCCAAGCCGCAGTTTGGTCCTAGATCACATTTGCATTGGAACTGACAAGCATTGCCCATAAAATGCTTCAAGAATATTTGATGCATGGATTTAATCTGCTTTTTGCCTGGACAGTAATATCTGCCAGAGCAGAGAGCAATCCATGACTAAAAACCAGTCCAGATATGGCACTCCAGCTTCTGTTTTCACTCCCCAGGACAAGGGCAGGGCTGACATTTTCATTAGCTAAGCTTTGAGGACATTTCTGCAGCAAAGACCATGAGGTTGGAAAGTGTGCCTATCAAGCTCCAGAGCCACTAATGGCATTCTCCATGAGCCACGTTCCCCACCACCTGCCCCAGAAGTGGCTGCAGGAAGGCAACATTGCTCTGGGAGCAGCAAGGCAGAGACCTTCTGCCAGCTCAATAAGCTCAAGTTTTGGTCTTCATCCTACAGAAGGATCCTCCTTCTCCATTGGGATACTTTGATTTTGCAGGAAGAGGAGTCAGCCAGATCTTAGATGGTGTTTTTATGGCCTACGCCAAAGACACCTAGCAGGTTCCTCAGCTTCAGCGGCCTTTGCTGCAAACACTTCTCTCCTCCAGCTGAAGACGGAGGGGGAAGCCCAGTGTTCTTGCTGCAGAGAGAAGTCCTTACCAGGCCTGAGAGGCTTTTGACCTGAGGCCAAGCTGGAAACACATGTCCCCATGTCCACCCCGCTGCATGAGGCTCCTTGACGTGCTCCTCCTGGTGGCACCAGTAGCTCCGGCTGCTCATATCTGGAGCCGTGGAGGACTAATTTCTCTGGGTTCACTGTCAGGCTGCCCACCAGCCAGAAATCCTTCTTTCCTTGTCCTGTTGGCTCTTCCTTTCATTTAAATGCTGTTGCTGTGGCAGACGATGACAGCTCAGAGCAACTTCAGATCAGCAGCTCTGAGATGAGCAATGCGTCACATCTGTGTCAGCAAAGCAGAAAACTTACTCTGGTTTTGTGCAGTCTCCCATTAACTGGTTCAGGCCAAATGTCATTGAGATCAAAGACCTCTGTCCCAATGCAAGCATCTAAACTGAGTTATTTCTCAGCAAAGCAGGGGGGTATTTCCACCCTCCCCTTCTTTGCCTTTCCTTTCCCTCTCCATACTCGTTCCTCATGCTCTTCTGTTGACCATACACATTTACAAGGTCTGCTGTCTTTCTTAGCTTGCCCACGCACCCACCCAAACTCCCAGTTTGGACAACCCTTGTTGCCTTACACCTGCCTGGCCTCAGCTAAGCCACAAAGGCAGCTAATGCCTGAGCCTAGATAATCTAGGTCTAAAAAGCACCTTGCAAGTCTAAAAGTTTGCCCTAACACATGGAGCCAAAGATGAGATCCAGTGGAGAAGTGAATCAAGTCTTGGGCAAGCCAGGCTATCTGTGGGGTGGGAAAGAGGAGCTACGTGGTCCTCTGACATGCCTGGGGCCAAGCCTGGCCCAAAAGAGGTTACGGCACAGCGTGATGGTGTAGGACCATGTGGCTGTGGCTGTGGCCGTCCCATCCACCTTGTGCCTTTGGGTGACCACCAGCAACACTTCCCTGCCCTGTGTGATGCTCTGATAGCCGCAGCATCCACTCCCCCTCGGCTTCTTCTGTCACGTCTCAAAGCCAAGGCCAGTGCTGGGATCAAGGCCTGGGGAAATCAGTGCTTCATTAATTCCTGCCGCTACCAGAACAGGAGCGCAGATCAGTAGCTGCCCCAACCGCGCTGGTTCACCTCCGCTACCACGACAGACGTCGCGGCTTCATGCCGTGATGCTGAGGACCCGCCATGGAGCTGGGTCTATCATATTCCCCACAGGTACACAGCTCGGCGACGCCGTGGCCCCATCTCCCTACCGGCACCATGAAGACAATCTTCAACTAAAAAGCCGGCGGGGAAGGTTGCTTAACAGCTATTTACAAAGCACCCAAAACACTTAGCTGGAAGGTGGCGTTACAGGCTGCAGTCTCCAACTGAGGAGGTATAAATTCATTTTTAGAAAGCCAACAGATGATGCAGGCGCATGGATAGCTGAACCTCTTCGGCTGCTCGCCACCACGCCGTTTCCACCCTTCGCTCGCACAGGCTTTGAACACAGCGGAAACCCGCAGGGAAATTCATCACATCCTCCTCGCCGCCGCTTTCTCACTTCCACAGCTTTTTTTTTTTTTTTTCTCTCAGTTCTACAGTTATATTTATTGTTCCTATACATTATCTCAAGCAGCCTGGACTTTTTTTCTTTAAAAGAAATGCTTCCGCTTCCTTCACACCCCCAGGTGAATCCGGCAAACGATGCAGGTTGGTATGTGACATCGAGTCACAGGAATATACTGGTCTGATACTGGTTATTTCTGTCACTGGGGATTCTCCTTTAACATCAATCAAGATTTGTCTATGTATATGCACATGCAAATTTATCCATCCAGCAATATTTCAACCAGAAAGGCTCAAGGGATCTGCGCGCTCATTAAACACTGACCCACCTCAGAGATGCAAAGCCCCTGGGTAATCCCTGCAGAGAGACAGGGGATGCTATGGGATTTATGAAAAGAAAAACCCAGAAAGCAGAACAAGTTATTTCCACCTCCTTTCCTCATGGTAACAATATTTTTGATGCAGTCAGGCTACCGGTAAGGGACGCAGGATCAGGCCCGGAGCTGGCGCTGGGGATAGGTATCTCGAGCAGACAGCTGCAGCCCAGGGAGCCCAGCCACCTTTGAGAGGAAAACAAAATCTGTCTTATGCTGTTAAAAGCTGCCTGCGATTGCATGTGAATTTTTCCCCTGGGTAAGGCAACCTGGCCGGCTCGTCGAGGCGTTCACGGTCTGCGTGCGAGCGTGGGGGCTGAGGGGGGTTAGCGGGGAGGCTGGGGCTGTTTATACCTCTCGATCCTATCGCGGCTAGAGAGGGAGATGGCAGCTTCCAAAGAGCCCTGGCTTCACTCACTGACAGATTTTGCAGCCGCGGAAGATCTGCCCGTCGCAATCGGCCGAGCTGGGGGATGGAGCCGTGCCGTCTTGGGTGTTTTGCCCTGATTAGAGCCCCCACAACCCCTCCTCCTGCCCTGGGAAAGCAGATAAACCCCATAAACAGGAACCATTCGCAGTGCTTCTCCAAGCACCGGGCTCTGCAGAGAGCCTGCCAGGCTTTTAATAGCCCAGGCTCCTGCAGTTTCTTTCCCTGGATGTGCATTAAAATTCCCCTCGGAGTCAGGAACGCGGTGGGAAGTCAGCATCGGTCCCCATGGTATACAGCGAGTAAAGGCTAAAATCGTGGGAGCAGCTCCGGCTTCACGGGACACACCGAGAAGGACCGCCACGGGGGACTCGACTCACACTTCGTTTACAAACAAGCTACTAATTGCCTGGTGCCATCAGCCACGTGTTAACCCTTTGTAAATTATTTGTGTATATACCCTTATTAAATGAGTTAAATCGACTTGCTAATAGGAAATGATGCGTGATAATGCACCTGGAAAATAAAAAATTAAAAAATTAATCCCCCAGCCGAAATCCACAGTATGTTCAGCAGCATAAAAATTTAGTGGTCTTGCACAGAAGGAGATATTATGCCGTCTCACTCCCATATAGGATAGCAAACTGCAGGGTGAGGAGATTGGGGCAGGGAGGATGGAAGAGGAGGAGGAAAGAATTTGAGAAAAATTTATCAGACAGGAAGGACTCTGCCTCACTTTCAGCACCTTCCCCAACAGCTTTCTCATTTCATTTAGTAAATCGCAAGAACCGTGCCAAAAATAATAGGCAGCCAGCTCAAATCCAGCCCAGGGTGCAGCCTGCCGTCCCAAGCATCTAGTGCCACGCAACGGGTAGCAGACCCCAGCACCAGCCCATGGCCAGGCGAGGAACAGCCCTGGGACATGTTAACGATGGATAAAGAGCATTTTCATTTGCCTTATTTGCTTGGCCAGGCTGTGAAGCACCAGGGACCGAGTCAGGATGGAGCCCTTGGGGTGGGCAAAGGGCTGGTGTGCGTTGGTTGGCAGAGCGTGGTTGGGTCCTGGATGGAAACATGAGGTTTTGGATGTTTACCATCCTCCTGCTCAGAGTCTTGCACATTTGATAGAAAAGGGCTGCAAAGGGGTTTAGGGGCCGAGGTGGGCCCCCCCATCATCATTTAACAGTTTGGTGGTCACCACTACGCAACAGCCCTTATTGCACCCCTCCTCTACGGACCTCTGTGCTGGCACGGCAAAACCCACGCAGACACAGACCTGGGAGACTGCAGATCACCCCTGCCTGCTCGTACGATCCCCATTCAACATCCTCTCACCCCGACAAAACCGCTCCTTGATTTCTGAGCGACATGAGCTGGCGTGGCTGGAGCATAAGCTTGTACACACACCCGTAGTCCCTAACACGGAGCAGAGCATCTCCTCTCTTGCACACCATGGGGGGGGGGAACCACATACGGCCCTGATGTACCTAAAAAAAGGCTGAGCTGGGACTCATTCCAGAGCCCAAACTCGGCATTCAACAAAAAAACCCGCTTACAACTGGCAATAACCAGCATTTATCAGCATATTTCTATCTGGGCTGAAGCAATGCTGAGCGGTGGGGATGGGGAGCAAGAGGTATTATTGGGATATGACTGGGCAGACTGGACCCATCGCAGGAGAGAGACGGCTGTTTATACAGCGCTGTCTGAGGCTTTTTTTCTGCAACTCTTTTCCACTAGCTTCAGGGGGAAAAAAAAAAGTTTTGTTGAAGATGATGTTTCACAGGAACGTGTTGAATTCAGCAATATTTTCCAAGGAAGAAGGAGAAACACTTTGGCGGCGTTGCTACACTGAAATCCGTCTTTTTGCTTTTGTACTTCACACTATGTTTTAATTATAGCTTTATTCTAATGTACGGTGTTTGAGGGTGTATTTACAATTTTTGGATTGTCACACCAAAAAAAAAAGCCAAACCACACCGAAAGAAAATGTTTTCTGAGATTTAATGGTCCTATTTTCACTACTCCCCTCCCAGGCTCTCACGTTCCTGGAGGGACAGGTGGCCCCAGAAGCCTGGTGTGACATTTCCCACCCAGCCTAGTTCTTCCTCCCCAAACTGCCCCGTTTCTCATGGTTTTGGGCCCAGCTCTGTGCATCTACCAGGAAAGGGCGCTGGAGGAAATGCAGCTTTGAAGATGTTGCAAACTCCCTCTGCGACTTTTTTGTAACTTCTCTCATTTCTCTTTGGTCTGAAGGCATCGGAAAAGATGGAAAACAAACAGCCGACAGGAATCGCTTGCCCTTAAAGCCTGGGCTAGAAGCAGGGGTCACATCTCAGGTCTCAATGACATTTTTGGGCTACTCAGCCGTTTGCAGGGCTTGTGTTCGAGCAAAACCCCGGCGCTGCCAAGGGCAGAGAGGGTTTGGCTGGTACCTGAACTTCAAGGCAACTCCTGGGGCTTTGCCAATCAGCCATGCAACCTGATGTGCTCACCCATCTCTTCTCACCCACCATCATCCCAGCCAGCTCCTATGTGTAACCCAAGCCCGTTTTATGTGCCGTACAGCGGGAAAGGCAAAGAAAATCAGAGCTTTTCCCAGTTTATTAGCAGGCACCTTGGCTCAATGGCTCTTCTCCAAGGTTTGGACTGTTAGCCCAATTAAAAAAAAAGTGGAAAAGGGAGTTGGAGGGGCCAGGGGCCCCTTTGGCCAAAGAAGGCAAGAGAGCTCATCTTTTTGTGGTCATACATTACTAGCAGGGTGTTATATCCATGTGAATCACTCGCCAACCTGGAAATGGGAACATTAACCAGGGAAAGGAATCCATCCTCAATTTAAAAATAAAAAATAAAAAATCCTGACGTGACAGCGGTCTATTACTTGGCTCTGCCTGCAGAGAGCAAAGGGGAAGCACTTGGAGCAAGCCCTATCCCTGCCCTTGGGAATGTAAAAACGTGCTGACTTGTGCACGCAGGAGCCTTTGACTTTGACAGGCAGCGATATGCTGCAGCCAGTTGTTTGGAAAGGGAAATTCAATACTTGGGTTTCCAATGTTTCCTTGCCTTTGCAGTGCCCAAAGCCCTCCCCAGACATTTGGAAGTGCTCAACACCTGCCTTAAAACACTCTTTACTGCTCCTAATGACCGGCCAGGGGCCTTGCAGCAGCTCCCTCTTACCAGTAACGATACGCAGGACATCCAGAAACAGGCAAAAAGCCAAAACCATGGGGAAAAAAAACCCAGCTAGACATTGCAAGGACCTGGCAGGATCCTGGGTGTTGTGCTGCATTGCTCACGGAGCCTCTTAATTCTGCGACAGCCCAACCCAAAACCCTCCACCCAAACGCTGCTAAACCTGGTGGGTCTAAAATCCAAATGCAACTTTAACCCTTCCCCAGAGAAGGTGTTAATGGGAAGAGCCAATGCCCTCAGCTGTCTCTTGTCCCTGTTTAAGTAAAAGGTTTTGCGATCCCATCTAGTCTCAAACCTGTATCTGGTCAGCATCAACCCACACCGCAATGGCTCAGACAAGAGCGGAGTCCTTCAATATTCCCATATGTCATGGGCACCCGGGAACCAGGGCTTATCCACAATCCTGGCACAGGCACCCCAATCCTGTGCCAGCCCAAACATCCCCTCCCTTTTCGGCAGCTTTTGGGTGAGAACCGGTGGTGTCGGTGCCAACCCTCTCCTCTCCGCACAGCTTATATCCCGTTCATAGGGATTTCCCTGTACTATCAAAGAAGGAAAAGATGCTTTTTGGGGCACAGTTTGCCTGACCTGCTTTAAACCTCCCTGCTAGGGAGAGATCAGAGCAGCATTTGAAACTTGTCCTAAAAACATAGAGGAGGTTATTTTGGGTGGGTTATTCTGCATCAATCCCATCCATCTCCATCTCACATACATTGATTTTCCCCCCACCCCATGTTTTAAATGGGACTTTAATAACCAGCTGGGTTTCCTGCTGGATTTATTTATCTGCAGTTTAAGCCCAGAGGTGGGACATCCCACCCAACACTTCTGCACAGCTCCAGAGTGAGTGGCAGTGATTTGTGGGGCAGGTTTGGGAAACCAGCAGAGTGTTTCACCATTTCTGGGAACAGCACATCAGGTTGGATGGGGGTTCTTTTGCTGGTTCTCTGGCAAATCAGCCTCAAAGCCAGAACTTTTCGACACTGGAGCACAGCTCCAAGTTTTGTTTCTCCTAGCACCCAAAACCAGCTGTCTGACCTCACGGAGAGAGCACAGCGCGGGGGAGTGGCAAGAAGTCAGGCTGGCTATTAAAGAAAGGGAGGTGGCAAGCGTTGGGTGTGTCATTAGTGCCGCTATTAATTAATGCTGAGGGCTAATAAAGTCTGTAGTGGTGAGAGGCAAGGATGGGAGTCAGGACATGGCACGTCCCCTTGCAAAGGGATTGGTTGATCCTATGTTGTAGGTCACTTTCTAGATTTTATCTTAAACCCTGCAGACACATGCTAGGTAGGGTGCAAAGCATTTACTGGGCTGCATGAGACTCTCAGTGGGGCCAGGAGGGCAACTCTTGCAGCATGCGAGGTACCTGCCACTCAGGGAAGTCAATATACTGTATGGTCTCCCTCGAGTTTTTTAAAGACTGCCCAAAGCCACACCAAAAAACGCCCTTCCTCACCCCACAAGGCAGAAGGCAGGACATTCAAGAGCTGGCACTTCTTCCAAGTGACAATATCCAGAAGACAGGAGCGTCTTACAATTGCTAGGGTACAAAAAAATGAAGATTATCTCTTAAGAGAGAGCAGAAATGCTCCAAGTAGGCGGGTCTACAGGATACAGTGAAAGAACAAGGTAAGCAAATCCCCTGTACAGTGCTATAAGGTCCCATCCTGACCCCACGAGTTCACCCCCCCAGTCCAAGAGTGGTCCTCAGCATGGGGGCTAGCTGTGGAGCTCCTGCAAATTCCCAATCCCCACTGGACCTCTTCATTTAATTAACCTAAAGGACTTTGGAGGTTAGATCATCACTGTGCACTGGTTGGAGGTGCAGTGCAGGGACCTGTTTGCACCCCAGGACGGCAGCAGCAGCCGGGGCCATGGTCCATCCCAAGGACCAAGGCTGAAGAGAAGCTGAGTGAGATGCGGTGGGTGCTGGCAGTGAGCTGCCATGGGTCAGGGCAGCTCAGCAGCTCTTTATGCTGAACTGATTTGAACTCAGGTTTGGGAAAACCCCAGGTACCGTGAGTCCTGGGTCCTGGCAATTCCACTTTTATGCTCCATGAATAAGAAGTCTGTAGCTAAAAATCAAAGATCCTGGAAGCCTGTTCCCCATTAAACTTAATATCCCAAACTTTATAGGTATGTGTCGCTCCAGGAGAGAGAGAGCTATGTTTAAAGTACAAGTAAAACATCAGTTTCTCGATGCAGAAATAGCTCTTACTTTACATTTCCGCATGAGGTCCTGGCATGAGTTAGTGATGCTAAGCCCTGCTGTAATAACATATAAAGGAAAACTACACCGACAGCAAGAAATATGTATTTTATAGGGCTAAATGTAAAGTCATCCATCTAAGAAAAACCATACAGGTCCTATTTGCAGGTGACAGGCTATCTGAGGGAAAGTGATTTTTGGTAATCAGCAAACCATGAGCTCCCAGAGCCCCGGCAGCACCTGAAGGAACAAGTGTTTGCTACATAAAAAGCAGGAGGTGGGGTCCCTTGGGAGCAACAAGCCCCTTATATTGATGCCAAAGCCAGGAAGGAGGTTTGGAGGGGAGCCCAAGGGTGCCATGTGTGTACCCTGGAGGGACGCACTGCAGGAGACCTGTGACTCCATGTCAGAAAGAGAAAAGCTGAAACCACGGTTGAGCACAACCTAAAATGGTGCCTCACGTGCGTTGGGCAGGATGAGGTTCATCAGCCTGGTAATGAGCCCAACAAAACCCAGTGGCTGGGACTGACCTCCAGCCACCACAGGCATCACATACCCAGAGCCAAAATCTCCTCCTCAGCACCAGATAAAGCTGAGGCTGAATGGTTTCCTAAAAACGTCCTCTTGCTCAGACAGGAATTAATTTTGGGCTGTGAGATGGGGAAGGTGACAACAACTGTCCCTTCTGGCACAAAAATCCACCCGCTTGTGGATATTTTCCCCTCCCACTGAAGTCAAAGAGGGCTGATTGCAAGCGACTCACTTTTCCAGCACATTGGGAATAGGAAATCAGGTTCCTGCTTATTCCATCAAGAACATCCCGCAGGGCTGCAGGTGGCCCAGCAGCAACCAGGTAGGATCTCAGGCAGCATCTCATTTCCCTGCAATCAGCTTCTGAAATATCCCAACAAGCATCTGGCATCCCTGAGAGAGTTAAGACTAAGTCAATGTTTCCGTCATCAACCTCGCTTTCGAGGGGCTCGTAACTCTCGACGTTTGTGCTCTCATGAGGCCAAAACTTGGCACAGAAGCACACGACCCAGATGCAGTTTTATTTGGTAATAAATAGCTTAAATCTCATAAGCCTTTTTTTTTTTTTTTTTGGCTTGAACATGTAAAATGGGAAAAGAAAAATGTGTGGGATTTTTTTTCCTACCTTCCGATAATTTTGGAAAAGCAGCTTATACTGAATAATAGCAGGCTTTTTTCAGATACACAGAGTCCACAATGCCATTTCTCAAATATCCTGCCTTTTTTAATATCCGCTCTTTAACAGGATCAATGTCCTTCGCCCAGCACAGCACCAGTATTGCAGCCCGAGATTTCAGGGGGTGACTCGCAACGCCGGATTATTCGATCTTTGGCATATTAAGCCTGATGTTCAGGAAGAGTTAAAACATGGCAAAATTCCCCAAGCCCTTTAATCAATGCCGGTAAAACGTTTTAATGATGGATTGCTGTTTTAATTGCACCCCTGTGACATCCCACTTCTCTAGAGTTCAGTCAGTTATTGCAGCCCAGCACTATCTAACCAGCCCCTGGGTGAGCATTGGTTTCTGTCAGCTATCCACCAGGATTTTAGCACTTTCAGATTTACCCCAAACTCAGCCTTTGCTCTACCGAGGCCAGCTACTTTCCAGTGGCCAAAAGCCAAGGAGACACCCCAAGCCCCCAGCCCAAGGGCTTGGCTGCCCTTCAAAAGTCCACCTCAGCTGGAGCAGAGAGAACTAGCAGTGATTTTGCTTATACAGTCAGCTCCAGACGTTGGAGGGTCTCCAGTGGGACACTGGGCTACTGTCCAGCTGGTGCCATTATCGGAATGCTTTGTTATCTGCAGGGCTGGGATTTTTTGCAGGAGGCAGTGGGGGGCTGCCGGGTATGGGAACGTTGTACTGGTATTGGGAGCTAGGCTGATGTTGGGTCAGGGTGATGCAACGTGGCCCGAGGAGGACTCTGCAGATGTTACATTAGGAAAATGTCCTTTCCACGGGGTGTGGATCCACCCATCGTCCTCTCTGAGCCACGTCCCCATTTGCTGGGAGGGAGGATTGAAGGCAACCCTACAGGGTTGGAAATTTTCCCCCAAAATGGCCTCCCACCAAGTTCTCCATCTCAACGCTGGGCTCGCAACCCAACGGCGCGCACAGAGTCTCCCCGCGCACTCGTCCCACCTCTCAGCCTCCCCAAACCCTGACAGACCCAGTGAAGAATAACTTGCAAGAGAGATACAGGGAATTTGCTGGCTGGAAGCAAGGCAGGTAGCTCGTGCTGCAGAGCCCACCCCTTGTCCCAGAAGGTCCCAGCCTGCCGTCAGCCCTGCGTACGCGTAGTCTCCAGGAGGAATGAGATAGCCCGCATATGGTATGGATTTGCACAGGATCCAGGAGACTCGCTAAATGAGGGAGCAGTGGATCGGAAGAAAAACTCCCAAATATACAGATACGCTTCAGGCCATCTGTCCTCAAGCAACACCAGCCATAAGCCACCTTATAAAGCACATAGGAGATGTCACAGCAAGAAGTTGCTCATGTGAAACTACTCTGACATGCCATAGCAATTGCACCCAAGGAAGAAGCATCCTCCTGCTGCAATGAGGCCATTGCAGGAGTTGGTAGGTGGACAAACGGCAACGCTGCCTCCAAAGCTAGCTCCAACCACAGCAAGGTCTTCCCACCTCTCGTTCACATAAGATGTAACCCAGCTCCCGCAGCTGGGTCTCTGGAGAAAACACCAGGCACAGTCCACAGTTGGGAAGCATTTGCTTAACATCAGGCTGGTGCCAGGTGTGTCTGCTGCAAATCCATGCATCCTGGCTTCAATCTGTCTGCAGGAAAGACAGCAGCGGTAGGTCTGCACTCCCTGTGCTTGCCGTGAATGAATGGCTTTTTTTTTTTTTTTTTCCCTTTTAGATTTAAAGGCAATAGAGTGCCAGTAATTAAACTAGTCTAAAGAAGCAAGCCCAGCCACCTCAAACACAAAAGCTGTTGCAGAGCCATGAGATTAATCCACATGAATATTAAAGACACAGAAACTACCAACAAATCCAGAAGGAACCAAACTGGGTGACGAGGGAGACCCATACACAAACCTGCAAGCCCTGATTTCACATCTTCTCCAGCCGCCGCGGGAGGAATGAGGGGCTTGAGCAGATGAGGAGGATGCAGGGGAGGGGGAGAGGGACCCCAGCAGCAAAGTCTGCTCCCTCCTTCAAGCAAAAACACAACCCCTAGCAGTCTGCCTCCTCCTCAAATTAGTTCAGGCAGAGCTAAACTGAGCATCACAGGGTGGGAAACCGGTCTGGGTCCAGAGTCCTCATGGTCCATCACCCCCTTGGTGGGACATGATGGGCACCTCGTGGGATGGAGAGCACTGGGGAGCTGCTGGAGAAGAAAGTGCTTCTCAGCAGGGGATAAGCCAAACCAGGCAGCCTTAAATGACCCGAAAGGAGGGTTACCAAAGCAATGGCAGGCGAGTTTATCTCCCTTCACTGTTTTCTTTCAAAGAACTGCCTCCTCCCATCGCGCGGAGCAAACCGCCCAGCTGGGACCCGAGCTGACCTCCTGCTATGATTTTTACTATTCCTGACAGTGGCTTTGCCAAGCCCGCTCAAACAGAAACATTTTTCCTCTCTCACGTGGATGTTGTTTTCGTTACATCTACCTTGGAAACCTACACGCTGCCATTCAGCATAACCGGCAAGCACAGCAGATATGGGGAAGCTACACAGCCCTCAGCCCTGCTGGACCAGCAAACCCCCTTGGAGAAGCCCATTAGCCACACCAGGTTGCCACCGTTATCCTGTTTTCCAGAGCTGGCCTTGCTGTTGAGAAACAAAGCTGGCATTGAGGGGGAATTCAGCTCCCAGGGCTGCGGGTGCTGCTTTTAACAGAGACGACAAAATAAAGAAGAGAGTTTTGGTTACAGGGTGCAGAATAACCTGTAAATTGTTGTTTATAGGGCTGGTTAAGTGCCCTATCAATACAAATAGTGGCAATGACTGGAGACTGGTGGGCTGTACTGGGGAGGAAGGTGAGATGCTGTGGCAGGGAAAGCATTTGTCCCTCCAGGGCTTTCTGCACACCAGGCACTTTTTAACTTAACTGATGCAGCCACTCACATGTTTTCAGGACCAGTCACTACCCACCACATATGAGGTGAGGTTTCTCTCATACCAGTGGGTTATTTCATGTTAGCAGGGTGTCCCCTACGGGCTTTTTTGTGGTTTTAATGGGTGTGAGGTTCAGCTGCTCCTCAAACTCCTGGTCCTGGACCTCTGGAGGTTGTGGGACACCCAGTGTCAGACACCAGAAATTGGACCAGGGGAGAATTAGTGAACCCGGGTAGACCAGCCATCCATGTCACCACAAGAGCCAAGGAATTTGCCAGTTAATTAACACAATACTATTAGGAGAAGGTCGGTGGCTTGGGGAGAAGCCTGCAGCCTTGTTGAGCTCTTTCCACAAGACTCTAACCCCTCAGTTAACCTGATGCTTTGACTCTGCTTTTCCCAGATCAAATTCCTGTCCAGTACAGTTCCTGCACTTGCAACTTCTATGTCAGATGAAGCCTTTAAGAGACCAGATTTTCAAACAGATGCAGGTCATGGTGATCTATCTAACAGAGAGGTGTCCCTTGCCGTCCCCAGGAGCCGGGATGGGAGGCCGGCAGACGGACAATGCTCCGTTTCACAGCTGCTGATTAAACTCTGATGACAATGCTCGGCAAAACGCCAAATTAATTAGCACTAGCCACACGATCTACAGGTCCCTTTTGGAGTTAAAAAAAAAAATCTAAGAATTTTCCAAATTCATTTTCGCACACCTCACTGGCCTGACATTTTCCCTTGAATTTGCTGTACCTGGAGCTGTGTCTCTCTTTCACAGGGGGCTTGTGCCATTTTTAGATGCCGTGAGTTTGAACGTGTGACAGAAGGATCTCTGAGCCTTTACAGCTCTTGGCCTTTCAGAGAAGATGGACTAATCTTTGGCTGATATTTAGCAGAGGCTTGCAGTGCTGCACACGACCTCCTGCTTGATATTGTTATGACCTTTCAGCTTCATTTGTGAGACCATGTCAAAGTTGTTTGATTTCAGTTCCTCTGCAGGACCTTCAAGCAGACTTTTTGTGCCATGGCAAATCACAGAACACCCAAATTAGCTGTTTCTGTACTTAAACAGCACGGAGGGAGAATGGCAAAGTGCTTGCCCAGTGCAGTGAGAACCGGGCTGGTGAATGCACCCTGTTTTACAGAGGAGGAGGTGGAAACTGGGCAGAGGACAGAGCTGGCCTGGGCAGCAGAAGTGGTAGGACGTGGACCCAGGGCTATACCCTCTCCTCTGCATATCTCTCATGAAAAGTTTTTTGTACAACTGCAGGTTTCTGCCATGCCATTCCCTTCCCCACTGCCTCTTGGTGACGCTTTGGGGAGCAAAGCCACCTCTTCCCCTTCCAGTCAAGGTCTCCTACATCACCCCATGCTTGCAGGTCATTTACAGGTATCACCCCACCCAGGGCTCCCACACCGATTAGTGTGTTACCATTGGTAGGAAGATGAACCAAAGAACAGGGCTGAGTTTCTACCAGTAGCAGCCTAGATACCCCTTTTTTGCCTTACATGAACCATTTTTTTCCAGCAGCATGCAGTTTTCTGCCCTGCAAACCATGGACACATATGACCAGGAGTAGGAAGATGCATCCTGGAGGGCACTGGGTTTTTTAGAATTTTACAATTTAAGAAATTGTAATTGGATCTTTTAGCTGGCCCAGAGGTTCCTGCTGGCTCCAGAGAGATGTCTTCATCTGCTCCAGACCGAGGAGGGACCACGCTTTCCCCTGTCAAACAGCTGGGATGGTGGGCTCATTCTCCAATTCTACTTTTTCCTTCAAGAGCCCCATGCTGGGAACTCCCTGCCTGTATCTTGCCTCCTGCCCTGCTCCACCAAGGGGCAAGCGTGGCTCACGGGGAGAGGGGAACAGGCAATAAACCTGGTTGATGGTCCCAGCCTGGACACTTACTCGTACTTTTTGTCTTTGGCACTTGCAGGGCAGGAACTGGCCAGTGCTGGGTCCCAGGCAGAGGTTTGTGCTTCTTCCCACAGCTTCAAAAATCCCACTGGAAGGGGGGAAAACAGCCCCTGCCCATCGTAGCTTGTCACCCAGGTGCACAGATGTACTCGACAGCGGACAACCTCACCGAGGGAGCATCCCAAATCAGTGCAAGCTCCCCAATCCCCACGTATATCATATTAAATCAACCTGTTGCCTGTTCTTCCCAGTGGAGCAAGGACTGCAACCGAGCACCAGGGATGCAGAGTGACCACATCCACTCTGGACACCTACGGATTTTTAGCCGGTGACCATCCCTGAGGCCAGATGGGAACCATAGGGAGCCCAATCGCTTCAGGTAACGCACCCGCAAGGAGAGACCCCATGGGGCAATGGGTACATCAGGAGAGACCCCATGGCTGAGGGTCTTGGGAGTACAGGGGCTGTGCATCTCGGCAAAGCAAGAGAGACCGGGAGGGTGATGGTGATGGCTATGAGGCTGGAGATGCACCCATCTGAGAGGGGCCAGGAGCATCTCAAAATTTCCCATCAGTCCAGAGCAAACAGACTGTACCATGCTCCTCCCCATGGGACACAAGAGCCTACCAGGAACCTGTGCGGTTGAGAAGCAGGAAAAAAAAAAAAAAAAAGCACTTTTTTTAGTTCCATGTGTGACCTCTAGGCCCCAAGGATTTTTACTAATTATTAAATTTCATTTATATATTTTGCTGTCTTCTTGGGGCGAAGGCTTTGCATTGCTGGGCTTGTATTGTTTCCGTTACAACCTGCTGGCGTCCAGAGAAACTTCAATTTAAATATCAGTCACACATTAAGGTCAGGCAGCTCAATTCCATTAAGAGGCGGCAAGACTCAACCTCCCTGTAATGAATGCTGCCCGTGCCTCCTAATGATACCAGCAGAGGAACTGGGAAGCACCAGCACAGAGTGATTGGCACCCCACTGACACCAGGGACCGCAAAATTGATTTTAAAAGTCCATTCATCTTCTACAAATCATGGCTTAAGTTTTCCTGACCTGTGACAAATCTGCATGAGCTTCAATTGAAGGATAGAGCCAAGAAGAGGAAAGAAAAAAAAAATAATCCACGAAAACCCTACAAAAAAAACCCCCAAAAGCAAGAAATAGATTTCAGCAGGGTTGCTCTGTCTCAGTTTCTAGTCCTCACCCCCAGCCATGTACTTCTGCCCATCACTTTATGAGCAAGGTTAAAGGTTTTTCATCCCACTGCCTGCCACAAAGAGCACATAGAGGATTTAAAGATACTACAGGATCCTCCCTGTCGCTGGACTCTTGGACCTTGGGTCAGGACAAGTCCACCCCAGTCAGACCTATTGGGTGCTAGTCTCCATCTGCTTTTGACAGCCCAACAGCCACCAACACTGGGACATCCACCTCCCACCCCCTGGGCTCTGTATCTGGCTGGGAAGAAGCTTTGAGGAGCTGGCAATTGCACGGCAATGAAGAAAATGAGAAATGAGCAATGAAGGTGCCCACCCCATTGCTTTCCCGACCTCTTCCAGCACGGCCCTGTGGCCGGTGGTCCACAACACTTGCAGTTTCTCTCCCTGCTTCTACAACGACATGGTGTAGCTGCTGTCACCCATGGCCAAAGCAGGACCTACAAAAACATCAGAAAATATGTTTCCTACTCTTCAGTACAATTAATTTAATCCCGAGGGTGCAGCCACCTCATGGCTACACCAGACCAGTACAAGCTGCAACTTCTTATAGAGCCTTAATTTATCAAAGCCCCATTCAGATACCAAGGTGAGGATGTTCTCCACCACGTAACACAACAACATGGAGAAGAAGCTGACTTGGGCTGAAGTCACGAGTTGTTCTGCTGAAGCAAGATGACGATTTTAGTTGTGTGTGACTACCCAAGGTCTAACCAGCTCTGTGCCCAACACCATCGTTTCAGAGACCTTTCAAAACTGTAATCAGGATGAGGGAGAAGAGGAGGTGAGGAAGAGGATGAAATAGGACTTTAAGGCACTACCACAGCATAAGAAGTCTGGGTTTCAGGCTGTAAGCTGTCACGTCATTATTGCTGAGCATTTGGGAGGTTTATAATAGCTCTTTTACTCTGTAAAAATCATCCTTCCTGAAGGAAAACATTTATTCCACTCAAATACAAATAAGAGTTAAATACAGGCAGATCAGTTTAACAGTGTAGTTATGCCTATTAAAGCGACTGTAAAACTAACATCAAGGCATTTCACATTAATTCCCTCTCAGCGACTCCAGATCTGATTTACTTCGACAAATCCCCTGCTGTTGAGAAGTGGCCACAAGTCTCCATGGCCCTGTATCAGCTGGCATTGCAAAAAGTCACTGTCGGACTCAAAAAGTCAAGATCTGTCAGCTACGTGGGGAAAGCAAACTTATCAATCAGAGCAGCTAGATAAAGAAGTCGTACAGTTAGTGTCAGCAGCCAGGTTTTCCCCCAGATCATCATTTTTAAGCAGATTTCATAGAGGAAATGGGGCCTGAATCACTCTTCCCACTACTGCAGTGGGTGACCTTGGGAAAATGCCTCCCTGTGGTACAAAACAAAATAATGTTAAAACCATTCTGGAAAAAAAAAAAAACCAAACAAAACCAAAACACATATATATGTGTCTGTTACACCAAGAAAGAATTGAGGTTTTTATTTTTCATCCAAAAATCTCAGCTTTGTCAGCTTTCTATTTCATTTTAAATCTATGTCCTGAAGAAAGCAGGGATATCTGACCAAGATTTTATGGCTAAATAAAATTCTTCAGACATCTCCTGTAACACACTTCCTCAGTAGTGGCCACAGAAAGGAGGATGAAAACCAGAAATCCACTTTTCCCCATCCACACTTACATTTTCCCAGGAATTTTACCTACAAAGGAGCAGAATTGTCTGCATATGCCTTGTTCCCTGAATTTTATACCAGGTGGCCAGCGAGATGGGCACTGGTATGTTGCACAGATGGAGAAAAGAAGGTGGGAGACCAAAAGCACTTACTCAACCTTAGCGAAGACCAGAGGGTCCAAGTGGGGATCTGCGGAGCTGGCGGTCACCTTGTTGTGCCCACTGCCCACCTGGACCCACATGTGTCCTTTGGGTAAGCACAAACACGGCCAACACTTTGGAGAGAGCAGGTTTCTGCTCCGGGTGTTGGACACAGCCCAGCTGCTTGGCCTCGGACCAGACCCGTGGTGGTTTAGGGGTCTTCCCCATGCAGATGTGGCCGTGGAAGTGGATATCCCTACCCATAGAAAATCCCCTTGTTTGGAGGGGATGACCCCAGTGCAGAATGGAAGGGAAGCATCCAACATTGAAGTTTATGGCAGGCGAGAGCACATCTGCACCCCTGTCCACGCCATCTGACTGCCCATCCAGCCCTAGGAGTGGGTGTACCCCCAGGGACTGCTGACCAGAGAGCAGGGACCACCGAGGTGTTGTCATCTCCATCCCTGAATATATCCCAGACTTGGCTGGGCAAGACCCTGAGACATTCAGTAACTGTGAATGTAGCCCTGCCTTGAGCAAGAAGCTGGACCAAAGACTTCCAGAGGTCCCTTCCCCACTGAATTATTCTGCAACTATATCAGCCAGTAGAAGATGCTTTTTTTTTTTTTTTTTTTTTAAGAGCATCTTCTGGGGCAGCTGGGTATGTGCCTCCACATTACAGCTCTTAAAGCACCACCAACATGGAAAAAGTCTCCTCAACCCTCGTAAGGGGTGTTCTTGTAAATGCACACACACACGCAGAGAGTGGTGCAGCACTTCTGCATCACGAGGAGAGCAGGCTTCACTCAAAGACTGGAATGAAAATAATCCTAGATGTGCATTTTCCATTTATATTGTCAGTTCACAGTGTAACTGAACCTTCAGAGAAAGCAAAAAAAGATTACAAGATTTTTTCACAGCGCTAATGGCTGAATCCAGGAGAAGACTTCTGCCCAAGTTTAAATAATACAGCATGAAAAACACTAACCCATGTAATGTCCGTTGGATGGTGGTTCTGGCAGATATCAAGTAGAAGAGAGAAAAGCAGCAAATACAGAGGTGTATTTCGGAGTCAACCCAGCTCTGGGAAAAAAAAATAACATCTGTTCAAGCCACAAAATCTGTTGACTCCTCAGAGCTCCCAGTTACAAACAAAAAGGAATTAAAGTTGGGATCTGAACTTCTCAGTGATGTTAATTAAAGCCTGGCGCCTCTAGAGCGCCAGCCGAGCCGCACGCTGCATTTCTAAAATTTCTTCCGTGCTTTTGAGAAAGATGGACTACAAAGCATCTAATCCTGTTCCTCCATTCAGAAGAAGCATTTTGACCAAGCAAATCAAACCCAGCTCTATTAGGAGGTGCTGGTTGGCTCAGAAGTTGCCCGAGATTTGGCAGATCTGCAAACATCTAGCCCCAAAGAGATGCCTGCAGGCAGTCCCCAAGCCCTGAATACCCTCACACAGAAAGCTGGATGGGCAAAATCCTGACTCTTGACATTTTACAGTGGGATCATTCTTATTTTTTAGAGAAACAACAAAAGCTGTATGGATGGCAAACTTCCTCCAGGACAGGTCATTTACTCTTCTGATCCATTGGAGTATATGGATTTTGCTCTCCGTGTTTCAGGGTAGCAGCACAGCAGTGTAAAGCCCCACTACCATTAACCTGTTTGTAGTTTTAAATGCAGACATGCTCTGGTATTACAGGTGCAGCTTGGGCAGAGTTGCCGAACTCCTGAATGCCCCATTTTCTCGATGACAAGTGGTGGCTCATTCAACCAAAGCGCCCAGCCCTTCAGAGCAGCTCAGCTTGCCTGACAAAAGTCTTCTTTTCTCTTAATATTGTGGAAACCAGTCAATGGCCACCCCCAACCCCTGCCCAGCTTGGATGCGGTGGAGACCCACAGTTCTCCTAACCATTACTAAGCCACACGGACAAGAATCCCCAGCCCGTGGTGTGGGATCTCTCTGTGTGTGTTGCTGCTTTTCTTTGATTTTCTGGTCCATCACCCACTGCCCTGAGAGCCTCCCGGGCTTCCTACTGTGTGTTGCCCTCCCTCCTCCACCATCACCCAGCACTTCCACACAAAAGCTCAGCTAAAACCTTTGCACAGATGCAAATTTACCAGGAAATTTAAGCCCTGCTCTTTGGAGAGAGCAGGACACCAGAGGTGAAAGCCACTTTCCTCACCGTGGAAGGTGGTATGCACGTGGACACGCAAAGAAAGCAACTCCTACAGCTGAAGGTCTGCACCACAGCCAACCCCAAACCCCAGGAGACATGGGGAGCAGACCCCTCACGGCAGGCACCGATAAGAACAAAGCACATTTTCATTGGCTTTTTGGTGTCGGAACCTTGGCAAACACTTTGCATTTTCATGTTACTGTTGTGTTCTAGGCTTTTATCCCTTTTTCTTTTTTTGATCACAAAGTTTCATTATATTTGTTGGCTTTCTCAAAGCTCCAGCTCCCTGGCGTGATGCAAAAGTGTGTGCATCACTAGAAACAGGCTTGTTCTTTATGCTAAAGAAAAAAAAAGAAAAGCAAGCAGGAGCTGGGTCTATTCATGGGCTGGAGAGGAACGTTTCAGCTCAGGGCAGAGGGTGCCAACTCTGCACACCCACCCGCTCCGTTAAACTTACCTCCAACGGGCTGCATTCAAAAAGGACTCCCCAAAATCCTCTGCAGAGGTGGCAGCTCCAAGCAGGGTTAGTTGTTGGGTGCCCTGGTACATCCCTCCTCCCCTGTACCACCCACCCGCCTGGCCCTGGTTCGCAGGAGGGTCCCAGCATCTCTTTGATGCCTTTTGGGTCTCACGCTGGCCTGGATGTCACCTTCCTCCCCAAGGGATGCTGCCAGTGAGTTGGGTTTCTGCAAAGCACATCCATCCCCCTGTTTCCCATTTGAATCACAGAGCATTGGGAAGGAGCCCTTGCTGCCTCCCCATTCCCACCACGGGGCCAGAAAGCTGTGACCAGTTGTGCCAGTGCACCAAAAACAGGAGGTGGGGGAGACGAGAGGCACCAGTGCTCCCTGTTCAACGTGATGAAAGAGCAACAGCACTTTCGCCCAGGTACTTTCTGCAAAGCATCCCTCAAAACCACCCCCCGCCTCTAAACGTAATATTTTCTAGAAGTGACGCCAGGTGAGGGGTGTATACCTAGAACCCACTCAGCACCACACCACAATGCTCCTTTCCCCTGGCCAAATGACCGACATGACCATGCTTTAAAGCTAGGGCTCCAATTACGAGATAGACGTCCCCACCACTGCGTTCCCAACACATTATTACAGCATCAATCACAGCCATCTCCCGATGCAGCGGCCAAAGGACAGCACTTGTTCTTCAGCCTCCTCATCCCTTCAGCCCATACAGGGCTCTCAAGGAGGTTCTCCATCTTCTGGACACACCATCCCATGGAGAGCAGTGCCTTACCCTCCCCTCCATCAACACACACCAGACCAGCATGCTTGAGCATCTCAAGTGTTTCCAGCAGGTTTGAGCCCTGCAGCCAGCACCAGCCCTGAGGAAGACTTTGGTGCCTGGGCAATGAATGCAAGGAAGGAGCAATTCAGAAAACCCCATCGCATCCATGGGGGAAAACATGGCAGATATTTAAAAATGTGGTGGGAAAAGAGAGGTAGAGGTGAAGAAATCAAGTGAAGGTAATACCAACAGCAGTGCTGGCCAGGAGGACCATATATATATATGGCATATAACCAGCCTCATAATGCATTTGCCAAAGAGCAGCAAATGTTGTGTCTCTACAGAGAGCCAAAGGATGGGCCTAAGCCTGGGTCTGCCAGCACCAAAGTCAGCCCAGGCTGAAAAAACCTCCTCTCATTGCTTAGTTTCTAACAGAAAAAGGTCCAACAAGCAATGCGGGGCTGTGGACAAGGAATCCTAGGATAAGGACAGGAGTTCCACACAGCTGGTCTCGCACAGTCTGGACGAAGGCATGAGCCAGTGTAACATATCCCCCAAAATGCTACGAGCTTCCTGGATGTTGTTGAAATCTGGCCTTTGATTTTGTTAAAGGGGCTCAAAATTGCTTGTTACGGGAAGAACAGTCACACTGAACACCAAGCAAACACACTTTGGCTTCCTTCACAGCACCCAAACTCCTTTCAGGAGGAGCTGTTTTCTTCCCAAGGGGCAGGGGGGGATTTACCTCCCCTCCCCTCGGTCCATGTCCTATTTTTCTAAGCTTGTAACTACCTCCTGGTAATATTTTCCTTCCCCAGAACATCCCTATAGAAGAAGCACCTGGATGGTATCATGTGCCATCTGGATCTGGCAATATAGGAGTCCCCTTGCACATGACACAGGGCACGATGATACGTCCTTATCTCCAGGGTGCTTCTATGGTCTCCTTTGGCAAAACACCCAGGATTTCCACCGGTAAGTTTGTAATTGCATGCGCCAGATTTTCCTACTCAAATCCACCATGGAGAAGGTGCTGTTTGTCTCTGAAGGCTGAAGTAGCTCAGGCGGATGAGCCCAGCGAGGAGCAAAGCAGCGGTTGCACATCCCGTTCGAGACCTCAGCTCTCATTTTCATTTTGGAAACCCCCTCTGGTCCTCACAAGTCTGGAAACCCACCCTCGTTGCTAGTAGAGGCGAGAAGGAAGGAAAGGCAGGGGCTGACATGACCTCCCTCGTTTTGTAAGGGGACAACTACATTTTGCAACCTCCTGCACTGGGAACACAGCCTTTGCTTCTCCAAGGCTCATCTCAGGCATTAAAGCACTTTCTGTTGATTAAATAAACCCAATTTCTGCACACAATAAAATCACAACGTGGTTTCACAGTACAAGAACACAGAGGACTGCAGCGGTCTATTCCTGACCATTGCATACTTTCCAAGTAAGTAGAAAGCACCAAATCCGTCTCTTGGATATGAAAAAAATTACATCCAGGTGAAACATTTCTGTACAAAAAAACCCAGCTGAAAGATTATGATGAATTGGTTTTATTCCCTGCACCCAGTTGATGCCGTTTCATTTTCTGCCATAAGATAGCATTTCACTTCGGGGGTTGCAGCCTATTTCATCTCACTTCAAATGAACCATTTAAAAGCCTCCCCCCGGCTTACCCCTCCCCATTTTGCTGAAAAACTCAAAGACAATATAAAGCCAGGAAAATAAATTTTCAGCCAATGAACCGGAAAATAATCATCACCATCAAAACCAGATATCTCTGTTCTCATGTAGCTCTAGTCCCCGGCAGCTCAGGTCAATAGAAGTGCCATCACCTGAGCTGCTGGTCCACCACCCATCGGTCACCCATGCACCTCCCCACTGGGGCACGACATCCCTTGCTTCGGGGCCCAGTTCCCATGAAATACCATATTTTGAGCCTGCAGCTTCAAGGAACAACCTCAGAGACAAGAGTCCGGCCACTGCTAGTTAATTTAATGTGGAAGGGGGTCAGGCAGAGAGCTGAGCAACAGATTAAGGATGGGTGATGGGTTTTGCTGCTGCTTTGATAAGAGCAGGAAAGTATAGAATTATTTAGGCTGGAAAAGACCTTTAAGACCATCGAGTCTGACCGTAAACCTAGCACTGCCAAGTCCACCGCTAAACCATGTCCCTAAGCACCACATCTACACGTCTTTTAGATACCTCCAGGGATGGTGACTCAACAACTTCCCTGGGCAGCCTGCTCCAAGTGAAGAAATCTTTCCTAATATCCCATCTAAACCTCCCCTGGCGCAACTTGAGACCACTTACTATTGTTCTATTGCTTGTTATTTGTGAGAAGAGACCAACTCCAACCCCCTTTCAGGTAGTTGTAGAGGGCAATGAGGTCTCCCCTCAGCCTCCTTTTCTCCAGACTAAACAACCCCAGTTCCCTCAGCCGCTCCTCGTAAGACTTGTGCTCCAGACCCTTCACCAGCTTCGTTGCCCTTCTCTGGACACGCTCCAGCACCTCAATGTCTGTCTTGTAGTGAGGGGCCCAAAACCAAGCACAGGATTTGAGGTGCAGCCTCACCAGCGCCGAGTACAGGGGGATGATCCCTTCCCTGCTCCTGCTGGCCACACCATTTCTGACACAAGCCAGGATGCCGTTGGCCTTCTTGGCCACCTGGGCACACTGCTGGCTCATACTCAGCCAGCTGTCAACCAGCACCCCCAGGTCCTTCTCACTCCCCGGACTGGGGGTCACCCTTCAGCCCTTGCAGATGGGAGGTTGAGGGGCTCCATCTCCCCACATCCCCCCAACCTCCAGCTGCCTCATGGCCACCCGGATTCACCCAGGTTGTCATTTCCCACCCAGGGCAGATTCACGCACTGGCGATCAAAATGCCAGACGGCGTAGGTCAGCCTGCAGCACCTGCCCAGGTTTGTTGCCACCTCCAGGCGCTCCCAGATCTGCGCTTAACACACGATATAACCATTATCTCAGGTTCTGCGTTGGCCAAGATTGAGTTAATTTTCCCCAGAGCAGCCCTCCTAGCACCATCCCTCGCATTGGCAGCTAGGAAGGTGTTGATGACACACCAGTGTTTTGGCTACTGCTGAGCAGTGCTCCCACAGCATCAAGGTTGTCTCTCCCTCCCTCACCAGTAGGCTGGGGGTGGGCAAGATCTTGGGAGAGAACATGGCCAGGACAGCTGACCCAAACGGACCAAAGGGATATTCCATACCATACGATGTCTGCTTAGCAATAAAAGCCAAGAGAAAGGAGGAGGAGGAGGGGGGAGGCATTCGTTATTATGACATTTCTCTCCCAGAGTAACTGCTATGCGTAATGAAGCCCGGCTTCCCGGGAAGTTGCTGGACACGGCCTGCTGATGGGAAGTAGAAAACAAATCTTTTGTTTTCCTTTTCTTCCACACACAGCCTTTGCTTTTGCTTTATTAAACTGTCTTTATCTTGACCCACGAGTTCTTTTCCATCTCATTTTCTCCCCACCCTATCCTGCTGAGGAGGACAGTGATAGAGCGGCTTGGTGGGCACCTGGTGTCCAGCCAAGGTTAACAACCCACTACAGGTTCGTACAGAAATTTCCCGCTCAGGCCAACGAGGGCTGAGCAAAAAACAGCTCGATAAGTGCTTTTGGTACACGTCAGATAAGAGCTACCTGCAGCCCATCGATCTCCAAGGAGGCTCTGCCCAGAGCAGCAGTGTACAGAGGGAATTTGGGGCTGCCAACGGGCTTTGCAGGTGGCCAGCGTGGGAGGGGACCCTTTTGTATAGGGTTGCACACAACTGAGACATTCACTATTAAAAAAAAAAAAAAAAAAAGCCTTGTAACCCTAAGTCCACTCACGTCATGCTATCTCTGCACAGAAAGCCTCCTCGTTCCTTATCTCAGTCCCCGGAGATTTGCTTGATATCACAAATACTGGCTGGACAAGATAAGGCTTATTCCAACATGCTGGTTGCTCCTAACATCTATAAAGCCTCATCATGATGGACCTGAATAGACCAGTGCCTGGGGATGCTACATCTCACCTGTTTTCATTCCACCCCTGCTCTTTTCCAGATGTTTTGAGCAAATATTGTGAGGTTTCTTCCCCATTTTCATACCTTAGACACCCATCTTCAAACCCCACCAACACCCCCACAGGTGTTGGAGAGCAGAGACCAAAGACGCTCAATTTTGGCTAACCAAAGCTTAATCTATTCCTGGTCCCTTCCGGCTCCTAGCGTTGAGGGAACTTCTTAATTTCAATTAGCCATTCGTGCAGTAAACCCGCCCCGAGGAGGAGGCGAGCTGTCAGGATCCGACCCTCCAGGGCTTACCACCGTGGTAATGTGAAACCAGGCACGCCGGCGACAAGATGTTTATAGCCCAGTGATTCATAATACTGCAGAGTTTGCAGGAAATGTAACACCATTCATGATTAAGAAATGCTCTTGTTTTCTGCTAAATATATAAAATAATCACTCATCCCCTGAGCAGCAGATGCAAATTATACATAGTATTAGCCTCATATGCCAACCGCTATAATTCCGGTGCAGCATGAAGCCGTTCCCCAAGGCTCTAGAAGTCCCTTAATCTGCCTTTTGACGTCAGATGACAAATTTCTTGCCTGGGGTCATTAACGGGATGACTAATGAAAGCTGATAAGTGAATTTACAAATGAAATTAAAGATATTAATATTAAAGGCCAGGCTACAAGAAAGAGAAATGTGGATTTAGCAAACCACAACAAGAAGCACGGTAATCTGCATGAGATTTACAGGTCCTTTCCTGCCAGGCAAATTATGGACACGGTATTTTCCACCTGGAGGTTTTGGAAACTGCCAGGCTTGACGGACACCTCTCCTGAAGCATTAGCAACCCCATTACCTTCAGACACTGCCTGAGATTTAAAAAACTCCTGCTCAAGTTTGCCAGCAAACGCCACGCCACTGATAGTCTTGCGAAGATAACTGCATCACCAAATCCTCACGCAAACAAAATACCTTTAGACTGCGGTCAGTTTGCTGCCAATTACTTTAAAAAAACCAAAACAACAACAACAAAAAAACCCCAACCACCTCAAACCAGATTCTCATCTTACTCATCCCAGCATAAACGCCAAGCAACTCTTTTAAAAGTTGAGGACTTATTTTGGATTTATGCACGTATGAACAAGTTCAGACCTTTGCAGCTCAGTGTCCGATCCCCCGTCCAGGCAGTTTCATCACGAAGCCACGGCTCATTTCTGACTCCAGCTGCTCCTCATTGAGGTTTAGGGCTCCCAGGAGAGTCTATTTAAATCTCAGCTCCCACCAGCTGATGATGATCAGCCCCAAATGGACCAAACATCCTCCGCTGCCCTGAGGAGCACAGGCAAATGAGATCCTACCCAATGCTGCAGGAGAACAGGCACCTCCTCTGCTATCAAAAAAAAGAGGAAAAAGCTTCCTTCTGTCTGTAGATGCCCAGTTTTCAAGCAGTCTTCTCATGGAAACAGGTTAGTTGGGCAAGCGCTCGTGAGCGGTGCCTCGCCACGCACCCACAGCTTCCAAAAAAAACCAAGATCCCTTTGGATATCTCAGCACCTTGAGCTAGCAGCATGACTGAAGGAAGAGTCAGATGCCACCAGGAGAATGAGAAAGGCCAGAGACACAACACAGAGCACGGCTGGGGAGGGCACATTTGCTATGGGGATGTTTCCCAATCCCACCCTTCACTGGAAGAGCCCGACATGGGGAGCAGCTGCAGCACAACGGATGCCCAAGGGACCATGTTTCTGAATGTCTTTTAGAGACCCTCTCAAGCCTGAAGAAAAAAAGAGCAGGTTTTCAGAGCAGCTCCTAACTCAGCCCCAGTGTTGGGTGCCTGGACATGTAGCCTGGTGGGCTGTCCTGTTCCACCAGAGTCCTGCTCAAGGTCCCTTCAAAGAAGTCCCAGAAGGTAACCACGGCCGGGCTTTCTCCTTGTTTAGGGAAATAGCTGCTCCTTGTACCATTCGGGGATGGAGATGGAGGTACGACACACGGTAACAGCTCCGCAGCATCGCTTGAGCCCCCCCAGGGAAAGACAGCAACGGCCAGTGGCTCCATCTAAGCCGATGGTCACCCACACCTCGGAGGGTCACCCACATCTCGTAGTGTCACCTCCAGGCAGGGCAGCCGCTGTGAGCGGCCGGGAGCACAGGGATGCGGTGCGAGAGACAGAGACATCCAGGTCCTTCTCCAAGCTACCCACCTCCTCGTCCAAACATCTCCCCACAAGCACGTCCTCACTTCAGAGGGCCCCAAGCTGCCCCTTATTGCCTCTCCCCATAACCTGCATCTTCTCTGCTTCCAGCACTTGCTTTGCTCCTCACCCCGCTGGGCTTAATCACTCAAACCAAAGCGATAACGTTCATTAAAGAGCTGCGAGCCATACGACTTTCCTGCAGGCACGTTTTGCAGCTTTTAAAGGGAGGGAGAGAAAACAACAGCGGTTAAGGACACTTACCAAGAGGGACCCAGGACAGCGCGTGCCAACCAGCCCAACCCAGCTGGGGCTGGGAAATGTAAAGGACCAGCAGGCAGGAAAATGGGTGAGAAAAAGGCCCTGGGAGACTGCAAAACTGAGCAGAGGAGGAGCAGAAAGGGTTAAGCAGAGGTGGTGGGGAGGCATGGAGCAGACATGGATTTTCTTTCCCTTCGTCCTGGCTGCTGCCGAACTCTGCCCGCCGGCACAGGAGCCCGGTCCCTGCCACCACCAGGATCTGTCGCTCCGGCTGAAAAGCGATTGGGGGCTTTTTTATTTTAGAGGGGGAATTTAGCCATTCCCCAAAGACCCCATTTTCTCCCTAAGAAGGTTTAGGAGTAAGACAAGACCACGCAAGGATTTGACTGGGGGATCTCCCGTGGAGTCCTGTACAGAGCCGTTTGGGAAACCGCAAGCTCCCTGCCAACCCCGACTGCAGACCGACCTGCTCCGTCTCCCTGAATTGAACCCAAAAAGGGAGAAAATTATCATTTTCCCCACTGGCTCTTGGGCCCACTCTCACTGCTCACCTGCGGGTCCCTGCCCTGGCCCCACGGCAGCCACACATCGCCCTTCTCCTTCCCAAACCACCGCAGCAGCCGAAAAAACCTCCCGAGCGTCGTAGCCGACTTCTGAGTTTTGAGCACCAAGTTTGCCACAAGCAGCAATTTGAAGCTCTACTTCATATACTACCCTTCCATCGAAAAGCCGTGTGCTATCGCCCAACTCCAAGAGCTGCAGGTTTATGTAGAAACACCCAAAATACCGTGAGATGCCCAAGAGTCACGACGTTTGGCGGTGCCATCACACCTCTCCCAATTGCCAAACCAACTCTGGTCTTGGAGGTTACGGATATCGGAGATGCTCTAGACGTAGGAGAAGACCTTTTGCAAAGTCTCCCCTTGCATTTCGGGCACGTTTATTTAATTCTTCCCAAAACGAGTGCTGCTGGGTTAAGGGTGGGAAAGGCTTTTCTCTGCGGACCTGCTGCAGCGCGCGTCCCTTTTTTAACACCTCTAGAGATAAGGATCTTCCAGTTTGGACATGAGGCGGCCCCAGCGCACGGTTTGGGTTTAAACCACCACGTAAAGGGGCCGGAGGGGATGCCCGTGCCCTCACTACCTGGCGTCGTGCCCCGTAGAGCCCCCCGAAAGACCCGTCCTCGCTTCTCCTTCCACCCCTGCACCTCCGTCTGGTCCGTGGAGAGGGATGAGCCGGTCTTGGATGTCACACGTGCTCCCCGTGGCCCTTGGGAGGGGTTTCTCCTAAATTTTTGGGAAGGCGGGGCTCCCCACGCTTGCCCCAGCAGCGCTCCGCCCTCCTCTTTCAGCTAACGAGGTGCTCCCCAAATTACGAGCAGGGTTTAAAACGACAACAAAAAAAAAAGGAAGCTCAGACTTACTCTAGGAAAGGCCTTCCAGGAGGTTCACGGAGGAGGACTCGGAGAGGACCGAGGCCGGAGACGGTTACGGCAGCATCCCGGCGCCTACGGATCTCACCCCCCCCTTCCCCAGTTTTGGCACCCCACGCTCTGTCCAGGATGCACCCAGCGGTGCCGGACCGTGTCCCCACCACCTCGTACCCCCCCCAAACCGGAGCAGCTCCTGGGTTTTGTGGCAAACCCCCCCCCCCCACCCCAAAACCTCCCCTCCCTCCGCTTCGCAGCTGCCTTTGCTTTCTCGCTCGGGCACCAACTCACCGGTTCTTAAATAACACACTTCCACGGGGCCAGATCCGCACACAGCAAGGTAAATCCGGATCAGCTTTCGTTAGACTTTGCTGATAATTCCCGATATGAGCAAAACGTGACCGCTATTTGTTTATCTTTTTCTTAAAAGCGATGGAAACTGTGACAGCACCCCAAACCCCGTGTGAGGGACAGATGGGTCCAGCTCCCCTTCGGCACCGTTAAATGCACGCAGATGTGTATAAGACCTTTACACGACCCTTATAGAAATGAATCTCGGAGCCCGTTTTGTGTGTGTTTGGGATTATCCACCTCCCTGTTATTGAAAGAAGTTATTTAAAGCAGCCCGGGAATACAGGTTGGTGCTAGAGAGATGTATAGGCTTTATAGAAATCACTGCATGTGCCTCCACACCCACAGCAGCACCATCAGCACGTGACTCGTCTTGGATTTCCTCAGCCCGCGATGCTAAAATAAAAAAAGATTATTTTCTCGCTACCAGGTGGCTTTTCAAGACTCGGAGCGTCAAAGGAATTAAGCCATTAAATTGTGGATGCATTTGATGGATTATGAGCTATGAAAGCCTGATAGTTACTGACTAATAAGGCTGGGAGGTGGAGTGGGGGGGGGAGGAAATGTTTCCTCTTGTAAGAACGTGTTTCTAACAAGACAGGTCAAAATATGATGCGGATGATAAATTGCTTAGTACCAGTTGCCATTAACCCAGCAGCTTTCCGTATTATTAGATTACCAAGGCATCCTCAGAGCATACTGACCAAACAGTTTTGCTCTGTATTAGCACTAATTTGCGGAAGAAAATCTGGGGGGGGGTGGGGGGTTATTACGCTCGCTGCAGTGAATCCGCTGCTCCTAACAAAGGGGCAGCTGCCGGCAGGTGTCCGTAGCGCGAGGTACGTTTCGGAAGGGACCGGGGTTTATCCGTGTCAGGGTTTCGGGGTCGGGTAGAGGAGGGGAAGGGATGTTCATTTTTTTTTTCCACGCCATAACCCGAATCTCATTGTCTCATGTGGGGTGGGGGTTGAATTTCAATAGATAAATAAATAAATAAATAAATAAATAAATAATAAAATAAAGGGGGGGGAGGAAGGAAAAAAAAAAAAAAAATCACATTGGAAAATGATCAGCCCCAACAGGCATGCACGTCTCCCTTCATGCAAGCGAGAAGCACAGCCTCCCTCCTCGGGATGCGTACGGGGACATGTGTCACGCACGGAGCTCAGCGCTGGCCCGGGGCGAGGATGGAGCGAGAACAAAGGGGCCACAGCATACACTACATCCAAGGGGGGGGGAAAGCAGGGGGGCAACCCGCTTGTGCTCATACAGGGAAGGGGAACAGGATGGCCAAACAGTCATCGAGATACACGGAAAAGGAAATATGGAGAAGGAAATAATAAATAAATGGGTTTTTAAAAAAATAAAATAAAAAATAAATATATAACGACAAAATCAACCAAACTCAGGATAAAGCTAGGAGGGAGGTGGAAAGGCACGGCCTTGCAAAATGATGCGTCTCTTCGAGGGATGCTGGGGTGAGGCAGGGCGGGTTGCTGGAGCCACTTGCTTTTGTTTTGTTTGCTAGTGGCTCCTCTTGAAATTTTAGCGGTGGAAACCACCGACCTGCTGAATTTGTCTTCCTCTCATTAAAGACAAATAACCAGTCCTGTGTCTCCCCCCCCTTCTGTGGAAATGCAATTAAGAGAAGATGCTTCCCCTCCCTCCCAAAACCCCAGCCCCATCTCCTACTTTTGGTAGCCCTGACTTTCCTCAGTTTCTGCTGGCATCCAAACCGAAATTGGGAGGTTTTACAGGACCATTTTGCAGACCTGGGAAAGAAGGTCTGGCGCAGGAACAAGGAGAGGTGACCGGTATTATTATCGCTTTGCAGCTGCAGCAAAACTGCTCGCTGACCGCAATTTGGTTGTCCATCCCTCCCTGCTTCCAACATTTTAAGGTTCCCGGTGACTTTCTCCCAACCCCACGGTTTGGTCTTTTGACCAAATCGGGTTATTCAGAAGATGGTGGGCCTGGAGGCTTCAAGCAGGAAAATGTAGTTACAACATTAGCAGCTGGGACGGTTTTACGAGCCCTGCCTTGCAGGGGTCTAGTGAAGATATTTATAGCGTGCCAGTCGCCACGGGACCGAGGCACGGCAACTTCTCGCCTAGCAGATGGTGGGCAGGGCACTCGCATATATGTATATGTTTAAATATACAGCTAATAGATTAAAGGGATTTTTTTTCTCCCCCCAGGTTTATTTACCTCTTGTTAATCAGAGTTTAAAAAAAAGAAAAAGAAAATAATAATTCCCCCCATCCATCCGGAGGTCGTCCCTCTCATTTTGGTATCAGTCTGGTAAGGAATGTGCAATGTTGTAACTAGAATGAAATAAGCAGCAGACCCTTCATCAAATATCTATCTTTTTTTTTTGATTAATAATGAGGGCTTGGATTTATACCCTTTTATTTTGGCTATTCTGCGGTAAAACAGAATTCTGCATCAGCACAACGGTAATACGGACTGTGCATCTAGGGAGTATGTACACACAGACTAATGCTGAGGGTAGATATGGGATAGGAGGAAAAAAAAAATGTATTAAAAAGCCCCCATATCTGCACTACAGGGAAAAAAATCCACTCACTCAAACCTCACGATGGGGGAAAGCAAGGAAAAAATCTAAACAGCAGGATACGACAATAAATGGGAAAACAGCAATAGAAAAAGCACACTAGGTTAATATAGGAAAACTAGTTTCTTTATTGAGAGATCGTATATTAGTATTAGTGGAATCGTGTGTAACAATGTCATCATGCACACAATACAAAAAGGCAAGGCCCACCATGCTATGGAAGGGCAACAGAACAAAAGCAGCGTACACTGAGCAGATGTATAGGCTACAGCACATTACATTTCAGCAGGGTATGTCTCTACAGAGAGATTTACATCAGAAACTAGGTAATGTAAAAAAATACAGACCATGCTTTAGTTTTAGTACAAGAAAAAGGTGAAGATACACAACCAAAGGATATTCGATACAGAAAATTACCCACAAAATAAGAACAGGAAGTAATTTAGCACAGCAGAAAAAAATGTTATCCCTGTTTAATGGAAAACCATTTTGCCAGTCGTCTCTTTTCGCAAGCAA
>NW_010973302.1:501714-552043 GCF_000737465.1 Haliaeetus leucocephalus | reverse complement strand
TGAGGGGCGGCCGCCGGCGGGAGTGGGGCCCGCGCTGTCCCCCTCCAGAGGAGGACGCCTGTGAGGCACGACCGCCGTCCGCCGATCCCTCCGTATGGACCTCATCCCTCCGTCCCTCGTCACCCCACACGCCTCGTCGTCCCTTCTGACACCCGTGGCCGCCGCGCGGGTGGGAAACGCGCGTCGAGCGGGGCGCGAAGCGAGAGGGACGGGCGGAGGGGGTCGTTCCCCCAGTCCCTCCAGCGGCCTGCTGTGTTGAGGGCCCAGTTGCTGACAGAACTTAACTGGTTGCGGGCGGCAGTGACCCTAAAATGGCTCCGGCCAAGTGCGGAGGCGTGCAGAGAGCTCGTGGAAAACCCTCACGGGGCTCAGAGCCGCCCTCCTCATGGGGAGAAGAACCCCCATGGCTTAAAGGAAGAAAATGACCCCCTCCTCCCCTGCACCCCCCAAAAAACCCCAACCAGGAGTTCATCCTCGTTTATTTAAAACTCGTAACGCAGCAGGAAAGGCCCTGGCACAAGGGAGGGGTTTCAGTCAGGCCGCGGGAAGCATCCTACCCATTTTTTGGGGTGTCCTTCCCACCTTAGCCAAACCCGGGGGTTGTTTTTTTGCCGGGCTTTTCCCGGCAGTGCCCGCCATCCCGCTGTGGGGAGCCCCTTAATCCGCGCTTAGCTTTATCCATCCCGTGCATCTGGCAGGTTTTAAGCGCTCGGCAGCTCCCCAACGTGTATGCGCGATGGATTTGTTCGCCTGGATTATTGCATTGGGTTTGTCGTTGGGTTTATTTTGTGTGGGTTTTTTGGGTTTTTTGGGGGGTTTTGGGTTTTTTTTTCCTGATCTGAATTAAAATGGGGGCTTGGCAACCTGGAGCTGTTTAACCCTTTCCCTCCCAGCCCTGCAGCCTGAGGGCAGTTGCCAGCCCTGCGGTGTGGGAAGGATTAACTTGATCCTCAGGCAGCAGGGACAGCTGCCTGCGCACCCTCGCTGCCTTCTTCAGAGCTGGGACAGCCACCCAAAAGGGCTCTTTTGGGTAAGTTTTCACACCACTGCTGCACCAAACTCCCCTCAAATGGGAACAGGAGCAGTTACAGGTGTCCACTGCCTCCCAGTGCCCACCCGATTGCATCCCAGTTTGGATTTTCCCTCCTGCCTTGCCCTCCCCAGTGTCTCCCAGGAGGCTGCACTGACTCCAGGAGGGATTTTAGCAAGGAAATTCTGGACCTTGTCCCACAATGTCACCACGCTGCTCTGAGCAATGCCCACACCACGGCTTGGCCAGCCCCAGATCTGCAATGCCCAATATTTGCAGGTAGCAGATGTCATCCCACCAGCACGAATATTTCCAAGGAAGGAGCAAACTTGTTTTTTGGGGTTTTTTTTCCATGCTTACGCTGTAACAAAACGCTTCCCGTGCCCTGTTTGTGGTGCAGCATGGAAAAATTACTGCTTTCCACCCATTTCTACCAGCAGCGAGAAATCGTTTCCAGCAGCAAGGTGCTTGAGCTCACTGTATTAAACACATCCTACAAAGGGACACTTCTTTAAGTGCTAAAAACGCCTGGAAGGTGTGATGTAGCCAAACCCACGCCTGAATCAACCAAGGAGAGCTTTCTACGGTGCCTCCACTCGCCCGTCCCCACTGTGACGCCTGCAGGACGGGCCCCAGGGGACTCCCAGGACATGCGTGTACCCTGAAAACCACCCCGACGTCCCCTCCATGGTCCCCTGAGACCGCTGCTGGCCCCGGGCCGGGGGTTGCAGCCCCACCACCGGCTCTGGTTGCCTTGGGCAGCTGCTTCCGTGGCCCCCGGGCCCCGCCGCGGCAGTTGTCGTGGGTATTTTGTGGGGCTCAGCCCTCGCCGCTGTTGCTTTTCATCTGTGCATGCTACCCCCCCTCCCGGGGACACCCGATCCATTGCTGGGGCTTTGCATGTCAATCAGATGCCGCCAGCACAGGTTGACGTTAAAATTAGCCCTTGGCTTCCTCCTGCCTGCATGGCCGGTGCCTGTTGGTGTCCCCCAGTGCAGCTTTCTGGGGTCCCAGCACCCCCAGTTTGGGGCATCCTCCCACTTTTGCCCCAAGCTCTCATTAAAAATTAACACCGTTAAATTCTTCTTCAGTGTGATGTTCTCCGGCCTCGTGGATGTCACGCGTGTCACCAGTGTACCTGTGGACTAGGTGTTTTGGAGATGCTACGGCACAGGCATTGAGGCACTGGGGATGTCTCACCTCTCGGTCCCACGGGAAAGGTTTCTCCCCTTATCCAGGCATGCACGGAGGATATTCAATAAATATAAATGTGATACAGAGCAGTTGAGAATTTCTGGGGCACATGTGGCGCATCAGCCACCATCCTTGGGCAGGTCTGGGGGTGACTGTAACTCTCAGCCCATTGCCACACCTGGCACTCACCCTTTGCCCACCTCAAAGCCCTCCGTAATTTCGATGTGATTACGGGGTTTTTCACCTTCTTCGCAAAATCGAGCTGGGTGAAATCCTTTGGGAAGTCACGATGGGATCAACCGGCTCAAAAACTGATGAGCCAATTTTCTTAAAACTTGGGCGGTTTTTGGCTGACCTCTGGCAGGACAGCGGAAGAGCCCCAGTGAAAGGCTTTTTCCAGCAGTTTTGAAGCCATGGTTTGCTCAAGAAGGACATCTTGCACTCCCAGAGGCCATTTTATGGCAGGGTGGGGAGCAATGGGATCGATGGCATGAAAAAATCCGATGCCTCACCCCTGGTAGGGATGAAGCACATGGACAGTGTGATGGCTTTGCTAGATGACGGTCTGAGGCTTTGATTATTTTATTTTCTGACCTTCAGCTACTCTTTGGATAATGATATCCTTGGCAGCACGTCTTGATGTCAGTGGTGATACCATCACAGTACGGTCATGGCTGGATCTTTAGTGGTGCTTCTAGGGCAAGGGTGGTGGGTCTTACAAACCCCACAAAGAAGAACAAGTTTGGGGTTTTGAGGGTCTCAAGTCTCAGATGGGGGGAGGCAAAAAGCCCGCTGGGCTTGGGACACCAGCACTGAAGAGGAGAACCTCCAGGGAAAAGTGACAGTGGAAAAATTAAAGGCAAAATGAAGAATGGATAGAGAAAGGGTGAAAAGGGAGGAGAAATCTCTCCAGCAAACACCATGGCATTGTACTGTGCCTGGGAGCAACAGCAACCCAAATCCAGGTGGGGAGCCAGAAAGTGGGGGGCCTCCTGGTTCACGAAAGGGCTTTGTTTGAGATTTAGTTACATATGCTTGTTTTGCTCCTTTATTTTCTGCCTCCCTGTAATTTTCTCTTGTGCTTTTTACCCCCTTTCTTTTTCTTTCTTTTCTCCAAAAAAAAAGAGGCAAAGTAGAGAAAATCATTATGCATTCGCTTAAAATGAAACATTTGAGCATTTCAATTTTCCAGTTATATGGGGACAAAATAAGAAAATGGGTAAAAAGTGTCAGATCCAAAGACCAGCCATTTAGGAGGCGAGAAAGAAAACATAGTACCCCTATTTTGCCAGAGATTTCAGATGTGCAGCCCAGGACTTTCTCTGGAGGAAAGCACGAGGTGATTTTTTTCCTCTTCCCCTGAGAGCAGGAATTTTTGGGAGCTCACAGCTGCTCAGAGGGACCCAGCACCCACCCAGTGCCCTCCCCAGCTCATTTCAAGAGGGATCACAGTTTATTGCGGCAAAGGGGATGGGGCGTCGCACATCCAGAGAAGGGCAGCGAAGGTGGTGAAGGGTCTGGAGCACAAGTCCTATGAGGAGTGGCTGAGGGAACTGGGGTTGTTTAGCCTGGAGAAGAGGAGGCTGAGGGGAGACCTCATTGCCCTCTACAACTACCTGAAGGGAGGTTGGAGAGAGGGGGGGGGTCGGTCTCTGCTCCCAAGTAACAAGCAATAGGACAAGAGGAAATAGCCTCAAGTTGTGCCAGGGGAGGTTTAGATTGGGTATTTGGAAAAATTTCTTCACCAAAAGGGTTATCAAGCATTGGAACAGGCTGCTCAGGGAAGTGGTTGAGTTCACATCCCTGGAGGTATCTAAAAGACGTGTAGATGTGGTGCTTAGGGACGTGGTTTAGTGGTGGACATGGCAGTGCTAGGTTAATGGTTGGACTCCATGATCGTAAAGGTCTTTTCCAACCTAAGCAATTCTATAATTCTATGATGCCCCCATTTATGTCTCATCATTTTGCTAAAATTGAATTATTTTGCTTCGAGGAATTTCATTCTCCGTTTGCACGGGTATGGCAGCCTACAGAATAAAGTCTGACACGTGATAGTTGTTGCAAAATGGGAACTGGCGATGTTTCACTGCATTGAGAATGGAGCAGGCTATTGGGGCTGATTAAATGCTTCCTTCGAATTACACTTTTAGGCGCACATCCTTGACGTCAACCCTGTGCCTCCCTATGGAGGTGGCAGGGATTGGGCTTTAGGATCTTTCACATCACATTATTTCAAGAAGAATGGCCCCAAATTCATCCTTTCTCCTCCATCCTGCCCATATTTTTGGGAAGCACAGGTTTTGGTGTGTTTTCCTTCGTGGTCCCCCAATGCTTTCCCCATCCCAGCATCCCACCAGCTCCCTGTGGCAGCAGCTTTGGGATGCAACTGCGGCCAGCGTGAGAGTTGGGGTGAACGGAAAGCCCTCTCCTGGCAGCGTGCTCAGCAGTAGCCCTCCTACAAAACCCCACAATTTCTACCACTAATCAAGGACGTTGCAATATTTTATTTAAGAAATCTGCTCCTTGCTCTCAAGGTGGCTTTGCAGCTAACCAAAAATAAGGCAAGGTCGACGACCCCTGTCTGCATTCCCAGATCTCGGGCTTGATACCCAGAGAAACGACCCTCCATCGGACTCATCAGTGGTTAATTACTTCAAAATCACAGCTGGGTAATTTAATTTTGGTGTTATGTCTGGATGATTTGATTTCTTTTGCTCTTCCTGGGGCCTGTTTCCCTGCCGTGGGATGGATGCTGGCCACGCAGGCAGGGTCTGGCCAAGGCAACGGAGTCCAGCATGGTCAGGAAAACCAAAAAATCTGCTGTTTTCACATCCACGAGCCTTTTTGCCTGGTTTGGGGGGCACTTTCCCCTATGCTGGGGGATGCAGTGGAGGGTGTGATGGCAGCCCAGAGCCCGTATCCTCCGGCTTTGGTGCCATCTAGTGCTTTCCTACAGGCTGCTTCCAGCCCAAGCTTTCTGAGCTAAAATGTCAGTGGCCAAATTACATTAAAAATCATAAATATTACCTCCTTTGCAGACCGGGTGCTGCTGAGAGCCCTCACCTCCATCCACACGACTCCCCCCTCAGCCTTTTTGTGGGGCTGGGAGCAGATCAGGCTGAGCCTAGAGCACCAGGAATTAAGGGGATTCCTCCCTGGAGCACAGGGAAGGGGGGAAAGTGGGTGTAAAGCTAATTTTGAAGGAGTTTTGAGAGCTTTTCTGAGCATTTTTAAGTCTTGCTATACCCTCGGGCAAGCTGAGAGCGCTGGTCCAGGGCAAGACCTCACATTGGTCATGGAAGGATGGGGGATCTCAGCATTACCCCTCCGAAAACTTGGCTGTTGCATGCGGTGCTGCTGCTTACCGGGGTATAAAGGATTATAATAACACTTTTTTGGATGGCAGGGAGCTCAGACTCTCCTGGAAGGCATGCTCCCTGCCTTGTGCCATGCCCAAGCAGGACTGCATTTAAAATTGCCCTAATTCTTCCTCTTAATGAGCAGCTGGAGGAAGGAGAGATTGTGCAAGGAGCCAGTGGTTCCACAGCTCCAAGTGGGATGGGGTTTTTTAATGGCCTGAGACTATGTTTTAGCAGCATCCCAGCCACAGAAAAGGTCCTCAGACACTCTCAGGAGGTGTGGAGCATAGTCAGGTGTGCACCAGGGGCTCATCCCCCTTTGGCAATGGAGGAGATGAACTAAACAGCATTTTCAACTTGCCAAGTCTTGTCCGAGACATGCGGTGAACTGCCTTTTGAAGTTACCCCTCTTCTCATTAGGATTTACTCACTCTGTTTTGTCTTCTGCTCTGGGTGTCTTAAACCACCAGCCTGCTCTTCACCTTCCCCACTGTTGACTTCTAATGGCTTGAGTCTGCCTTGGGTTATCCCAAACGCCACCCGCACCCATCTCCCCACCTCTGCAGGGGCCAGTGGTCTTCAAACCTAGGGGGAAGCCGCCCCGACTGATGAAAATAAGATGCAAAAAATAAAACCCAACTAAATGAAGAACAATAGCGAGACCAGTTTTGTATCTCCCTGCGGCAGCACACTGCTCTCCGGTCCCTTTGTCACGTCCCAGGCATCACGAGTCAGGGTCTGAGGTGGTGGCATGGGCTTAGTTGCACAAGAGGAGTCCAAGGGCTGTACTAGGGCTGTCTGATGCTCGTCATCAAGAATACATCTACAACACGCCCATGGCAAATGAGTGCATCAGCACATGTAAACACCCAGCCTTCAATTATTCAAGGGAAGGCATCTGCTTACTTGCTCCAGCCTAAGTAATGCATGATCATTTGAGCAGCTTCACACCTGCCCCGGAGCCAACAGACACCAAAAAGCCACAAGACTGTGTTAGGTGTTAAGAGATGGGTTGAGTGGTTATTTAGGACATCTTGGGGTTGTCGGAGCAAACCTCTGCCTGGCCCCGAGTACCTGGGGAAGGTCGTACTGTACATACACTGCTTCCCCTACACGCTCCGGGCTCCCACGTCTGGCTTTTCCCGGGCCAGACATGGTTTGTGGGCACAGAGTGACTCCCAGTGACTGGATTTTTTGTTGTTTCAGGGACTTTTTTTAATGAGAGCTATTTGGGAGGCTGGTTAGGCAAAGCACAGAAATGGGGGTGTTTCTACAAGCTGGTGCTCCCACATCTGATTGTCCGCCAGGATATTGTCTGGATAATCTCTACCTCTTACCTGTCCAGAGCTGAAAATAGTTCTCTGAAGAGCTCTGGTCCTCCCACAGACCCAAGGGTGAGTTCCTGTCACTACCTGTCCAGCCTAATGTTCAGCATGGGATTGGAAACCCGACACTAACAAGCCAAGAAAAGACCCACCATGCATAAAGAACCATCAGAAACAAAAATGATTTGACAAAATACCCAAACCTGTGGTTTTTCCTCCTTGGGATGCATCTCATAGACATGTGGGGCCCATCTCCCACCTTTGCTGAGAAAATGAGAGACCATCCCCACCAGGGATGTGTCTACAAGCCGAGGGTTTGGCTGCATCGCTCCACCATGCTGGAGATGATGACCCTTCTGCCCAGGGGTTGGGGATCTCCTCCAGAAGCAAGAGGCAAAGCTGGAGGAGAAGTTAAGGAGTCACCTACCAGCTGCCCTCGGTGATGTCCCACTCCCATGGGTCCCATCCTCGTTGGTACCCCGCGTTGTGAGGATGCCTCCATCGTTCCCCGCTCCCATGCAAGGGAGACGGGAAGCTGAGCAAGTGCAGTCCCTCACCTTCAAGAGCCAACCCCGAACGCTCAGAAGAACCACCACTTTGCCCAAATCGATTCATTAACCCCCCCCACCGCTTTATTTAAGTGCAAAACGATTTTCTTAGGGTGTTCTTCTCTCTTGCTGCTCTGAGCAATGCAGAGACGAGGAGGAGGTGTCCTCTTCTCGGGGATGTGCTACTGACCAGAAGGAGGAAAGCCCAGCCAAGGTGGTTTCCAGCACATCGCCGTGTCGCGGAGAGCTTTGCTTTGGCTCTTCATGTAAACGACGGATCCCATTAAGAGCTGTAAAGTGTTAGCAGAAGGGGGGTGTTAGTGAGATGTCAGAAAACAGATCCGAGGCGCTCGGCCAGTGATTTGTAACTGGCAGAGCTCCTGCGAGGGGTATTTTTATTCAGTGGTTTTGTCACAGGCGGTCCAGGGAGAGTGTGAATAAATGGACCTGAATGAGAAGTGTAATCATGTGGAAAAGCAAGAAAATTACCCTTTCATGAATCTCTGTCATATCCTGCGCCAGGTAAGATGAGCTTTGAGTGAGAACACAAAACACAAGTGACACGTTTCCCATTAGGATCTTAAAAGCATCACTCCAGCCCAACCACCTCTGACTTGAAAGCTCCCCTTTAGGTGTACAGGACCACTGCCAGCTCGTAACACCGCGGATAAACATCTACGTATCTACCGCCCCAGATGGGGGATTTGAACGCACCCTGCTTCGAAATGGCAGCCTCCCCTGGAGGTCCATGCTGCCAAACACTGGGGCATCCAGAGGGCTATAGTTGCAATGATGGGGAGAAAATCAAGAGTATTTTAGGATGCAGATAATTAAATTTGCTGGTGGTAACATTAGAAAATATGCATTTTCAAGGAAGCAATGGCAAGTGACTATTTTTATGAGTGATTTTGGCATGTAGACTTGGAGATTTCTGCTGAAAACTGCTGGTCACAAAGAGTTGTGCAGCAGCACTGTCAATACTGGAAGTTGTGGATGACGTCGGATGAGCTGGAGTGATGGAGTACTGGAGTTCAGTAATGTCAACTTTAAGGTAGACGCACAAGGACCTGGCAGAAAGGAAATGGGAAAGATTTGGGTGTCCTTGGCCACGGCCCAGCCAAAAGCTGCCGATGCTACAAAGCCATGGACAACGCAAATGCAATCCTCAGCTGTACGAGATGGCATTTTGTCAGAGGCACGCGTAGGAACCGTCCTGGAAAAAGCACCAGTCAGACTCCAGGAGTTCTGCATTCACTTTGCATCACCTACAGCAATGAAAAATGAATTTCACAGGGGACTCTTACTTGTTTCTTTTTCCAGTTCTGATGTGGTTGCCCCAGATTCACCCAAAGCTGCTGGTGCAGCTAGTAAATGTAGAAAATTATCTGAAATTAAACTTTCAGACAGTTTTCTCCTGCCCACTCCAGCTTCGCCCTGAGATTTACTGTCTGAAAGATCTTTCCTTCCCAGTAACTGGCACTCAATTCTAATTTTGAACTGAAATGCAAATCCAGATGACTAACCAGCTCCGAGAGAAAACTTCCAAGGGGCATTTATGAATCAGCAGTCGTAAGGACTCTCAGGAATGCATTTATACTTTTCATAAACTCCCTGGTACCAAGATATAGACCTGTGGGGGGGGTTGTATCCTCATCTGCTGTTTAGTTTCGATAAAAGGAGCGCCTTCACCTTATTTGCACCAAAGACAAAAGTAAATGCAGGGTTTGTCTGTCTCAAGTTTGCATTTTGCAGGCGCACTGCTCCTTTCCTTTGCAGACAGAAGGGAAACTGCATCTATCCCTGTGATGCTCTGGAGAGAAAGCCACAGCAGCTGACATTCAGAGGTGACAGCCCTAAAAAGCAAAGGGAGAAACAAGTAGTATTTCAGCAAACAGAGCTGCTGCACTCGGCAAAGGACACCATCTCCAGATTCTCCAGGGAACCAGGGAACTATTCCACTTAGTAAAACCCTTTCAGTTCCCAATTTAAGGCAGGCAAACTAAATTTTCAGTCACAAAATAAATCTGCATTGCAACAAATTCACTGGGGAAAGCAATACAACATCTAATCTGTTTGGGTAGTTTTTGTCAGTTCTCGTATTGCCCCAGAAATGACAGTTCCCACAAAGCCGAGCGGCTCCTACACAAAAGCAAAGCGGCCTGACCCATGAGGGGTATGCCGAGTGCCGCAGGAGAGATTTTAAGCTTTCCATTCAGTGTATCCTGAAGTCTAAAGACTCTGGGTATCTCTTGGTGATGGAGGAAAAAAAGATTCAGGAGATACGTCAGCTCTCCTCTTCCCGTATCTGCACCAAACTGCACAGCGCTGTTCTCCCTCAGCTGGTGATACACATGAAATAAAATCCGAGCCTGGTGTCCACCTCCACAACCACCACCAGACCCAGAATTTATATTTTCAAGCTTCACAAAAGCCAAGAATTCAGCGGGGCTGAAAAGCCAACTCACTTCACTCTCGTTACCCTTCTTGACATTTAAAATACACGGCTAAATGGCTCTCCTTATTCACACCACTGAGAGCCTCCCTCACATGAGAAAAACATCAGAACTAAAGCAAACTCCCCTATTTAGCTGGAAACGTAATGGATTTCATTAATATTCCTATTTCCCTATTGGCTATGAGAAGACTGGCAGGCAGCGGGACTCTAAGTTTAACACAGTACAGTTACACTTACCATCCCTCTCTTTACTTGCACCTGTAAATTCCCTGGTATAACTTAGCGGTTCTCCGAACACTGTTCAGCCTGGCACCACCTCTCATGGTCCGCGAGGACTTGCCCAGAGCTTCATAGCTGGTCCACGCATCCATTTCAAACGGCAGCAGAGCTGAGCTTGCCAGCACCATCTGGCTGCATGAGAAAATCCGAGTCTAACAGCAGTCTCTTACTCAAATGCTCTTACTGACCAGCAGAAGACAGCTGTGAGGATGGGACGAGGGGATGCAGTCGGAGAAATACTGGCACGAAGGGTGCTCAGGCACCCGAAGGACTGCGATGTGCGGGGAGACGGAGGCTGTGCAGAAACCGCATCCCTCGAAGGGATTTTGCAGAGCGCGATGGGCAACGGCCGCTCGTTACTGCTACCTGTGCATCCCCCTGGCATCCCAACCAGCGCTACAGGGAGAAGAGGTGGTCCTGTCCTGGTCTGGGAGATAAAAGCAAGCTTTTGCGGTCAGGAAATCGCATTTAAATTCTGGATGTTCAAAATGAAACGCATTACAGCAGGGAACAGTGCTCAGTCTGGGCAGCTGTAACCCGTTCCCAGAATTTAAGGCTTTATTTTGGAGATGTGACAAACAGCAGCATATTGAACGAAAGTGGAAAAAAAAATCCCAAACAAATTGCTATTGTTTAAATAATACACTCTATTTTATTTTGTCTTAAAATAGTTTAACCTTTATGCTACAGACTTGTTTCAAAAAACAGAAGGTCTCATCTTGCACCAAAAATATATATATTTATATATATATAACACTCTGTTTTATTATTATTTTTTTCTCCAAAGACCATTAAATACTAGATGGAAAATGAGAACTAAATAATGAGTGTCGAGAAGAATCAAATTTTTTAACTAGAGTCGCACGTTTTAAACATTTATATTCTAAGCAATGATTTGTCTTCACTACAGAAGATTCCAAGTTCACACTCCAGCAATTCAGGAACTGCTAAACCATGAAGGGCTTGAGCCAATGCACACTGAAGTTGATGGAAAGCCGCGCATCAACTCCAATGGGTTCTGGATCAGGCCCCAAGTGCATTGGTTCTTAGCCATACAATGGCTAACATTTCTCTTTCCTGCTGAGGAGAGCAAAACCATCCAGGCACCTTTTGCTCTCTTAAAAAAAAAAAAAAAACCAAAAACAAAACAACAAAAAACCCAAAACAAAACCACTTCCTAGCTATCCAGTGATTGCGGTTTTCAGATCACTACCCTTTCAAATTTGTTAAGAATAAGAGAAAATATGTAGTGTTTTAAATAAAAGAAAAGAAAACCTGCATCAGACTACAATACATGAATTGTTTAAACAAACACAGTGCACAATTGGAGGAAGTTTGGTTAGGACGCAGTCATTTTTATATATACATGGAAGTCACATCATATACAAACTGAAAAACAAGAGTTAGTTTGCATTTTTCGTGGAAGGACTACAAATGGGTCCCTGCAGCTTTCTTCAAAACTGATCTTTAGAAGACTTTGTGAAACAGGAAAAAGCAGCCACACTAAATCACTGTTCCAAAGTTACCTTTACAGCATGTGTGCTAGCCCACTAAAACAACGGTTGAGTTGCGTGATTAAAACACGAGGAGAAAAGATTGACAGCCACTACTGATATAGTGCCCCAACAGTACCGGGCTTTTCCCTACTGCAATGCGAATGGGCTCCATCCACGCGGCGCTCCCTCCCTCCCACCCCCAGAGAAAGAAATCAGTCACTAGAAGCACCACATATATTTTTCTGGCCATGCAATACACTTATGTTCAATGTTTCAGAAAGCTTGAAATTGGAATATCAATCCCTTACCTAGTTGTTCTTTAAAGTGCAGTCATAACCGTTCTGCCTATTAAAAGAAAAAACTGTTTGTTACTAACTATACCACCACTGCTGGTTTTTTTTTTCCTTTATGTGACAACATAGGTAATTTTATTTATTTTTTTTGCCCAGAGATAAAATTATTGGAAGCCAAATAAATTTAGAAACCAGCCAACACAAAAAGAAAACAGAGCTTCCCATGTCCTGACTACCCCTTGTTCAGCCTTAAATGGCAAAAAATCTGATGATAGAGCTGTACAAAATTCCCACTAGAAACATTTTGAATACAAAGGAACATTTTAATTGCACAATAGACATTTAAAGTGAGTATCATCTTGTTAAAGTCTAATCTTTGGTTTTTGCCTTGAGAAAGGCTCAAAATGACAGATGAGGGGCAGGAATTTCCAGAAATTTACACTACAGAAACTACAGCCTGCTAAAGTAAGTAGTTCCACTGATTTCAGTAAATATTCTGGTAGAAAGTGTTTCCTGGATCATACCCTAAAAACAATTCCAAAACTAGGATAAGAGACATGACCTTAAGCCAGGAAAATGGTGCAGATCTAGTTGTTTTTAAAAAAAAAAAAAAAAAAAAAAAATCACAACCTTAGGCCCTGATCCTGCAACATCTCTTAGGACAGAGTTTTAAGCACTTGAATGGCCCCACGAGTTTCAGTGACCTGTCCGAGCTGAACGCTACGCATCTGCTAAAGTGCTTTGCCAGACTGGGGCTTCGCGACACGGTTTTTGTTATTTTTGTTAGGGGTTTTTTTTTGTTGTTTTTTTTTTTTTGAGATGGTCAGTGAAGCAAATAAGCAACAGTAGAAATGAGGACTAACAAGCAAAATGTTTCATTTCTCTCCTTCTCCTACTCCAAGCAAGACTCGGATACAGGTAAAAAAGTTCAGCTATATTTGAAAAGGAGAGGGATGCTGGGCCTTTTTATTACTTTTCTTGTGCTTTTGCAATAATCAGCTGCTACTAAGTCACTACTATTACTATCTTAAACTGTAACAAGCTGTGGGAAATGATCAGTGAAACACAGTAGTCAAGTAGACAGAAGACTCAGCACTGAAAAGAGTGTAAACTATAAATTATATTGAAAATAAAAATCCTTTAATTAAAAAGCTGTTCAGTGCATACGTTATGGGCCGTTTGTATTAAAGACAGTCCCTCGTGCTGGTAACATAACCAAATCAGCTTGGGTATAAATACTCTTGGCCCAATTTTCGGAAGTGTTGAATACCCCCAGTTCCACTGAAATCAGTGAGGACACAGCATTTCTCAAAATCACTGATGCTCGCACAGCAAAACACTAGCTTCTACTAACAAACTCAATATACTGATAAATTAAAAATGTTCTGAAGTTGGAGGTGGGAAAGGGTGGGAGGACATAAGTTTGCACACAGTTATTTCTTCAGATTAACACACACGTTAGTAACTGTAGATGTGTTATAAATTTGGTGCTATTGGGTTTTAATTCTGGGAGGAATCCTCCTTTGAGAAGGCAAAACCATTTTAAATGATACTGAAATTATACTACATTCTTATGGAAATGAAAAACTTCATGAGTTTGAATTTCATAATGCCAGGAACAGGGCTCCTGAAGCTGAAGCTTTAACAATGAACTTCTGTGCCACAAAAGGGAGAAGGGGTGGGGGACAGAAACACAGTGACATTGCATTACAGTAGATATTTGCGTCTGGTATCTTCATCCAAAGTGAGGTCTACTACTTCTGGGGGTGAAGACCAATTCTGCTGGGGAGTCACAGCTGTCCATGATTGCGTTTGCTGAGTGTTAATGTACTGTGAGCCTGAGCCATGCTTCCAGGAAGACACGCTCTGAATCACACCTCCCCTGGGATGCACGCACCTGTAGCAAGGCAAAAACCACAAAGGATTAAAGCTACTATCGAATTCGGGCACAAGATTCTCAGCTGCAGTGTTTTATCACTTAGGCATCTTGTTAACATGTCCCTCTCCAAAATGTCCTTGTGGATTTTCCAGTTGTAGAGTCCATGACATCTTAAACAGCCAGTAAACAAAGCTGAGACTAAACTTAAACTTGGTGGGGGGGGGATTATATTATTTTTAAGAACTGAATTCTGCCAGTGGGTGTAAAGTGATATTCCTTACAAAATATATGCATGGATCCCAAGGATCTTGAAGAAGTCTGCCCCATCATGTATAGTACCATGCATTATTCAGAAGCGTAGTTTCCTGCTAGCAGTTTTACCCACTGGACTTTGAAAAAGAGAAAAAATTTAAGTGAGGCTTGATGAGACAAAGAGAAAAGCTATCTTTCTACATGAAATCAAACCCATGTTAAAATAAGGACATAATGATACTTTCATTACAATAATTACAAGAGATCTTGTAATTACATTATTACAGCTGTTACATTTGATTTTTCTTTGGTCTTAACTAAAAATTACAAACATGCTGGGAAGTGCTCACTGAGAACAGTACAACTGCACTTCAGCAAAACATTTAAGCTTTCAGTGATTATAGTCAATAAGACTAAATCATATATTTAAAGATAAGCATACGCTCAAGTGCCTTGCTGAAGTGAGGTACATATCTACTTATTTGCACAGTATTTTTACCTATTATATTCATAATAGGTATGTGACAATTGAAGTACAAGCTAATAATAATTAGAAAAAAAAAGACTAATTTTGTTATATGAGGAAGTGATGACAAGAATTTACTGGAGTCTTTTAAGATGATCACTCCATTTCCAGCTGTAAATCTTCAACAAGTGCCAGTAAAACTTTACACCTAGTGCTCCAAAAATTGTTTTGCTCTCGTAACACTGGTGGTGGCTGTAGCTGCTCCTGGCTGCATACATAAGGAGGAGATGTTTGGCTGCTGGGGTAACCTTTTCCCATTTCTTTGTGAAGGCACGTGTACTGCATTGCAGGAACCCAGGTTTTCTGCACTGGTCAAATATTCCTGACATTTACGTTCTATTTGTTTTAATTTAAGGTAGTGCAATTTATTTTCTCCAGAACTACTTAGGTTATGCTCATCTCTCTTGGCTTGGTTAGAGTTTCATGAAATAGAATGAAAAATCTCATTCTCCGAGCTCTAACTTCTCTGAATATAAATGTCTCATTTCCTTCTCAGATACGCTATTTAGTTTTGGATGTGACGTTCAGAATGACTTTTTTATTACTTCTTCAATCTTAAAAATACATTCTTAAAGTACATATCTACAAAGAATTAGTAGTAAGAGACAGAACTCTAACAAATGTAGGGGATTTGGATTTTTTTTTAAAGCTTTCTTTTAAGAAAAAAAAATTTTTAAGCATAACTGACAAGAAAAGCTTGTAGCCAAAGCAAACTAAATACGACATTCAGTCTCAGGGACTATGGTCCATCGTTCTGATAAAGAACAGTCCTCAATGCTTAGACAAAGCTAATACTAACTTTTCTCCCCAAAGATGACAAAATGCAAGCTACAAATTATCTCACGGAAATGACACCCCACAAAAATGAAAAGTGTTTATCCTCAAACAAGTCACACAAGCAGCCAATAGCAAAACGTTCAATCAAACATTAGCTTAGGGAACATGCTTTCCAATCTGTAGCTAAGGGAAGATACCAAGAAAAGGCAACCAAAAAAGGGCCGGGAGGGGAAAAAACCCTAGGAAAAAACAGAGGAAGACTGTTTTATACACATGCATGATTAAAAAAAAAAATCTATTTGAGAAAAATTAAACAAACTGAAAAACATGACTTGGTGTCCTAAGTAGACGCCAAGTAATATTCCAATGATGAGAAATACCACCAATTCACTAGCAATCTGAAAAACTACAACTGATGGACAAACTCTAGGGTGTCACGACTCACGCCAGTCCCACAACGACATGGAATATGGAGCACAATAAAAACCAGTGTAAGCAAAAGAACTGCATCCAAACACCATACTAACTAAGCATGCGAAAAATACTGATGAAAAAACCTAAACCTTTTCCAAACGACAACCCTGTCAGAAGCCCATCAATACTTCATAACTGCAAGCCTAGACCTGCAAGAGAAATAAAATCTAAATAGGATACGAACAACTGAAATGTGTGAGTATTCAATGAAGCCAGTAAAAACTAGTCTTTGGGAGATGGCAGATGGTTACATGAACAAAGGAAAGCACAAAAGTGTGCTTTAAGTCTATCTTTGCTGAAACTATTTCAGTCCATACCTACTAAAACTGATTTCAAACAGCAACTCTGCATTTACTTAACACTTCCATTTTTGTAAATGGTAAGTATTATCGAGGCAAACAGTATGGAAAGCTTTTGAATAGGGGTCCTCAAGCAGAAGGGTTGTGCGTACGTAGTGCTAGACAGATTTACACAAACTACTACTGGAGGACAAGTCCACACTGCTTACCATTAGGACAAAGATCCTCCAAGCCCTGGATCTGCTGGATAAACAGCCAGGAGAGCTACTTCCTCAGGAATTAGTAGCTTCCGAAAGAGTTTGCCATGCAAGCACTTTCACTATTCTAAAAGCAAAGACAAAATCTCTCTTCCTTGGGCACCTTAAAATTTCCCATTTTTCACATCCGACAGCACTGGATTGTGCTCACACTATCTGTACAGTTTCCTGCCTGGGAAATTGGGTCCTGTACACCTTCCTTCTTCCTTTCCTCAAAAAAGATGCAGTGAAGGGACAATGAGGAACAGCTTTGTTCCTTGTCCTTCACACCCCTTTTGTGCCTCCAAGCATCCACCAGACAGCAGGTTAGTTTTAGAAAAGAGCTTGTCTGTATACTGTTTTAACTTGCTTTTATTCCACCATATTAACACTCCATACTATATGAAAATGCCAGTCGTGTTCAACTGCTTCTTAATACCTTAAGCCAAGGAAAGATCATAGACTAAAGATGAAGGGTAACATCAAAAAAACGCCTATCAAGACTAATAGCTGAAGCACAGCTGGACAGCTGTCTATCTGAGCTTGAGAGAAACCTCTGGCTTCCTTACCCTCATCTGCTTTAGGGATTTGAACTCTCTTGTATCTTGAAATAAAACCAAGAATCACAAGGATCCAATTTTTAATCTGAAAGGGCTATCTTATGACATTGGCCTTTGAAAAGTTGATAGTCTTTTTACAACTACTGATTTATTCAATAAACTGGAAGCTGATTAAATGCTTAAAGTGAGTATTTTGATAGGAAACAAGAACCTACATAAATATTTCTGTTTATGTATTTGCATATTCACACTATGCCCTTAAAATCTGAATTCCTGATGTATATAAATTTGGTATCTCAGTATTTGGTATTTTAATACTACATATGTTTAGCCCGTTAACGTTTGATATCAAATCACAAGCTTAATCTGAATACTTACCAAGCTGGTAATGTTCTAAAGAAAAACATCACCATGACCAGCAGAATAGAAAAAACAAGTGCAACATTTATTACCTTTTGGGCATCAGTCATGGATGGATAACTACAGAAGTGGAAGTCAGCAGTTTTTTCTTTATTAATTTTGGCAATACAGATATTCTGATAAAATAAAAGGAATATTAGAGCAAGAAAAAGGAATTCATACCTGGCATGTTCCTGAACTCCAACAATCTCTACTTCGCTATCAGAAGAGGCAATATTAATTTCTTCATTGATCTGGGCATTACCAGAGGAGGTTTTGTCACTTGCAAGGAAGCCTGCATCCAAATGACCTACAGATGGGGAAAATGCAAATACAGCCAACATTTAACAGCATACACAACTCAGAAATCAGCTGGAGAAGGAATTTTCCAACTAACAAAAAAAAAAAAAAAGGATTGAAACACTGAAATTGGAAAATCTTATTAGATCAAGTTGTCCAGCTTTCAGTTCATCACAACATACAGGATGACCACTGGATTTATCCAGTCTCAATAGCTCTAGTGATGGTGTTAGCACACAAATGTGAACAAAGCCTGACTATCGCATCAAGCACACTTGATGTAATTAGGCTTTCCAGCTGTTATTTTATGACAATAAAAATAAGAGTTAGACTGTACCTAAACCTCTTTGAAATAAAGACACAAGACAATTTATTGTCAATAAATCAAACTCAATGATACTGTGGCAAACAAAGCCCATAGGCTGGACAGAAACATCACACACACCAAGGAAAATTAATTTATTTTCTTTTTTTTTTTTTTTTTAAATAAGGGTAAGTCGGTCAATGAAAAAAAGAAAAAAACAACAAACCCATCACGTTCTGGTCACACTGCTTCACACATCTGCTCTAACATTATTAAAAATACTTGAAAAAAAAATCTGTTTTTCATAAGTTCCATATACAGCAGCATTGGTTTTTAATTACAGTTTCTCAATGCTATCCAGTTCATTGGTCTGTCAAACAAGTCCTCTCTAAATACAAGTGTGGCAGGTTTTGCCTTTTCTGCAAAGAAGGTCCTTCACCACAATTAGTGAAGCTGTGTTGTGATGTATTAAATAATATTTGCATGGAAAACACAAAACAGCCAAAATGATGATTTGTTTTATAGAAAATAAATCATTAAAAAATCAATTTGAAAAAAATATTTCAATAAAAAAGGTAGCTTTTACTTTTTTTTTAACCCCCCTAAAAAAAGAGATTACTTCTACTGTCTCTCTTTAGCAGTCACCTGGGCAATGCTGGGCAGCCCTGAAGCAGATGACACTACCTACTTCTTGGAAACCACTCACTCAGCTGTATTACACAGGGGAAGAATCATTTGTCGAGCAAGAAATTTGAGATTGGATGAATATATTATGTACATCTAGTTTGACTGGACACCTCTTCAAAGATGAGAGGAGGAGGACGCAACAACGATCCGCAGAATTTCAAAGGCATGCGAACATGCAGAACTGATTATACCCCCCGGTAGATCAAGAGGACACAGAGAGAAGAAATTAAACTTTAAACAAGTGCCAGGGAAACTTTCTAATGACTGCCTAAAGTACTTGGAAAAGAAGCAAGCAAATAGAAGGGCAGAGACCATACTGTATGTTCAGTTTTTGCAAAGTGAAGACGCTTGGTGCAACATCTGATGAGGGTGAACAAGGGAAGGAAACCTGTGTGCTGCCCCGTACCCGAAGGAGGAGTTTCCATCTCACAAGACAAAAAAGATTTGTCAGCTGAACTTAAAACGAATTAACAGCCCAGGCAGACTTTTCCTAACATCGCAGCTCAGCTGAACATTTCTTGGCAAATATCACTGACTGCCAGAAAGTCCCCAAATGGGTCACGGATATTTCTTTAATAGAAGTGGCTGGGCACACTGTGAAACATGAAATGGAAGTGCTCAGAGGCTTTGATTCATGTGCTGGCGATGCAAACCGGGAGCTTTACAGGATCACCGCCCCAGTGATTTGCATCGCCCCGCTCCTGAATGTCACCGCTGCTACAGCACAGGCAGCAGCAGAGTAACACAATCCTTGGTCATGGATTCACGCAGACTGGGATGGATATCAACCTGCCTTAATAGGTCGCATTACTCTATTAATGACATAACACCATTCTGCACCCTTTGCTAGACAGGGTAATGTCTGGCAGAGGGGCAAAGCAGACCAGCTCTTAAATAGCCCCAAAATGAATCCCCAGAGGTATAAATGGGAGCCCCAAAAGAGCTTTCATATATTACCATAGCTTTAAGTTCAGACAACAAAACGGTAATTAGCAGTAGAGAAACCATGATTAGCAGAGTAAATACTGTGAGAGTAGCTGAGCGTAAATCAGGTTTATAGCATACAGATAGATATACAGCCTCTGGCCATACAAATTTCATGCCTAATAACATGCCTACACTGTTAATTTCTTTGCACGAACATTAAGATGACGCCCAAAGGAGATGTTTTGTTTGCCCTACAACATCAGGGCTTGCAAAACAGCCCAAAATATTTGCCCATGCACAAAGATGTGATAGTGTGTCCTAATAAGATTTTTCACTTAGATAAAGCTTATGTTGCTATTTTCCCATGGGAACACATCATTAAATGTCTGTTAAATTAGATACTGGCTGAAGATTAATTTGGGAACAAGATGTAAGATTTGAAAATTCTGCTTTCCAAATATGCAATCCTAGACATGGTACGAAAAGGCCAGTACTGACAAATGTGCAGTCAGAAGTGTACTGAGGCTATGGGGCTCTGGGGCAAGGTGTATGCAGGAAGAAAAAAGAGAGATTCATCCTTCAGACATCAACACGGCCGTAGCACCAGGAGCAAATTTGCCTGGACACATTCCCACAGGGTCAGGGATGAAGAAGTTTCTTGAAGTTTTCTAGTTTTCTTTTACCTGGCAACCTCTTCCTTGCAAGTCCCCTTGGATATAGGTGGAAGGAAGAAAAACAAACTTTACCTGCATCACAGCATTGTACTCGTAAGAGGAAAGTGGAAGAAAGCTTGGTAAGAAACATTACTTTTTATTTTCCTACACCCCTTTGAAGTACCAATGCATTAGTGCTATACAACAAAGTTAACTTCAGCTGTTCTAAACATTTAATAAACCACTTAAAGAGTGGGCTTGTTGGGGGTCAAATAGCTAGCTATCAGTCAGCTGCTATTCTGCAAACAATACCAGTGAGCTTGAAAAACACCAGCTCGCTTCAAAAAGGCTGGAACAATATCCAGCCACAGACCACAGTGAAAATAATGCATCAGAGATTCTCATATTCAAATAATGGACTCGTCCACTCTATAATAATGGAACATCTCTTTCAAAATCAGTCACATACTTGTATTTCTTTAAGCCTTATAGACATTGAGAAGTAGCTCGGAGATACCAGGATGCTTCCAACGTAGGTGCCCTTTGGCAGGCTTACGTTTGGAAAACACAGCACGAAACAAAAAACCGCTGTGCGCCACCACTGCGGGCAAGACTCCGTATCTTATGAAGCTAAAAATCCTAACGTGTATTAAAAAAGATGAGTGGAAAGAAAGGCAATATGTTGGCATACAAGGCTATGGGATGAAGTCGATAGGAAATATTTCCTGTTAGCACTCTACATCCAAAACACAGTAGCATTTCATGTTGTTGTATAACTCTTGTTAGTGAAGAATTGCAAGCGCTTAGTGAAGCTGAACAATTTTTATGAGCTACATGAACTTCTCTGAATTCTTCCATCATTATTCCCACTCTTGCTTTCTTGAAGGAAATGTCTTTGCTGTCTCTTGATGCTAAGCCCACCTTACCAGCACCTTTTCATCCTTCATCTTTATCTGATGCTGGTCTGTCAAATTTTCTAAGGTATGTTAGAAATGCAGATGGAATATGGGAATAATTCATGCTTGCATTTTAAAGAAATAGAGACAAACAAAAGACACAAAAAAGACATAAACAGACAACAACTATAATACTTAAAATGAGATCATGATCTATTTACTAGCTGGTGGCATGGGTTGTCATAATCAACCATTTAGTAACAAGCTTAGCTCACTTTCATTTAAAAAAAAACAACCAACACCAAAACCCCAGACCTAGGTTCCAAGAAGTAATTAGAGGGAAAAGGAGAAAAAATAATTAGGAAAATTAGTGTCAAAAAATACATGGCAGGAATCTTTGTCAATTTTTATCAGTTGTATTTTGGAATAAATGTCAGATTTTTAATAAGAACCTATACCGATTTATTGCAAAATCCACACAAGGAGTTTTTAAAGCTGTATAAACTACAAAAATACTGAAAGCAAGAAAGGGAGAGACACTGACTGAGATGCTGGAACAAATGTCAGAGGAGGGGAATTTAAACAAACCTGTATCAGCACTCAGTTCATCTAGCAGCCCTCTGGTTCTCCAGGTAGATCCCGAGTCTTGATTTCCTAAAGAATTATTGTGCTCTTGAACTACTGCAGCCGCCAACAGATTGTCCACATTTACCACTTCTGGGTCTGAATTTGTGTCCGATATATCATAATGAGCTACAACTGGAGGTCCATCTGCAGAAGGAGAGAAAAGCAACGCAGATTAGAAGTCAGGATACTGTGAAAGACACCTTTAAAAGTACAAATAATTTGTTTAAGGATTAATGCAATCTCCTACATGAGGCTCTTAAAGACCTAGAAATTATATGAATTATTAAACTGCACTTAATGAACATGGTCTGAGATTACAGAGACATTTTAACCTTTGCATACACAGAAAACACAAATGTAAGAAAACCACGTTTATTAATGTATCAGTTATTTGTGGATTATCTTTTATATTAACACATAAGCATCTCCATATCTGACAACATTACATTTACAATCTAAAAAAGGATAAAAATTTCAGTTTAAAATAAAAATTAAGTTACAGGACATTAAATTTGGCATGACACGATATTTATCTAGAGAATTTTACAAAATTCAAGTGACAGCTTACATTACTTTAGGGTTGACTGAATAAAACTAACTTTTTGATATAACTGATCCAGTGACAATAAATTTAATATTAGACAACTTTCCTTTCATAACATTTACCTGTCAAGGACAGGGGAATTTTTCAAAATGGCAAAGTTTTTTGCTGGTGTTTTTTTAAGATCAAGAATAACAAGAAACAAAACTATAATGTACAGTGATAAATATGCTTTTAATTCAACATGATTACCATATGCATTTTTGGCCACCAAAGTGAAGGGGAAAAGAGGGAGAGAAAATTGCTTACACAATTCTGAAATCTATTCTTGAGAAATAACAAAAAGCTATTTTTGGTCTATTTTGTTAGGATGGACTATTTTCTTTGTGAGGAATGAAAATCACTTATAATTGAAAAGGATGCTACAAAGAGAAAAGGCTCTGAAAAAAAGTCAAATTCAAGACAAGGATTAATGTGGAAGCAAAGAAAGAACGGATAAATATTCTAAAAGGATGCACATTGTAACTCAATGCCTTGTCTGAGCTACAGCTTACTGACTCAGAGTGGATGGAAATGGCTGAAGTTCCCACTCCCCAAATGAGAGAATCAAAACCTTCCTTGGGTCAAGACTTCATCCACAAAAATGAGTATGAAATAGGAAAACAGGTTGGGCCAAAGCTCAGCAGCTACTGCAATTCTTTAACTCCAAGGAAATTCTGACAGTTGAGTGTCTGCAGGACTATTTTGTTATGGGTATGATACATAGAGGGTTCAATTTGTATGGGATAATATAAAATAATCTTAAACTAATAATGTGTTTATGAAGATAGAACCTTCAGAATTATAAAACGACTAGAGAAATCTTTAAAAGTCACAAAGAATAAAATGAAAAGACTTTTCAGGAAAGATTGGTTTCTTTCAGAAGTGCTAAGTGCTTGCTGAAGACAGAAAGAGCATGATGAACTAAAAGTTTCAAATTTAGTCCTCTGGAAAGCTGTTTCTACTGAGGTTTTTTTTCAGGGGTGGTTTTTTTGGGGGGAGGGTGGGGAGGTTTGTAACTTGGTTCCTGAAACACAATTCAACTCACTATTTTAAGAAACGCCTATTTTGTGATTAGCAACACACTTCATTAAAGAGTGACCATATTGCTTAAGTTGTACTAAAGATCAGTTTTGCAACAAGGTATGAAGAAATTCACAAAATATTTCCAATCAGACCTGCCTCCAAAACAACAATTTCATAAACCAATGTTATATTACAAACTTAAAACAGACCCGACAAAAATAAATGGGTAGTTAAATGCCAATGTATTAAAGACCAAACTGTTCGCAACATGAAACGCTGATGATTATGACTGGAAAAGAAGTCCTGATAATTAACTGAAAGACAATCTTTGTCTTTTTAAAAGGCAATTACAAAATAATGGAATACCAAGTTCAAAATTAAGCTGGCTGATGTTCAGTTAATTATTTGTGAAAGCTGATGATTAAATTACATGCAGAAGTTACAACTGGACTAAATCATGAGAGGCATGTTTTCTTTCAGTCTTATCATCAGAGTTCAGTGTGAACATATATAATGTGAGCTATAAAAATAAACAGTCGAGTGCAGAAGATACGAGGGTCAAGTACAATATTGACTATTTGACCATTTTTTCAATAGGTTATCTAAAATTTCAGGAGCTATGTACTGTTCCTTCAGGTCTTTGTTTCTCTTGCTTCTTACTAAGATAACTCCAAAAGCAGAAGAGAAATCTGATTTTAGATAGACGTGTCTACACAAGTAAAATTATATTTGGACAAAAGGCACCAATAGTCTCAAGTCAAAATTGTACCACTCCTACATGTATAATCATGCAAAAATGTATAATAAATGTATATACATGCAGAGTGATATTCTCATCACCTACCCATAGAAATAACTTGTGTGAAAGTCTTCATCAGTAGGAAATACAAGCATAAACTTGTTATCTGTAGCTCCACTCTTGTATCTTCCACACTTCCAAACAGCACACCTTATAACTTAGCTTAAATTTAGTATACATCAAACAGACAAAAATATTTTCAATATAATTTACATACTGTAATTATATTTGTCAGTCTAATAGCCACCAATTTAACAATCTGGAAAAAACAAGCTGCCTATTTACAAAGCAATCACAGCAGAGATCTATTTTTGCTTTTTTCAGCCTTGCCTTTCAGGATCAGATTTGGAAATGAAAGGCCCCTGACACCAGGGTTATCCATACCTATCACCAGTAAATGACCAACGAGGCCAAGATAACAGCGACGATGCTGCAACAAATCCTAGGATTCGCAGCATGTATAAAAGAAATAAGCAATAATTGCGTACATGTGTTTAAAAAACAAACAAACAAACAAAAAACAATAGAAAAGTTGTAGACAATTACAACTAGATTAAAGTTGTAGCGAAGGCATATAAAAAAAAAATCCTCTAAAAATCCTCCATTCCCAAAAGTCCGTTTCCTTTTCAGTGCTACAAGGTCAGGACAGGAGGGGTTAAATTCGGAAATAAATAATACCTCCCTAGCCAACTGCGTGATCATCCGATGATGTGATGCAAAGTGAATGTGTGGTACCAAGAAATAAGGACAACTGGCTTCAGCTAGGAAATAAGTGAAGAAATGCTTTCAGGTTGAAAATGTAAAAGGATTAACTACAACCATAGTTGTAACTTATCATCTTTTCTTTACAATAGAGCCACTCCTCGTAATTACTGACTGTAACAGGATTTCAACAGATAGAAAAACAGACACGAAAATAAACTATGCCAGAATCAAAATTTAATGTAGCACAATTAGGAGGTTCCCTGGTCAGTAATTTAAACAATCTATTTCAGAAAAATCACGTTTTGAGAAGCCAAGGTAGCTGAAAGACTTACATTTCCCTGGTGATAAGCTTTAATTCATTTCTAAAGCAATAAATGCTTGAAAAAGACAAGGCTGAAAGTTAATAAGTACCAGCAGCAAAATACAGCTGTTGACATTTAATGTTAACAGAGGGAGGGAAAGACTGCCGCCTTTTTTTTTTTTTTTTTTTTTTAAAAATTGGGGGGGAGAGGGGATCATGGGGACAAGCATTTCCAAGTGTCCAATTCTCCCTTAATTTACAGAGCTCATCAAAGCTAACTCCACTCAGGACAACCGAATCAGAAGCCACATGCACAAATATTCAGGTCTACACACATCAATTTTTATTTTAAGCTTGTAACATAGAAAATTCAGTAATTTCTTATCTGCTAGCCACTCTCATGCTTTTCATAGAGCCACATCTCAACATCCAGCGGTCTAAACTGTGTTGTAAGCTCCACACTCCTATTATCTCTTAATTCATTATAATGGCAGCACAAGCAAAAAGGGGGAATCAACCGTAAAATTTCAGCTGTAGGTTAAAAGGAGCAATCCTATATGAAGCACCGTACCTTTGCACTGCAACAGCTGTGTATCAATGCACAGCAGTACTTTATCATAGGAAACAAAAGATATTAGCTGGCAGAACCTAAAGAGGGAATTTAGTCCTTTAAGTCATTATTTCTCTTTAGCTTTCTTAAAATTTAGGCATGTAGTGCCAAACTCATCACCTAAACTCCCTCCCACTGTAGCCAGAGAGAGGAACTTCAGGGTCAAGTAATCTCAGCCTGGAAATTGCAGCCTGGAGCATCATCATCATCTCCCCTCCTTCCCCAGTAAATGGAAAAAGCTTAGACAACCACCTTAGACAAGGCGCCTAACTTTTACACTGCTGAATTTCAGCAAGATGAATTCCAGCCTTAGGGATGGGATTTAAACTTCACTATACTTTCTCTACAAGTAGTGGAAAAAGACTGAAATCTCCAGAGGACTATCCTGATTGAAATAATTTCAAAATTAAAAGCCTAATTTGGGTGGTCTAAATCGCCCTCTGGAGTCATCAGTATCATTGCAATGAGGAGATGTGGAGCCTTATTTAGGTGTGAATATCACCCTAAGCTTTAAAACACACAGAACAGGTACAATAATAATAGCAATAATAATTACAGCACTTTATTCTTACAAAAAGCTTTCCATTAGTGGATCTCAAAGAGCTCCGAGGTGGTTATTAACCTCCTTTTGCCTACGGGAGAAACTGAGGCAAGCAGAGATTTGCAGCTTGCTCGAGGCTAACAAGCAGAGGAGCTCAGCTTTGCTGAAAACAACACTCCCCTCAAATTACTGAGCTATTTTTAACTGGTAAATTATTGAGGCGTTTAAAAATAGTGTTTAGGAACGCTTTCGTGAAACACGCAAAAGCTAAAAAGGCAACACACAGAAACACCCAGGTAATCGCAAGCCCAAGGAGACACAGCTTCTTCCAGCCTCACCTCTGCATCTTCAGTGTGAACGCAGGCACTGCTTTGTCTCAATCTCAGTACTCTAAACTAAATTGCATTTATTTTTATATAACAAAAGGGAATACCGAGACATTTTAAAATAGTAAAAGATCTAAGAATGCCCTCATTTACACTAGACAAATTTAAGAGAGAACTCCATTCACTTCAAGATTAAGCAAAACATAGGACTTTAATACCTGCATAAATTTTAAGATCAGATGACCATTACAGTAATCGAGATAATCATATTTTCTGTGCCAAAACTTAGAAGATTCATCTTAAGTGACTTGCCAAAACAGTTCTACAGTAGACACATCAGTAACTGATCGAAACAGAAAGGCTTCATATACAAGACTACAGGCTGAAGTGACAGTCTGCTTGTTTTAGATAAACAATACAAACCTGGTATTATTAAAAACACGATCCAGAGCTGCAGTTTCATAAAGTTTGTGCAGTTCAAATGGCATAACCTAGCTGAACCCTAAAACAATTCCCAAAGGGGGATGGGGGGGTGGGGGGGCAGGAGATCTGTGCTTTTTTTATGTTGTTTAGCAACATGAAACACTTCACTTCTATTTATATTTATTTATTTATTCCAGGTTACAGTAGTTACATTTCAAAATTTACAGGGTTAGGCAAAGAATACATTGTAAATACAATAAAAAAACAATAGTAGTGTAACAACATTCTCTCTAGAGTCATAAAGTGAACAAAAAGTTATTGATGAATCCACTTTCCTCACATTTTCCTTCATTTCACACAGTAAAGCTTTTGTGTTTGGTTTTTTTTACCATAATAATAAAATAATAAACTCAAAACAACACGATCAAATGAGTATCTGTTCTCAGACTGGATCATTTTTAATATATCACATCAAAAGAGATCTCAAAAATTCAAGTCTTGCTGATCAACATTCATTCTTTCGGGCTTTTTGATGACTAGATGGAAAATATCTTGGATTTTTTTTACCAAATCATATATAAAGACATAATAAAGTCTTTTGCACTGTGTGTTAAGCAAAGGCACATGGAACATGGCTGTGTATCGAAAATACCAGGCAGTGGCATGCACTTTCTATCTCATGATAGGATTTATTTTCCCTGATGCCACCTTATGATTCATTAATTATGGAAGCAGATATATTAGCCAGATCTCTTCTCCAGTTTTACTTGCAAAAGCCTATCAGGAGGGTTTTGGAAACCATCACACTCTACTCTTACATAGCTAAGACAGTTAAAAAAAAAATTTCCCTATGTGAATAAAACTTACATTAAGAAAAGGCAGGCAAACACGCACCCTGTACGCACCCCTCCAGAAAACATCACATTTTTACAAGTAAACTGCATCTTCCCATGGAAGGACTGATACAGCCTTGATGCAAAACTTTTGATGGTCCAGACTAACCTCCTGCTCGATCAGTCTGCGAGATTTAACCGAGCGCTTGAAAACGCTTCTAACTTAATAAGCCTATTTTCCACGTGCCTTCAATTTTGCTGATCTAACACTACGAGACTAATAAAATTTGTGAGAAAGACCGGTTTCTAGCTTCATGTTTTACAAGATACTGTCCATCTCTATCAATCAGCCTGAATATTTTAGCTTCTACAGTACAAATTACACAGTGCATTTGTTCTAATGCTTCCAAATGTAACTGCAGTGGTCACAGTGCAGACGTCGGTTATTTTAAAAGTATCTACTCAACTGGCCTGATTTACACACACTTATCAGGCAACACCTCCCCTTAAAGTCAGCTGAAGGATTCTCTGACCAAAAACTGCAGAATAAGTTCAATTTCTAATGAGGTGAAATGCTAGCCCCATCAAAATTAGTAGAAATTTTCTACTGCTTTTAATAGGGCTAGGATTCAATTTCTTAATGCCCTTGAAATATTACTTTAAAAAAAGAGATGTACAGTATGTGGATACAGAAAGAGACAAAATATATTAACAAGAGAAATCAGTGATAATAAATACGTTTCAATTTGTAAAATAACTGCCAAATATAATCCCGTTTCATTGAAGTTAAGATTGGTCCTCCAGTCTTAACTCTAGCAGCTCAGATAAAATAACCTAACCATCCTGCAACAACACTAAAAGACACTGTGAACTTAAAAAAAGATATGTGTATTTCTGCCTGATTTATTTTGTCCTAATACTATTAAAAATAACACTGAAGAGCAGTATATCTGAAAGGTTTAAGATTTTCCTTTTTTCCCCCCCTGCTCAGTTATTTTTTGCAATAGAAAAACTGAATAAAGTTTCACTGCCTTTACTTGAATTTGTTTTACGTGGTATATTACCTTAAATTTTTATTTTTCTAAACAAAACCTGAAAAATCAGATGTTTTGTTAGAAGCATGTGAAGCAAAACCCCAAACCTTCAGATAAAACTATGTGTGAAGGATGGAATTTCCTACAGACCTTCCTTACCAAACCCCACTGGAGGGAGGGAAGCCGCACAAATGCCTGGGGAAGAACCCGCAGCCAAGCCTGCAAAAATACTGCACACTAAAGCCCCTGGACTTCCAAGGACTCCTACATAGGGTCCAATTCTAGGAGCAGATCCTTTAATTTTTCATTTACTGAACTGTCAGTTTGACATTTAGTGACATTTAAATTGAGCCTTTATATAAGGACTTATTTCTTTTGCACTTGCACAAAAATTGCTAACAAAGTAGCTGTGTTTCACCTGCTACTAAATTTCAACTGCCATCATACCCGTGTTCAGTTACTCCCATGCAGAAACAGCTGCCACACTGAAAACATATAATTTGATATTAAAAATGGCAATATATAGGAATTTGAATAGGCCAGTTGGGGTTAAACTGGCACCATCTTCCCCAGAATTACCGCACTCTACACCAGCTGATCTGAGTTGATGCATTTACTCTTTTAAACCATAAGTAAAATTCTTTAAAGAAACTAGACTGTTTCTTTACTCCATTCTGAAGTATAAAACCTAGGGCAATTAGAGAAACTCTAAATGATCATCTGCAATTCCCCACATCTGTGCAAAACTCCTACTGATTTCTCCTCTCCTTGTTAAATTCAGTGGTTTTGAAGTAATTTGTTGAGATGTGGGCAAAAACATACATTCAAAATGTAACTCTGGGTTGGAAAGTAGAAGAGTTTCCTTCTGGAAATCTTAAATAAGGCCAGTCTGCTTTAATGAAATACAGAATAGATGAGATTAAAACTTATGTTAAAATTTCAGCTGAAGAAATTTTAACTCCCTGAAAGTTTCTAGTCAAAGCCCTTTGAAAATAAGAGCTTATAATGGAAATCATGACAAACTTAACTGCAGCCATGTAATATAGCAAAAATATTTCCCGGAGAGAAAGAAAATAAAATCTGAAATTATGTATTCGGAATCCGTTTTCTCAAAGAGATGCCAAAGGCTGTTGCACACACATTTAAAATACAGACTCATCACTAGTATTGGTATCTGAACATTGGTTTCTTCAGTGCTCTGCATCTTTCAAATTCACAATACAAAGCAAGAAGAGAGATGCTCCTGTTTAATTGCACAGCCTGCCAAATCCTTCATCAGGTAGGTTATACTACACCTGAACAACAGAAAGGTGGGGTTCCTAGAAGGAGAAACATACTTCTTCACATGGAAAACAAGCTAATGGACCAGATATTCAACTGTGTAAATCAACGCACACTTTTCATTTCAAAGGAGCTGATTTATGACAGCTGAAGATCTGGCTCCAGTTTTGAGGCAAGCGAAAAGAGTGACCAAACAAAATAAAATTTACCATTTACAAAACCATTTACAACCACTGGCCTTGCACAGGTGTTCTTAACACTAGGTAGCTTTTATGGGGAAATTAAGTTAAATTTATATCTAATACAAACTATTCCCTCAGTCTTCTGGGTGCCTTGGAATAATTTTATCCTAGAAAGAGTACAGCTTTAAAGTCTGTATGCTCACCTGCTATAATCCTCTGCTTGGTCTTTCACGTTGACACCTGCTTGCATTGAAAATAACAATTAACAGTAATGGATAAAAATGTTTGAAAGTTTTTAATTTTTGCCTGTAGTAACAGAATCTGAATTTTTATCTATTAATACACTGAATTATTTCAACACTTTTATTTTTTTTTAAAGGTTACCTAACCAAGACATTGCAGATTGGCAGAAATTTCACTGGCTACATACCTAACAAAGCTGTTATCCATTTATGAGATCCGTATGTAAATGTGTCTCAGTCTGAGAGATAAATAAGTTCAACTGATCTCCTTACACAATTTGTTTTGAAATACCTAATTGCTCCATATATACTATTGTATAAAAAAGGTTAAGGGCATGCTTACAGACATACTGAGTTAAGTGACTCTTACACATTAAAAGAAATCAGTCACTGCAAAAAGCTGCTTCTGCATGCATGGGAAGACTTGTAAAGTTGTCATGCTTTAAAATATGCTGCTCTTACCATTGTCATAAAGGTATATATATATATCAAATCTATGAATACCAGAAGGATCTGATTTTTTTTTTATATCAGCAAATAATCTTCCCTGAAGGATCTTAAATTTTAAACAGATGAGGACAAGTGTATTAAATTGCAATCAAACATAAAATAACTCATTTAACTTTTTACCTATAGTGAAGTCAAAAATGCACACAATGTCAGACGAGGGAGTTTTCTTACAAGTTCATATCAAAATCTTTGTATCAAAATTATGCATGAAGGTGATCCGTAAAGAATTTATTCCAGTACTTAAAAATTATCTCCTGCATAGTCTTTCAAACAGTTACTCTGAAAATAACACAGCTCTCTAACCTCTTTTTTTTTTTTTTTTAAATGAAAGCATCACATACTTAAAAAAAGTCTGGGCCAAGAATAATGTTAAAACACCAGTGTTAGTATTATACTGATAACAAAAAGCATTTCTTGAGTTCCTCTTACAGGTTTGATCCAAATCCTCATATAAATTGATGGAAAAACTCCCACTGACTGCAGGGAGGAAAAAAACAAAAAAAATCAGACCTACAGAAGATACAGTGGTTACTTCCAATGGGAAGAAAAGCAATTACATTAAATTAGAAGAAATGAAAAAAATTGACTGTGGTTTAAAAAGCAAAATAACAGAGCTAAAGGAGACCTATAGTGTTCTCTTTGCTTAAACTATGTCTATGCAAAGACTTTCAATTTCCATTATTAGAATTTTGATTTAATTTGCATTAGAAACTTTTAGCAAGTTGTAACTGATGATAAATATACATTTTTGGTAGCTACAGAGAAGTTACTTCACATGAAGAAAGGCCTTAATGGAGAGGTGACCAAAAAAATCCCTGTGTGTAGTGATAACAGGAAGAATTAAATAGAGATTTCTAATATATATAGTTTAAATTAATCCTACTTTAAACATCACAGTTTCAAGCCTGCCTATTCATGATAACTATCAGTATAAAAAAAAAATCTACACAATAGCAAGTTATTGTATTATTTAAATGAAACTAATGTTCTGGCATTCCCCATCACAAGTAAATAATGATTTCAGTGGCATTCAAACGTGGTTCAGAAGAAGCTTTTGCTGTCTGACCCAGACCAGCAACCCATACCTCCAGACCACCACAGTGTTTACTAATCTGACTGTCAAGCCTTCCTTTAAATTCCTGTGCCAAGGCTCAACCCATCCACCAATGGCTGCTTATCTTAGGACTGACACGACTATTTTTATTCCAGCATGAAGGATGCAGTTTGATCATATATACAGAAGGAAGCAGCAGTCCTTTGTGTGCACAGGTCATGCATGCACACACAGTTGGGTGTGATTCATCTCACCTAACTTTAGCCCAAAGTTATCTATTCTAAACTGTTCGTAAGGGACGTTTAGACAACTAATGGAAGAGAAAGACACTGCCAGGAGGTATCCTTTGTAGGTGTCTATCTCTTCCCATTGACTCGGAAGGAGATCCACAGGACAGCAAACTAGACACCTAAAATCAGAGGAGATGACTTCCACCCAAACCAAACACATATATATGTATACATGTGCGTATGTGTGCACACAATGTAAGACAGCTGCTTCCATAAATATGCCATGTGCAACACAGCAGTGACATTAAAAACTCTGGACAGAAAATGAACTACTAAATGGGAGACAAAAAAAAATCAGCTGTGCACATTTGTTATATATAGCTAAATCTTTAGGGTAAGCTTATTTATTACTTCTGCCTAAAAAGGAAGAAGAAAAAAACTAATGTGTGACATTCAAGCTGCAAAACTTGGGAGTAAACAGATAGTTAAGGAAATGTTAATGGGTCTGTATCTAGTCTGGTTCTCTAGGGTACTTTACATCTTGAAATATAAAACTTATTTCCTTATATAAATGTTTTAACATGCAAAAAGAGCATTCGGATGAATACCCTGAGTGCTCCTATTGTAGCAAACATAGCTCTACTGATTTTGGGGTATCTAAACAAGGATTCTAAGTTATATTTTCCAAGTTTGGTGATGAAAGCTTAGGGTGGTTCCCCCACACACACCTTTAAAGGTGTCTGTATATGTGTGCTGGCACATGCACGTGGGTATACTGTGGGGTTTTTTAAACTACATATATATTCTCTATAAATTAAAAAAAATTATACCATGGTAACAAAACACAAAAGAGAAAAACAAAACAAACATATACAAAGAGAAAAGCAAACCTTATTTTTAGCATAATCCAAAGTTACATCACGATTGCAAAGATTGGATTTTTTTTGAGTTTATGACTGATTCAGATCAGGCTCTGCAATATTCCCATTCTCTGGAAAGATAGGTGGAAAATTGTTATTAAAAGTCGCTGGAAACTCTAGCGTAGCATCGACATTTTGATAGCCCACGTAAGAATTAAATGACTGCTGTGGAAGTACTTGGCTATCAGGCATCTGTATGAAAGCCCCTGACTGTGTGGTAGGGGGGATTCTTTGGCCAACTAGTTGAATTTTAGGTTCCCTGGGCTCCAGTTGTTGCTTGCTTTCTTCATCCGTGTCAAGACGGGTTAGCTTTTCTATCCACATGCGAAATTTCTCCTCTGTCTGCCTCTGCATCTCGGCAAAGCAGTTCATGGCCTCTTCCAGGACATTGCCTATGCAGTTCCTATCCCACACGGTGCCCCTGTCAAGCAATCCTGGAATTTCCCTGGTCGCTCCTCCAGATCCCCCAGCACGACTGAAGCCAGCTTTAAAGACATTGAGGCCATTTGATAAGACATCATTAAGTAAGAACATAATATTGTTTATTAAGGCATGTTAACTCAGGAAAACAACTTTTCTAATTGTGTCCCTTGGATATGACAACGGGGGAAGAATTAACAAGTATCAACCAGCAGTATTACCATAAAAAAAACCAACAAAAAAACCCACAAACCCAAAACATTTTACACTCACTGAGGTTGTAATAGAAATTTTGGCTTCCAAATTATTTTTATTCTAGAATTCTCAGACAATTCTGTCACAAAGGTTTTTTTCTTTTTTTTTCATAAGTCAACCAAATTAGTCCAATTCCCTTGCAATTTGTTTTGAATTCAAGTGAAGGTGTCAAAAACATTATACAATAACATGTTTAGTTCTGTTAAGCTACGATCCAAAATACTATTAACTGATGAACCTGAATAATTGTGCATATTTTACTCACATACTTGAACCTTTTTATAATGGACTGTTAAACATAGACAAAATTGTACACAAGATAACAGAGATAAAGGCTGATATAGTGATTGCAGCATCTCAAGTAGCCAAGCCCAAAGCTCTTGGTCTAATTTTGGAAAACACGCTAAACATCAATGAAGAGAATATACAACACACACACAAACATAAAAAGATATGTGAATGCTATGCTAATACATGAGGTGAAAGCAACCTCTGTTAGGTCTGATGGACACAGCTACATCACAGGGTAATCCACACGACACATAGGAGTGATCAACCTCACACCAACTAGAAGCATGCCCTTCATCGCACCAGCCACCGGCTGTGCAGCTTTTCCAGAGTTAATTCTAGCCAAGGCAGAAAACAGACAGGGCGTAGTTGGAAGGAAATTGTTCTCCTTCCTTCTATCCATCAAAAAGATGGTTAAAAGGACTGGCTTTGGGATTATCAGGAAGAACTTCAGCAGCAACAAGAGAAGGCCATCCTCATTATCTTACTCTACGTATCAATAAGAAAAGGCAGCAGTATCTATATTTTTAAGTTTAGAGTTCACTCAGGAATCCTCTAAGAAGCAATAAAACCCCAAGAAAACAAGGCTCTGTACCTGTTTGAGGAATAATAAACAACGTGTGCATGCTGTTTGAACACACAGATGTTACCTAAGGTAATTCCAAAACAAGACAAGCATCAAGCGTCACATTAAACTACACAAAGCAGCTACAGAACCTGAAAATTTAATATGTAAACATGAAACCTGTGGGATCCTCTAGCTTAAGAATAATAGCAAATATCCTAAGAATGAGAGAAATCATTGCACAACCTAAGTAAATATTTACTAATAAAAACATAAGGCACTAAATCTTTATTGGGACTTCACTGTGTACATGAAATTACAGTATTACTTAAACAATACATTCTTTTTAGGAGCTATTTAAATGAGGTATACATAAGTCCTTCAGTAACAGCTAAACAAAGCCTAGGATTATTCTCTTGTATCTGAGCAGTAGCAATGCTACCTGTCAGGGGCCAAAACCCTTCTATTAAAAACCCTACTTTTTAAGTCTTCTCTCCTATCTGTTTATCTATCAGGCAGGCTGGAAATTCAGCATTCAGGTCCTCTGCTCAAAAATAAATTACTTTATAGCAACTAATCTACATCCCTCCGACTGCATTTTAACTAAAAGTAATTAAGTAAAATGGTACCTTTTTCCTAAAACGTGGTTCCTTTTGTATATTCAATGTCTTTTTCCTCCCTGAAAAAAATATTTCTTCTGTTCATATACTCCTGGCGTTGAACATCCAATATGATTCTGTTTATTCATCTTTAGTCAGGGATCTTATCCTAAGATCAAGTCACTAAATGGCGGTCTTTCTGATTTCCGCAGGCTTACGATCAGACACCTTTAAGTAATGTTGAGTAAGTTTGAATTGCAATTGAAATAAAAACTATTGATGGTGGTATGTGAGACTAGCTAGCCTTTTAAGATTAAGAATGAACTAGCATGGTCAAAGTTGACAAAATTGTTTTGCAAACTGAAGTGACTATGTATTGAAATATATTTTACCCTGCAATACTATTTTTAAAAGGCATCATTCATAGTATATCTACAACTTACAGTAGCAGCAGATCAATGTTTCAAATGCTTCCCTTGCAGTTCTTATAACAAGTCTTACTCAATCTTTTCTTTACTGGTGGCCTTCAGGGTTAAAAAGGAAATCAAGCCTAAAAATGCATTTTTATTATATTAAAAATGCTAGCATTTATCTATTTGGTCCCTTTGCTACCTGTAAACTTACAGCTCTATAGTTTTGGAAGTTACTCCAAGTTAAAAGGCAAAAAATTTGCAGTCACAAAGGGGTCAGAATCCAAGACGTATCTTATTTTCAAGACAATACCTCCTGCAAAACACCACCTAAGAAATGCCCCAATGCTGTCTCTTTATGGGATCTACTAAGTACTATGTAAATAATAACCAAATCCAAAGTAATTTAATTTAGGAAGTCTGACAACACAACAATTTAAGAAGGTATGATGCATCTTCATTCTAATTAGCAACGGTAGATTCCTCCGTGTCATTATGCTGACATTTTCAAATTAGTATCTTACTGCAAATCACTCTTAACAGATTTCTCCCCCACCCCGTTCTTAGATAATTGTCATTCTGAGTTACTTTAACCAAATTCATCCCTTGCAAGATGCTTCATTCAAGGTCTATGCACAATTCTTCGGAGGAAGTAACCTCGCTGAGAGTCCCTCACACACACTGTGCCCCTCTCTTTGCACTTCTGCGTATTCAAACTTTTTAACAGATATTTTGAAAGCCTAAAACATAAGTCACCCCTATTTCAATTCAGATTTTTCTGAGTTGTAGAAAGCACAATGGTGGTAAAATGCCAATATTTTTGTATATTTGAATTTTTAAAAACCCCTTCTTCCAAAGAAAGTGTTTACACAGAAATAAATATGGATTCCCAGACTTGCTCTCATGCCAATTTCATTCACAGTTAATTTGCATGGTCAAATTTGAAATTGTTTAAAGGAAAAACTTGCAACAGTAGCAGGTCTAGCAGAACCTATTTCAGGACTCAAAGATCATCCTCTTATGCTATGAATATGAACTGGTGTTTGTTTAAGAATGGTAAAATCCTAAATGCCAACAGAGAGGCTCAATCATTAAAAGATAAGAAATTGCTCCTCATCTGCAATAATTCAAAAATCATGGTGTTCCCTGAATTAAAGAGTTCAAGATTATGACTGCTCAGGTCAGTGAAAAGATTCTCAGTAGCACCCATGAAGTTTAGATTGAACCTGTATTTTCAGGTGTAAATTAACACCACATAATGCGTTCAGGACAACGTAACATATATTGTGCTTAGCTCCTACTGAGCTCACAATATTTGTATTGAAGTAGCACCAGCAGGATCTCAACTCTTTGCTCTTCAACCTTTCTCAAGAAGAAAAACAAGCCTGCCAGTATTTTAATCCACATTAGATTTGAGTTCAGCAGAGAGAACTGACTCTATATTGCACAACTGTTCAGTTCGCAACTTCATGGCCTTACTATGTATTTCACTGAACATTTTCTTTACCTTACTCATTTAGCCAAACATATTTCAGAGCCAGTGATGTGGATGGTTTGAAAAAAATAAGTGCATTATTAAAATGGAAGAGGTTCAGTTACACAACATGAAAGACTACTATATTCTCAAATGTGGCACTTCAATTTTCAGACCACGCACAAGCAAACTGTCTTCTGTAACACTACATGTGTTGATAGAAGGTTAAGAGCCAGAGTATACATAACCTTCACACATTAAGGCCACACTAACTGTCACTAAAAACTTTAGAGCATCTCTGTTGGCAAAGCTATTTTTCAGACAACAGATGTTTGAAAATCAGTCCCAATAATAAGCTATGTTGAGACAGTAACCAACACTACAGCTGAAGTGTCCAAATACAGACTAAGGGGAACACAGGCTACCTGTAAAAAACTCTTCTGCATCAATGTGTACAGACTTTTTTCAAAAGTAAAGGCAAAAGTTTTTTCATGCTTATGTCCTTCTGACAGGTGTATCGTAGTTTCCTGACACTCAAGTATCAAGTTAAACCTCTCAGCTTCTGACTGTGTGCAGAGGACACTCATGGCCTGAATTTCCAGTAATGCTTTTTGATACCCTGTATTATTTTCTAACTATATGTTCATTCCCTAAATTTTGAGGATACTCACAGTGTAATGCTAAGTGCACTAAAATGGCTTTCTAGTCAAAAAAAATAATTTAAGCACTTTGCCAGTTCCAAGAAGAGGGATCGCAGATGGCATGTGAACCTACCACTGCGACGGAGAGCTGGGAGTCCTACTCAGACTCACAGCTCCACTGCATCTGTTAAGACCACAATGTTTCATTAACCCACAAGTAGCACAGGATGCCTTTTTAGCCAACCTTGTCCTTATCTCTATGGAGAATATTTTTCTTTTGTACTTGGAGACTGTTTCCCCACAAACCAAAGTTGTTTCTATTTAAAGGAAAACTGCAGTGTGGCAGGTACTCATTGCACTTAATTCCAAAAGGACAGCTCAAAAGTTTTAATGTCTTAAATGTAATTTAGTATCAAGCAGATGATACGTGCTATGAAATAAGAATAAATGTCATTGTTCCTCAGGACTGTTGTTGCACTCCCACATCTTGCATCGCAGGTAAAATTGGGCCTTGGTGTAATCATCACTAAATAATCAAGTTCTTTCGTACACCGCAATGGGACCTTTTCGCTGCAAGCATCTCATGGTTAAGACCGAGAGCTCAAACACAGAAGAGCCTAGAAAAAGTACCCTAGAGTGGTTCCAGGTCTCTGCAATGGAAGTCAGAAATCTAAGCAGATCTGAAAATACCATGTGGTGCCTTTCTGGGTCACAAGGTACTTTTATGACTTTAAAAAAAGAATATAAGCTGGGGGATTTGTTGTGTGTGTTTTGGGTTTTTTGGGGGAGTGGGGAGGAACCTGTCCCAAACCTCAATGAAATAGCCTTATTTTACAGGCTTTAAATCATGCTTTAATTGCCTAGCAAAGTGTAAATATAGTAAATAAAAAGGCACAAAACTATGAAAGCTACAAGTCTGACTAACAACTAAATTGGTAAAAATAATTTTAGATCTCTATTAAAAGCTTACTACACAATAATTATAGGAGGACTTTGCCTTTCCCAGACTTTCTAATAATAAACATTAAGTTCCTTTGTGCAACCTGCTTCCTAGCAGTATGTGGGAAAAATGCCAGTTCTCATGGTGACAGAATCATTCACCATAATCAAGTCAGTTAAAACAGTTATTTGTAAAATCTTCTGCAAATATTTTAAATAATTCATCTAGCAAACATTATTCAGCAACTTAAGACTCATTATTGCAGTTTTCCTTTAAATGTTCTTGCCCTATGTAAGCTGATATTTATCTCCAAAAAAAGAAAACCAACTTCTAGCACAAGAGGCAAAAAGGCATGTAACCCAGTAAAAATTGGCAAGCCAAAAAGTTTATTTTTATGTGATTTTATTTTTGATTGCCATATGAAGATTGCCATATGATGATGGTTCTATGGTATAATATGCTGCAAGGATAATTCACACAAAATCCTGTCCATGGCACTTGGGCTAATAAAATAACAAAGACTCAGCAGACAAAAAAACTTGAAGAATTCATGTTTCTTTTGCTAATAAAATCATAAGAAGGCCCCTATAATTTGCTGCCTCCAATCTTAACACGGATGTGTCAGCAAATTAAATATATAGAAATTAGAGATCCTTATGACATAGGAAAATGGTAACAGCGTTGTCTAAAATGTTGAAAATTTAGGCGTGGATATAGCTTGGGCACCTACATAAAGAAATTCATATTTACGTCCTAAAATAGGTGACCAGCTGTGATCTGCAAGAATTTACAATAAGGCTAAGTAGGTTTGTCATGCACTGAAACGTAGAGCTGAAAGCGCAGCTTAAGTGCAATAATGAACAGCGCCTTACTGTAACACGGGCACAAGGAATGCCATGTTATTTCTAACACAGCTGCTGGGCTGTGGTCTTAATATATTAAAGCAAAGCTGGCCACTTATCTTAAGAATGTATTTATTAGATTATCACCATCTAATGGGATTTGACAGCACTGATAGGAGTTCATATAGGCTTACAAAGGAAAAGATCTGAAAATTCCAGAATTCAAAGATAGTCCTTCCTCCAATTTACCATTTCTATGCCTTGTTGGTGTGCAAAAGTGCACTGAAACCTCAGAACAGATTTTAAAATTTGCCCATGTCTTGTTAACATACTGCAGTCTTCAAATTTACACAGAGCTGCAGTTCTCCTGGTTTTTCTCAAGTGTCACTCATCTAATTTAGCATGACAGCTGAGAAACGATGTCAGATGCGTTACAGTTCAGTTTAAAAAACATCCTCTACCTGGTATCTCTGCAGTGATTGTCTTGCTGCTCCCTGAAACCTCTTCATCATCATCTGATGAACTCGTGCTCGAGTCACACGTCAGGTCACTATCACTGGTACTGCTGTCCTGCAGCAGGTTGTACTTCTTGCGAGCAGCTGCCTCCCGTTTCTGTCTTAAGAGCCGGATTCTTTCTTTGTGCTTTTGGCTTCGATGACCTTTTACCTTGGTAACTCGACCATTCTGCTTATCACTAGACTGTCGGTTTTTCTTGGCAGCCATTGTTGAAGTTTCACTTTCAGACCTGGATCGCCTGGATTTCCTCCCAACTGCAGCCCCAGACACCGCAGAAGGGTCTCCCTCTACAGCAGCTTCAGCTTGACAGGGCTCATTCTCTTCTGTGGAAGACAATGTATCTGAGTCAGCCAGATGCCCACTGGAAGAAGGGGAAAGCATGCAATGATTAGAAGAGTCACTCTCGTAAACTCGACCACCCGTTGGCTTATCGCTCTCTGTAGATGCTAGCTGAGACTCCGAGGAGTCTCGCCTCAGTTCCATCAGTAAGCAAGGCATTGAAGAGAGCACCGCAGAGTCTGCTGCAGTGGGCACGTTGTCTTTCTGAGTTTGTGTCTCGAGTTCTATAGGTCCGTCTTCATCAGGAGCAGTCTCTTGCTTTTCAGAAGTCTTTGGTGGAACTTCTGAATCAACAAGTTCTTCTGCTTTTCCCACTGCCTCCATCTTCATTTCAGAACACCAAGGTCCTCCTGGTCTCAAAGCATGGAGCACGCGGTCTGGAAGACTGTGTGAACTAGACAGGGACTTCAGCAACACAGCAGCCTGAATGAGAACAGAACAGTAAGAATAATTTACCCAAATAACTCACTTAGTCCTGCTCTTCACAATATTACCTAAGCCACTCATTGCTTTCAATTACAAACAGTGTGGATCGGTATCGTATTGGGTTTCTTCATTTAGTTTTTCCTAGTGAACTCATCTTGTTACAGCAAACTATTCTTCCTTTTACACACCCATGAAAGACAGTACTAGAATCGCATTAAACATGGTTCACCTCACTACAATAATCAAAACAGATCAGAAAATAATAAAAATATTTCTAACCTTTTACTCTAGAAAAGTTAAATCAATAATTTACATAATTTAGCAACATACGCTAAACTTCTTTACCTAGATCTTTAAATATATTTTAATGGAGAATTTTAGCCCTTACGAACAATGCCAGCCTGAAAATTCCCAGACTTGGTAGTCATCTACCTGGACAGACCAGAATATAGTTCAGGTTCCATATCTATGAGAAATCTACTTTCAGTTGAACAGGACCTCAACCTTATAAAACTACTATGTTTTTCTGGTAATTCGCAAACTTACAGTACCAACATGACATTGAAGAAATCCAGTCACTCTGAGCACAAACCAAGCAGCTGCTGAACATTACAGAGCAAGACTACAAACACCTTCCTTCTCCAGTGGAATTGCTCTGCCAGCAGATCTCACATAACCAAGCTGTATTTACAAGAAGCACCATAAAGCGATACTAAATTGTCAAGGACACTAGGTTTACGACATCTACCGGCAAGGTCTTTAGAAACATTAGCTATGTGTAACACAGATTTGTTCTCAGCAGAGAACTACCACGCTAGTGAGTCACGTAAAGACTTTTTAGGAGTATCTAATACACCATTCAAGTGCTTCTTGAGTGTCTCCCATACAAGTCCTGCTTGCATGAGAACCTACAGGCTGACCTAGTTTCTCTCAAATCAGCCAGGAAAACAGCATCAAATAGTATGGGCTGCAAGCAAGAAACAGTATCCACCCACACCAGTATCCTACATGTTACTTCAAATTATAATTTAATAAATTGCATTGCTTCAGTGCAAATACAAAAACCCCAAGCTATTTATCTGATTGATAACTTGCACAGTATCAACCCAAAAGTACCTGAAGCACCTTCAGGGAAATTTTGTTTTAGAGATCAATATTTATAATTTTATATTCATTATTCACACATTGCCTTCCACCTAAATTTTCACTTGGAATTCAATAGAAAGATCTTCCAACTACCACATTCCACTTACAGATGAATGGTATGGAACAAATTGTTTATGGGTTTACAAGTATAGTAAATGATAAATTTATGCCACTTCAAAAAAAGCATAGATAAGAAAAAGCAGTAGTAAGATTTAATCTACTGTTTTTAAAAAATGCATTCCTGCAGACAAAGGCAATTATTACTTGAGCAGCCTGAGAAAACATGGATGGTTCAGAGAGATTTTTCTGTACCCTGAAAATCCTTCTTCAGTTTCCTGATCCATCCTGAGCTGCCTGTAATTGTACATATGTAATTGCACGCTGCTTCCCCCCCCTCCATCTGCAGCAGAGAGTAAGGCTACTTCCCTGCTTCTAAAAGGTGCTGTGAAAAGCTCAGTGTTGTCCTGTCCACCCTAACCCACTTTGAAACTTCATTTTTAAAGAATACTAAAATAAGAGTTCATGCTTCCTTCAGGCTAATGAATGAAATGGTGCAAGGTAATTATGAAAATATTTACGGGAGAGAAACACCAGTTAAGGAAGGAAAGCTTAGTTAGTATCAGACAACACAAGAAAGATGGAGATGACAACTCTAGGTCTGCCAAATATGAAAAAACAAAACCCCAACCCAAAAAAACCCAAACAAACAGTAAACCCAGCATTTTACTTTCCAAAAAAGAATAAAATACACACTGTAAAATACAGGAACTTATACATATATATATATATATATAAAAATGTTTGCACTGAGTAAAACTCTCTTGAAAGCAACTTAAAAGAAGAATTTCTGGAGATGGTAATTTAATGTAGCCAATAAATATCGCAGAAGGACCAATTTATTTCCAAGGCCACAGCACAGCATCAACAAACCCAAATGATGAATACACATGTTCCAAGACATAAACACATCCCAATACTGTAATAAAATCAGTATTTATATATACTTCATCTACAAATCTACATTATTAAATAATTCTCCTATTATACAGGTAAGTAAAACACAGATTTGATGACTGAATGACCGGCCAAGAGTTATACACAGTGGACTATGTATTGTACCTGCTAGTGCAACTCCTGGCTTTGCTCTGGTCATGCACTTTGAAAAGAAAAATATCTTTTCTAAGAGTTTTGAAATGTACATGTAAGGAAAAATTTGGCTGCTCAAACACATACCAGAAGAATATTAGCCTGGCCAAATGAAATGTATTTAAATATTCATACTAATAACTGCAGAACAGCTTCTGCACTATTCATCGTTTTAGCCTGGGGAGCACAAAGAACAGAGTTCGACACAAAGCTAAAGGGCAGCCGAAGTGAACTAGAGACTCTTTTTTCACCAATGTCCTACTTGGGAACATCATCTACCTCACAGCTCCCAACTGGACTATAAGAACACCTGCACTTGCCCTTCCATCTCTCTGGCCTATCAGAAAAAAATTACGTTTCATCTACATGTTGACACCTTGCTAACAGTCTAATTACAATGACTTAAGAAGATTTTTTTATTATTAAGTAGGATCTTACTTTACCTACTCAAACCACACTGGTTTGATCCCTCATACAGTGATCAGTGAATTATATTTTCAGTGAGAAGGCAGCACAGGGACTAGTAACTTCACAAAAGTCTATCTGTCAACATTGACATGTGTTTCTGTGTGCATGGAAAAAAATACTTGCTCCAGTGAGGTTTGTACTCTCCAGGTCCCTTGAACTGGCTATTTAGACATCAACAATTTGAGTATTAGTATATATATTAATAAGAACTTCATATTTATCTCAGTGGAAAAAAAAAAGTCTATTGTGACTCAAACAGACTTTGCTGCAAGGAAGAATACAGACAGTTCAGGGGAAAATATCTATGCCAAGAAAAGCTTTGTCTCAAAGAAAGAAAAAAAGTACTGATTTAGTTCTACTCAAGAAATGTATAGATCAGAGAGACTATATTGAAAAACTCCCATTCCTTTCTTGCCACTCACTTTTCTAGTAACAGTACTAGAAAAGGTAATCTCAAGGTCATGCTAGAGAAAGAGCAGTTTTTTACATAAATGAGAACGCAGCACTGCAAAATAAGTTGTGGTGCGTACACACACAGATGGATACTTAATTAGACATTGCTTAGAAATGTCATTCTCCTTTTTTTGATGCACAGATACCGCACTGACAATTTTAAAAGGCAATTCTGTAAAAACTTCTGTGCTAGATTTTTCCAACAGAAATTATTTTATTTTCCAGCCAGAGAACACACCAGTATGCAGAAGCCCTTAAATATCTAACTGTACCTTTACCTGGGAAATGTTTTCAAATTGTGCACTCATTTGTAAAGGCACAGAATTTGTATGCTATGAAAACTGCACTTTAGCAAAGAAATCCAGAAGGATTTTGAAGGTCAGATTAGCAGAGACAGCCCAGCCAATCTCACAGTTCACTGCCACTAACAGGGATGGGTTTTACCCCCTACCTAACCATGACTGCACAGTCATGTTCCCTCCTTTGCACCAGAACTGGCTCATCCTTTCTTGGGTAGATTCACTTCACTAAGCCAGCAGAAAACAAAACTAGAAAATAAGTGAAATTTTCCACCAGAGCTGGCAGGAAGGAGGGAAGGGAGGGCAAGCACAAACCGTCCCTTTAGAAAAAAACAAATCTGATTAAAAACTACCTGCTGTTCAGTCTCATCATACCTTGAACCCACAGGTTCCGGCTAGACACAGGAGAAGGCACTGAGTGTTTCTTTCACAGCACTGTTTGCTCTGAGATTTTTGAAGATAAAAAATGATTAAAAAATGAGAAATTGAATTCAAACAGAGGTGTTAGTAGCTTTCTAAAGAACTACCATAGGATGTATGCTATTAAGTAATACATACTACTGCATGAAGAGTTATATCAAAGATGGCATGCATGCCCTTTATCAATCAATAACTGGCCACTCATACATTCGTCATAATATTTTTGTTTGGTTTGCTCTCAGTAAATATTATTGTTTATAATTGCATATCCTGCAATGTCAGAAGGAAATGAGTTTCACCCAAACAAATGATAAGGCCTGAAATACTTAATAAACACCATGGCACCCTAACCTTAATTGTACATTGTCATTTTAGGCGTTATTGAACTGATTAATGATAAAGAATGCCTAGCATGAATGAATGAATGAAGCAAACCAGCTCTTTTTCTCAGCAGCTGTGGATATGACAGATTCTTACTTCGGAAGTACTAAGTTTTTCATAGCTGCTTGCTGTTAAAAGTCACTTTAGTTTATTACCGACCCATTTCCTCTTATGCAGGGTCCAACAGACCACTTCTTTTCCCTGCATACAACCATATCACCTTTGTATGCCAGCTCTAGCAACTGTTTAAATGAAAAAAATTATCTAGCAGAACACTGTCTTTTAATACCATTTTAGCTAGCACTGAAAGAAAACAGTTTGACCAACCTAGCTCCTTGCACCACCAGCCATTCATTTACAAGCTGTAATTTAAAAGAATATGAGAAACCATACCTACATTTTTGCAGAAAATAACATCAAGTACGTTCTTTAAGCTTTTGTGACTATGTAAATGAAAAGTTAAACTGCACTGCTGCATAGGAGTTACCTGTTCAGAATACACAGCTAACTACAGAGATCCTTCCAGAGCATCTACTACCTTCTAGCCCCAGCGTCACAGAAGTCAGTATTTTCATCTAAATCTAAATTTGTTTTCATATTTATACAGAACTAAAGGCTATAATGGCTTATACTTACATAAATGGTTATTTCCATCGCCAGTGGATTACATTATCTCACGTTTACCAAACATATCTAAGCATAGATGGAATAAATCAGAGGTGTAAGAGAGGTAATGACAAATTATACAACTGAGGCTAATAAAATTATTTAAAACAGCTGACTTTTTAAAAAATGTAAACACTCAGGCAAGCTCATGGAGAACTCTGAATCAAACACTTGATAGACTATGTGTCTAAGGATGGTGGGTTGGGAAAGGACCGAAGCAGCACATGACCTGGGTACTGAAGAGCAGACCATGACGCACAAGTCCACTTTGTAATACAGGAGAAACTTTTGGCAAAGACCAAAGCTATGTCCCCTTCTGACAGAGCCACGTAACTCTGAAGATGTGACTCTGGCCACTTCCGAAGCTTCGCCAAAAACCTTTGGAGTCGTACCTGCATGTTGTTGGGTTTTTTTTGTTTTTATTTTTTTTTTTTTTTACTTGGAATCGCCTTGCTTTCCATTAAAAGCCAACACACTTAATTCAGCAAACTCACCGGTAACATTCTAGTACCAATAGCACATACAGGTATGCCCAATAACAAAATGTCTAAGTAACTAAAAACTAATCAAGCCAAACCATTAGACCTCTACCAAACAAGACTAATCTGCATCCAGACAAATGTAGATGTACCAATGCTTTCTGGACTTCCCAACTGCTGTCTTGTTAATCTCCTCCCCAAGATACCATACATTCTTTTTTATTTTCATGTAAGTGTCACACATACCCATGCACTTAAAACAACAGAAGTGTGACCAGCACCCAATTTAACTCAAGACAGTTGACTCAGCTCTGTGTGGATGTGTGTGCACGATGCTCTAGAGCAGATTTTTTCATAACACTAAGCCACCCCCACATGGATACTGTGTAATTTATATAGTGTTCCTTTGAAAATGCTGCCCTAAAGCTGACTCACTGGCATACAATTCTACCTAAGGCACATTTCTGGGAGTGGAGCTGGCTCTTTATCAGATGATTCATAAATCAGGCCTGGTAGCAAACCTAAAGAATAGGACCCTTCACAACCAACATGGTAAGAGAATTGCTGTGTGAAACAAAAGAAGAAAGGATTAAACTAATGCTGTGTTTCAACTGGTTTTGCATAAACAAATGAAGGTTAAAAATAAGCTGCTCCTATTGAGTGCTCAACAGGCTGCATACACAAATTATCCAAGACTGAATAAAAATTACAAGTATACGTGTTAAAACAAAGGTTTGCTGAGCATCCTTTGCAACCTTGAAAAGCAACATTTTTCATCATAAATAAGAAGCAAGACTCTACATTTAAATACAGGTTTTTGCATTGTAATGCTTAATGCACATATTCTGCCTCTTTCAAATGAAAGGTAACTACCAGCTATGGGTTAGTTCACAAGCCTGCACACAGGCTTCCAGAAACATTCACCAGCTGCACTGGAATCCCACAAAAAAAAAAAAAAGTCCTCATAAAAACAAATTCATTAGCATACAGATAAAGGCACACAGGGTTGGCTGCACTTAGCCTTCTAAAAACCTCATTTCTTCCTCATAGTGAAACCATTTTTCTCAAGTGTGCAGCGATTTAAAGTCCACAATGCTCTCTACTCTAAAAATTAGAGGGTGCATATTTTTATTGCTATCTGTTCCAAAAAATTTAAGCAACTCGCTCTTGTATTTTTTCATTATTCTTTCAACAAAACTAGTGGCAGAAATCAATGCTAGGATTGCCATGCTTAATTTCTTTTTCTCTCTGCCATATATTAGCTTGCAGAAGATCACCCTACTGAGGATAGTCATAGAGATGTACCATCTTTTTCTAAGATTTTGAGTTTAACAAATTTTCCCATATTACCTATCCATTTCTGTTACTCAAAGGAAATGTATTCTGTGCTTCCTCCGCTGGTTCATGCCATTCTATATAAACAGACCTCTTCTCCTCAAGAAATGTTAGTCTATTGTTCTACAATGGTCAATAAAGTAATGCTCACAGAAAAGCTACATTTTAAATTGCTTGAGCATAACAGTAACAAATTAATCTTGATTTTCAGAGCACAGATTTTCTTTCTATTAAGAACAGTTATCTGAAATATCCTGAAACTAATCAAACATTGTGCTAGTCACCAATAGCTCCAACTGGCAGATGAGGACAACTGCAATGTAACTTCGAAGTAGTAAAGTCTTCTTAGTACTGCAGTATTCATTTGAGAAGGGCTTGTGCTGCTGTCGTCTGCAAAAATGAAAGCCGGTCCAGCACAGACAGGCACAAATGTTAATTGCTGTTATTTGGGCATCTTGAAGCAGCAATGAGTGCCATGGGACACAGGCTGCAGTTCCAGGAGCCCTCAAGTCCACCTCTGGTAGTCCACTGGCACTGTTAAGAGGCAGAACTGCCTACCTGCTGGGCCAGTTAGCACCCATCAAGTTCTTTTGTAATTCAACTTCCCAGAGGAAAGCTGTGCAACTTAACAGGGGGCTAGTGGCTGGATGAGATCGAAGTCAGGGTCCAGAAGGACAGCAAGGCGAGCATCTTACACAACAGACAGCAGCGACAGGCCTGGAGCAAGGGAGAGCATTGGACCGTTCACCTCATCTTGCAAAACACCACTCCAAAATTGCATAACCCTTGACATCAGGAGGAAAGATAGTCTCAGCAGATAAGAGAGCTGTTTTGTAAAGTTCTGCATAACGTTCCTTTCCAGTAACAGCGCTGCCTACCGAACCGACGCTACAACCGCCCGGGCTGTCTTGCGGGCACTTCCACAGCTCACGCAGCGACTCGCCAGCATCTCCCCATCTCTTACAGCTATCCAAGAGCTCAAGTCACCGAACTAGAAGCGGTATGGATTTATGACAGCCATTTAACAAAGATAAGTTAAGACACATTAAGTGACTCTACAGTTTGTAAGTATTTTACGATCGGACCTTTTTATACATCTTTGCCACAGAAAATAAACAAAACCGACCCTCAGGTATTTCAAAGCTTCAAATACTTTAATTCAACACCAGTACTGTGCGTTTGCTTTAAGCCAGTATCTTCCTGGCATAGGGCAGTAACATACCCATTTTATGGTCTGGCCAACTGAAGAAGAGAGATCAGGTGACATGCCCAAATTCTACAGAAAGGCTGGAAAGGAGCTGTAAGCCAACCAAACCCTGATCTGAAGTCATTTTCTCACCCACAAGCCACTAATATTATTCGTTTCTTTAATTATTAAGCTAGTAATATAAAATCTAAATACTGCAACATGAATTTGCAGTAGGTATGTTACTGAAAAAATAAATGCTATCAATACACTAAAGGCAAAGTCACATTGCATTCCAATTATGAAAATTTTAGTAACAGTGAGATACCAACTGCTGTTGGGCTGTTCTTGACACCAAACCCTTGATCATTTTTTGACCAGTAATAAGAGGTCCCAATTGATTTCAACATCCATGAGATTTGTTAGCAATCGATACCATAGTCTTGACATGTCCAAAGTGCTCCTGAAGAAGAAAGCATTCATGACGCTGGTCTATCGTGACCTAATTAGGACTCAATAAGCAACAGGTATAGGTAGCTTCACTGGAAACAACCCGCTACCTTCTTACCAAGAAAGCTCGCTCGTGCCACTGAACCATACTCAAGAGCACAGCTAACTCAAGTTAGCTAACCTTTGAGTCTGTATCTTTACAAATCCTAACACTCTTACTTGAGCTTTCCTAAGAAATTAAAGCAACAAAAAAGCTAAATTCTTGTAGGATGCCACAGCCACAGACAAACGTCTGCGGGCACTGGCAGAATTAAAGGCACTGTGGCACGGTCTGTAATGGAAGGAGAACAAAACCTGGTAAAGAAAAAGGACAGTGCAGGAGAGGGTTAATTTAGAATAAGGTTTTGACAACAGATGAAAAAAAACAGTATGAAGTAAACACGGGTTGGTTCTAAAAATGAACAAAAGCCACCTTGGGTATTTCAAAAACCAGAACTGATTAGGTCAAAAGCCAGTTACATGTGCATTGTGAATAATGCCTCTAACACTGGTTTTACTATCAGATACTTCTTCCTACAGTGTTTACTCCCAATTGGCAAAGATGAAGAAATCTGACCTCTACTTTGAGAGGATAACAGACAGACCAGGAAACAGACATTTCTTTCCCACAACATATGGAAGACTTTGCATATATTTGACTACAGAAATTAAATAACAGCATGTAAAAGGATACCAAGTTCCCAGCCATAAAAAGAACAAAAGAAAATTAAAAGGTAGTTTTCATCAGTACCATGCAAGTACTGCGGGGGGGGG